>NW_024884867.1:5226913-5357461 GCF_019232065.1 Centrocercus urophasianus
ATCTAAGATCCATGTATTTGCATGCATTCATTTGAGGCTGGATCTCTGCCAAATGCCGAGCTGTGAAGCATGCCACTGCTCCTCAACGGAGGGATGCTGCGCCACAAAGGACTGGAGGTGGGCAGGGAGCCCCTGTTGTGCTGGTGGAGAACCCCCTTCATCCCAATGGAGAGCCCTGCCATCCCAGTGAAGAATCCCCACCACACTGATGGGGAGCTTCCATCATCCCAATGGAGAGCCCCCCCCATCGTCCCAGTGGGGAGCCTCCATCACCCCAGTGGAGAATCAGCCATTCAAATGCAGAGCCCCAGTTGTCCTGATGGACTGTCCCAGTCATCCCAGTGGAGAACCCCCATCATCCCAATGGAGGGTCCCACCAGTGCAAACACTTGGTTGCATGTGAGGGCTGTGAGCGCTGCTTGGGGCAGCTGAGGTTTGCTTAGGAGGCAGCTGTGAGCTCACTGCCCATTGCAGGCCACCTCTGAAAGCAGTTTCTACAAACCTCTCTTTATTTGCTTGTAAACAGAAAATCTCATTGTTTGAAGTGTGCTTGTAGCAGAAATGCTAAATCAAGACTTGATCCAGTGATTGAGCACCTGGTAGGGGAAGGCAGGACCAACCCAGGGGAGCTCAGGTACATTATGTAATGCACCTGAGGGATTGAAAGGGGAGGAGCCGGGGCCCAACCCTTCCCAGACCTCATTTAAGGGTTGGCAGTGGAAGTGAGGGGGGTCTTGCTGGAGGTTTCTGTGTACCTGTGGCCTTTTGAAGGTAAGTGGGTGCTTTCCCTTGTTTTTGTGCTCATGGCTGTTGCATCTGAGTAAGGTTTCACTTGCTGTAGCCTGGGACTTTGTTGCTCAGCTGTCGTTGCTGTGCTTTCTGTTGTGTTGTGATGTTTTGTTTTTCTACCTGTGTATGTGTAAGACAATTTCCTGGAATTACAGGAGTACGATGATAACAGGGAACAAGTTCATAATGAAATCAACAGCAAAGGTGCCCTGTCTCTGTCTTGCCAATGAACTACATTCACACATGCCTGTAGTGTGATGCACTACAAGCACCGTTACTCCTGAGCGGTGGTGTGTTTTCACAGAGGAGATGGGAGGATTGGAGGAAGGCACAAAAAAGAAGTCTCATACCTGGGTTGATCCCTTCTGAATCAAAATTGCAAGGGGGGAGAGGGGGGAGGCAGCATGTATTTCCCAATCCAGCAGGCACCTGCTGCTCTGCGTGGCTGGGAGCTGCACCTTCTCATACTGTGCCTTTTACTCCTGGCACAGCTTTTGCAGATGAGGCTGTTCCAAGTTCAATACCAGTGTTTGCTGTGTCGAGCTATGAGGTGTGCTTCTTTTATTGCTGTATATTAATAGGTTAACTTATTTACGATGATTATGTCCCTATTTATGCTGAGTGGAAGTGGCTGCTTTTGTTAACCATTTATTACCTGGGGAGCTATTTTCAACATGTTCCACATGATTATTTTCCAGCACTGCAATTTGGTACTTGCTCAGTGGCTGGAAGGATTGCTCCTTGCAGAGGTGACCTCCCCACAGTTAGACTGCATGTCAGTGTTTGAGGAATATACTTGAGCTGATGGGTAGGTTGTGTGCATCTCCTGACCTCAATCGTTTTCACACTGTGAGAACTGCTGGGAAGTGGTTTGACATAAAGTGTTTATAATCTCCATCAGAAGGAACTGAAATCATAATGGGGCCATCCTAGCGAAGAGGAGACAGCCACCAGCCTCCCTGCAACTGTGGCCTTAAGCTCATCTTTGATTTGAGCATTATAATTAGTAAAGAAACAAGCTGTAATTAAATTAGGAGCTGGAAAGGCACAGCCTCAGTGGAGTGCAGTGTCTGCAGCCACCACCTGACCGAGGGAGCAGTTGGGCACAGACAGCTGGGACAACTGATGGGACCCTCAGTTCGGATAAGATGTGGGGGCTTGGAGCACTGAGCCCCGTGGGGATGGGGATGGGGTGGTGGGGTGCCTGGGGGCTGCATTCTGCCTGCACGGTGTGGTGGAGATGTTCTGGCTGTGCAGATTTATTTCCTGGCTTTTAGCCAGCCTAGAAATGAAAATACTCCAGAGGGTGAAAGGCTCATAGTCAAGAGCTCTTCACCTCCTCCCTGAAAGGACCTCTCATCCTCATTCATTCAAGGTTTATTACCACTCCACTGCCTGAGAATAACTGTTTGTAAAGATGGAGCTTAGGAAAAACAAGCTACCCAGGTGCCAAAGTGCCTGGGCCTGTTGGCTTTGGATTCAGTGCAGTCAGCTTGGGACCCTTCTTCCTCCTTCTGGCCCGGACTGCAGGCATTTAAATTCTGAGCAGTGGCTGCGGCATCCGCTGGTGGTTGGCTGTCAAAGCTCCCTTATTGCTCCACCATGCTGAGTACACTGGCAGAGCACTGAGGTCTCCATGCTCAGATCAGCATCCCTGTCCGCAGGAGAAGTTCCTGCTCCCCGTTCCCTGCCCCAAGCCCCTGTCCAATAACTCAGCTTCTGCCCCATGCACCATTTCTCCTCCCCAAGTGAACATGGGGCAGATGCAGTCATTCCTGTGGCTTTGATGTGCTGCATGTGAAGCATTGTGCAGAACTGCTATCTCTTTGCTTGTGCAAATGGGCATGCACCAACTGTTAAGAGAATGGGACCCGAGGTGCACTGGGCAAGGGATGAGACATGGGCAGTGGGAAAGGCACCCGAGGGGTCACTGTTGCTCTCACTGCTGTTCAGCTCAGGCGCTGCCTGCTTCAAAAAACACCTTCAGATTTCCCCTCTAAGCTGTTTCTGCAGTGCTCAGCTTCCCCCTGCTTTCTCCTCCGGATGGGTACCAGTGCCAGCAGCAGCTCCATCCCAGTGCCAGCAGCCTGTGCGCACCGAAACAGGCAGCTAGAAAGTAAACAGTGTCTGAAACCTATTCTCATTAGGCTAATTTACGAATAAATTACCATATTCAATGGCCTTATTTTTACTGCTCGTTAACAGGCCCATGATAGGATGATAATTATGGGATTTTAAGTGGCTAATGGCAGCTGGGGCGTCAAAAGCAGTTTTTACGAATCTGTTTATGGCAGGGAAGGTGACAGGAGGTGGGACACAGAGATGCTGGAATCGCATGTCGAGGGGGGGGGGGGGGGGAAAGCTTAATTGTTGAGTATTTATTAGAGAGGAGGGAAGACTGTAATTTAAAAATGAAACTCTGAAAAACAAAAAGGAAATTAATTAGTCTCTGGGCGCTCCGGTGGCTATTGCTTAAGGAAGACCTGGAGGGTTTGCACCAGGTGCTGGCTGTCCCTTGGCCACGCCACCAACAGCGCAGTGCCAGGCAACGCGAGCACCCATCCCAGCAGCACTACAGGCACTGAGCTGCTGGGAAGAGCGAAGGAGCACCCTGAGGTTTCCACCCGTCCCTGCCTGTCCCCGTCGGTGCCACTTCCCCACGCTCAGCCCGTCGGCTCATCACCTCCCATCTCCGCCGATTCATCTCGATCCTTCAGTTTAGTATGCAGCGCTCGGAAAACAAACACGTACCAGACTGACAGTGGGAATAAATATCGCGGAGATGTTGATTAGCATTTGATCCCAGCTGGGCCTCTGGAAGCTGCAGCACTGGAATGCCTTGGCAGTTTTTTAATGCTGAATAATTTGATTAGATCAGTGGCTGAGCCTGCTGCTCGCGGTGAGATAAACCCTCCGCCCGCTCCCCCCGCACGCACCTCTCCCTTCCTGCCTTGCTTGCTTTCTTTTATGGGGCCTTAAATATGTCGTTTAATCAACTCTACAATTTCAATTTAGCACAGTTGTTGACTCGCATGGATGATAAGGTTCTGAAGACCCCACAGATTGCTGGCTGCTTTAACAGTGCCATTTTCCACGGCCTCCTGGCTTTTGCTGCCAAGCTGCAGCCAAGCCCAGCCTCTGTCCAGGCTGCCAGCACTCGCAGAAGGAGCTGTTTACTTAGCTGGAGCTGTCAGTCAGCCATGCAGATATTTCCAGCCTCTCTGCTGTGTAATTACCGGCAGGGACGCGTCCCCTCCGCACGATGACATGATAGGAACCAATGGTTCATTTTCAAAAACACTGTAATAACGTTGTTGTTGTTGTTTTTCTGTTGAGGCACAGAAAGCACGAGGACACAGGGAGGGAAAACGGCAATTATCAAAGACCTCAGTGATCCTAATTAAATGATTGATTTCTGAGATTCTCTTTTCCTGCCCTCAAGTGGGGCGGACTCCTTCAGCACCCGGAACACTTCTGCTTCTCATCCGATTCCAGCAGCACCATAGGCACTGCCTTCCCAACCCAAGCGTGACCAGTGCAGTGAGCGGCCAGAAAGAGAGCAGGAACGGCACAGCACCGACTGTTCCACTCATCTGTTTGTTTCCAGAAGTCCCTGCTGATGGCTATTTGCAGATCGTATTCCAAGTATTTTCTTATCGGTGCAATATCACCTAAAAGCCAGGCTTACCCACATAGCTACAGCTCTGCCAGGACTTTCCTCTCTTTAAGTCAGAAGAGGGAAAATTGCAAATTACAGAAAGTGTTTTTGATCCGAAAGGAATTATTTTATCTCAAAAAGCAGAACTGCATATTTTCAGTGACCGACCTAATCCAAGATAAATGAACACGCAGACATTTCTTCTGTTTACTTCCACTTATTAGCATTCAGCAGAGGGTGTGAGGGTGATAGCATCTGACAACCACCATCTCTAACTTTCTCTCTTTAGTTTGGTTGCTTGTGGTTCCAAAGTACAATAAACAAAACAGGGTCCACAAGGATCTTCTCCCAGGCAGCCACACCTGGAGCTGTGCTGCACACCTGCAGGATGGCTTTGAGCCCTATAGGAGAGGCAGCCAGTATAGGGGAGGCTTTCTGCAAGCAGAAGGGAAGGATGTAGCACACAAATGCACAGCCACCTTGCTGCAAGAAGCAGCTTTCCTCTCCTCAGGAGGAAGGGGGTTTGCACAGTATCAAATAATCAGAGCAGTGAACAACGGTGTTTCATCGAATGCTCTATTAACCTCCAGAGATTTATGGCTGGAGAGCTTTCAGAGTCAGGAATATTGTCTATGAGAGGATGCCTGATGGATATTTCAGCTGCTAATTTGGCTGCTAATTTTCTGAACCTGTGCAAATTGTCACTTTCAGAACACCCAGTGTCCTTCATCCTCATGAAGACAGCTCACAATTCTGCTGGGCACCATCCTGCTTGCTGCCTGTGAGACCTCACCTGGAGAACTGCATCTGGGCATGGAATCCTCAGCACAGAAAAGACATGGAACTGTTGTGTGTCCAGAGGAGAGCCGCAATAATGATCCACAGAATGGAACACCTCTCCTATGAGGACAGGCTGAGCTCAGAGTGATTCTTCAGCACGTAAAAGGGCTTTAAGAAGGAAAAGACAGACCTTTTAGCAGGACTTGTGTGATAGGACAAGGCGAAATAGTTTCAAACTAAAAGAGGGGAGGATTAGATAGGATAGAAACTTCTTCCTTATATGGAAAGGGTGGTGAGGCACTGGCGGTGCCCAGAGAGCTGGTGCTGCCCCATCCCTGCACACAGCCACGGTCAGGGGACGGTGCTGTGAGCACTGCTGGAGCTCTGGGTGTCCCTGTGCACTGCAGGCAGTGGGAGCAGATGGTTCCTGCGCTCCTGCTGTGCACCTTCTGTCACCCTCTCTGTGGTGGGGTGGGTCAGGCTAATGCAGGCTGCAGATAGCAATGTCTGCAGCATCCAGCACCTTTCCTTGGGTGCTGTGCTTTCCCAATAACTCCCAATGCTTGATTTGCTTTGGGGCTGCTGCTGGAGGTTGAACTGGTGTTTTCAGGATGGTGGTTGTGTTACCCTTCAGGAAAACCTGGTGACACACTGCTCACCTCCTCACCCTTTGGTAGCAAGAGAATGTAAGATGAGAGGATACACAGCACTGATAGAAGATGACCTATACCACAATAAAGCTCTTGGGTAAATGTTGTCTGTTTGTAGCTCAGGTTGGATATTAGGAAAAATATCTTCTCAGAAATGCAGTCAGGCACAGTCGTAGGCTGGTGGGAGTGGTAGGGTCAGTGTCCTTGTGGGTGATTAAGGAAAGGCTGGCTGTAGTGCTTTGGGATGTGGCTAGTGGGCAGTATTGGCAGTAGTTGGATTGTTGGACAAGGTGATCTTAGAGGTCTTCTCCAACCTTCACGATTCTATGATTCATCATACCTGTTCCAGCAGTTTAGCTTTCCTACAAGTTTTTGCAACCCCTTGGGTGTGAGGCATTCCCAAGGCCAAGGTGCATAGATGAGGGTGGATACAGCCATTATGACACTGCTGACCATGTGGTGCCACGGGTATCAGAACCCAGAGCTGGGTGTCACCACCAGGGGACAGCTGGGGACAGCCTGGTGCTCCTCACAGCCCATCATGCCATGCTCACCTTTCCTTGCTCTGCCCCTCTGCATGACATCAGGAGTGGGATTTGTTTCTTCAAACTTTTGAAATTGTAACATCTGCTTGTTTTGGTAAATTTGACAGGGACTCTCTTTTGTCTCTTTTATTTTATTTTATATATATATATATTTTTTTTTTTTTTAACAGAAATTCTATGAAAAGTGTTTTAAAAAGTGCTAACTGACAAGCCTACACAGGCTGCCTCCACTCAGGGAGCACTCTGCACAGTTGTTAACTTGTTAGACAGGAGCTAGATTACAATCATAAATAAATGATTTGCTGTCTCCTTACATTCAGACATGTAGCTTTTAAAGTGTAGCTGTCATCCCTGAATCAGATTTAGTCAAATGCTGTGTAACTGCAAAATTATCCTATCCTTACCTTTTTTTTTATTCTCCATATAATGGACAGTTAAATTGGATTTTCAAATTTGAAGTGCATATGTTTTTCAAATCCCCACAGGGTTGCCATTTTTTCATTTCTAAAGCAACTCGCTAATGTTTATCATTACCACGCAGAAATATTACAATTCTTAAGGGGCACCTTATAAAATCAGTACAGGAGAAATATGCTTTATCGTCTCAAAATGAAACCAATTTCTCAGCTGATTTGCAATTTATTTACATGTTAGCATTTGATTTTCTGCTGATTTATAGCCCCACATGCCTGTGTCTTAGCTGCTTTCTAAATAAACACAATCAGGCTGGGAAAGCTCATATGAAATGATGGAGCTTTGTTCCAGCTTTGCTCTATTAACAAGTTAAATCTTCTACCGATAGCACATGGCCTGTAGTGCACGGAGAAGTCACGCGTGGCGTTTTATAAGGATCGAGTGCTGGTGTGCGATAAATAACCAACAGATGTGGAGAACCTAAGGGGAAAAACAGCACAAAAGGTGGTAACACAATTAGTGTTAATTCTTTTTAATGCTATGTACTTGCAAAGTTAGCCACACCTGATGAGAACTCCACCGTGGCGGGCGTTTTATTTTACAGAGCCATTGAAGACATTCCTTCCTGCACAGCTTTGCAGCAAGCATGGAACGGAGGAAATTCTGCACCCCACGTGCTCATGGCTGTGCAGGGAATGGACGGCCACTGCTGCTTATTGTTGCAGGATAAGTTTTTTAATGGCAAATAAATTATTCATCGGCATGTAAAATAATACCCTCAGCCTTAACTAACGTGGTAGTAAAAATAACCTCTGGCAAAGAGCTCCTACTTTCAAGGTTTGGTTCATTAATAAGCAATACGTGAGCAAGGAGGCACAGTGCATCCTGGAAGGCCCAACGATGTGATGCGGAGGGGTGGGGGTGATTGTGATGCGTGCAGCCGTCTGTGGGAAGCGCACCTTTCCTAGCGTGTAAGGCGTGTGTGCAAATGCCATGGATAATTAATGCAACAGTTACTTCAGTAGCATCAAAAGCCTCACTGTTTAATTCAGCATCTTATGAGCGCTGGGTGACAGCGGAGAGGAGCATTATTTGTGGCAATGAGTGACAGAGGGCACCGAGCATTCTTCTGCAATGCTCTTGCATCTCTCTGATGGCATACTGGGTGCATCAGAGCTGCATTCATTACAGGGTTCTGCCAGCTTTTGGCTCATGTGGGGCTCTGAGCGTGACTCAGTGACTGCAACCTGGTGGCGTCCAGAGGGCAGGGAAGGGCCCCATCCCTCTGCTGGCGCTGTGCTCCCATGCTGCTTCCTATCCATGGAGCTGCTGAGCGGCGTTCCTTTGTTTTTTCCTGTTGACATTGATCATAATTGTTAGCCCATCGATTGACACGCAGCCTCCTCAACAGAGCAACGAGGGATGCTCCGTGCCAAGCGGTTCGCTCTGCCGGCTCAGTTGTGCGTCCTCTCACAGTCAGACCGTGGCTGCACCCAGTGGAAGGAAAACAAAGGTCTGCGATTGAGCACCGGGATGCGCGGAAGCGGCAGAACATAAGGCTCACAGGCTCACCACGGCCTGTCAGTACCGCGGATGTGACAGCAATAATGATGCCGTCAGCAAAGCCAGGCCCGTCTGTGCCGCCAGCGCAGAGTGGAAGCATGGGAAGGAAAAGGAATGGTATTGAATGCAAAGGGCTGGGCAGCGTGAA
The DNA here is from genome assembly GCF_019232065.1 of Centrocercus urophasianus. Classification (NCBI taxonomy): domain Eukaryota; kingdom Metazoa; phylum Chordata; class Aves; order Galliformes; family Phasianidae; genus Centrocercus; species Centrocercus urophasianus. The sequence goes on from NW_024884867.1 coordinate 5,235,461, forward strand.
TCAGTGGGAGCAGGGCAGGAATCTCTTTTACCTTCAGAATTTGGATTTTGGCGTTTAGGGAAAAGATAGCTAACCTGCTTTGGGCTGGTTAAAAGCCAGCGTCGCTCCGTTGAGGTCAAGGACAGAACAGGTTGGAGAGGTTGTGGGTGCCCCATCCCTGGAGGTGCTCAAGGCCATCAATGGGGTCCTAGGCAGCATGAGCTCAACCCCCCATGGCAGGGACTTGAGAGTGAGTGATCTCTAAGGTCCCCTCCAACATAAGCCGTTCTATGATTCCTGCTGAGTGTAACTCATGTGCCATGGAACCCAACACCAGTATTCCATCGATGGTGGTCCCACGTCAATGGGGAGTTGCTTTCCCCACCTGTCTCATGCTCTTGGAAAGCATTACCTGGAGCTGGCTGTGCGCAGGGGCAGCACTACAGAACACACACGCCTCCTCCTGACAATCACAGCTCTTCCGAGTTCTTTTCTGTGAACATTCATCTGTGCTGGAGATCTCATTCAGCAAGGGAGGCTGAGGAGCCTGTGGGTGCTTATGTGGAAATATGGGCACGTGCCAGCAAAGATGCTTGTTTAGTTGATGTGAAATTTCCCCGGTGTGTTTCTGCTAACACACACAAGCTTTGTGGGGTAAAAAACATTATCTGGGGACCTAGAACAACACATACTGCTTGTGGTAGAAAATGGCCACCCAGACAACAGCTTGAGGACATCAAGGAAGAGATCTGACGAACAAAAATCTTCCTGTAAATTTCTGTTGGAATAAGAGTTAAATAGAGGGCTATCTACAGCATCCTGTGTCAATCAAATGCAGTAACTTGTGCAAATCTGGGACCAGATACCACGGCATGTCAGAGTCTGGGCAAGGATTAGTCAGAAAGTGCTTATAAAGACCTAAAATAAAAACGTTTTGCTTTGGATGCACTTTTGTAGCACGAAATTACATATGGAGTGTTTTATCCCTGGATAACTGGATACTATTTGGAAGCAGGGGAAGGCAGTGCAATACTTCTAGGGAAGAAGAAGGGAACTGTAATTTAAATGTCCCGCCAAGAGAAAGTGACTTCACAGAAGCCATCCTCCTGGTTGAGGAGTCCCACCTGAGGGCTGGGCAGCAGAACACCTGCAGGCACTTGTAGCCCTCAGCCCTCAGCCCTCTTTCCTGCCTTTTCCACCATCATTCCCTAAGCAAGGTCTCTGAGTCTCCTGCACACTGCCCTGTGGAGCCACTGTCTGCAATGCTGCACTGCCTCTTTCCTTCCTTGCAGGGAATCGGGACAGAGAAACAGGGAAACGGATCTTCCGTGACGTTAATACTGCAGATCTCAGGAATAACCCAGGCTCTTTCATAGCTTTTCTAAACATTACATTCCCTCGTGGATGATCCCTGTGGTTGTTTTCCTTGTGAGATGCCGAATGTTGACATTTTCAGCTCTGTGGTGGGCTGTGTGCTGAGAGACCTGCTCCGATCGATCCTACAGTTTCACCACGATGTGGCAGATTGCTCTGAGGGATCCATGTCAGATATTTTAGGGAAGCTGCTGCTAACATTGCCACGAATACAGTTTCTCTTTGCATCGCACAAATCCCGCCCCACACGGAACGAGCGAAGCAGTGCCAGAGATCTCCAGGGCTGCTGCATGCGGCGATGGAGCGGAGGCAGGAGGATCCCAAGGATCTGTAGGGCAGCAGCCTACACTGCCCGGAGCTCTGCACAGCATTGGTGAGCGCTGCATTGTCCCACTGTGCAGACAGAACACGGTGCAGGTGGCACTGGCAATGCACAGCACTGCACCACTGCACTTTGCTGCTGTTGCAGTGGAGGTTCTGCAGTCAGTTTGCCCCAGCTGCACTGGCCCTAGGCACCACCTCCCCCAGCACGGCCAACCCCAGGAAGCACAGCTCTCTTCTTCTTCAGGAGCAACTCTGGAGGCAGTTTAATAGATTCCAGCATAAGAGCTTCATTCTCATCAGTTCAAAACTTGTTAATTCATTAATAATTTAACCCAAGACCTACTGGGTGGAAGTCTTCTGGTCTATCCTCTTGGACACTCCCATCCCCAGAGGGACGCACTGGGTGCTGGGCTGCAGACTTGCTCAGAAGAGCCGACTGCAGTGAGCCTGGTGTCTCTCAACCATACTCGCTTCAGTTGTGTTTTGTAGAAAGGGAGGGAAAAAAAACCTAAATATTTTCCCTGAGATAAGCCCCTGTGTTAGAGCCACGTCCCCTTCGTGCTGTTGCACATGGGCTGATATTTAAGGCAGGGGCTGACTGTATAACCCGGTGCCTGTGGGATTAAAAAAAATAAAAACCATATAGTCTCCATGGAAATGGAGGCCATATCTTTTGAAAACTGTATCAGAGCTCTCTATCCTCTCCCCTTTATCATTGTATTTTAACCTACCAGCTGCATATTTAAGAGCAGAGCTTGCAAGATGATCTTACCCTTTTTTATTATTTTCCCTCATGTGTTAAGGGAGGGAATACTGACAGGGACAAGTGACAGCTCGCTAATTATTCCCTTACTGCCACTGCTGTTCTTGTTTTGGACGTGTTGCTCATTTTCCTCTGCTCTTCGCACTGAATAATGCATGGGTCCCTATCAGTATTCATGCGGTACCTTCGGGAACTGCCAGCCTAACTAGCTGATAACTGATTCAGTTTGTAACCGGTGCCTTTGGGAGTTGCAAGGAAAAGTAGCCAAGAACAAATTTAACACTTCTTTCTCATTGCTTTAGAACATCAAGGAGAGGTACAGGAGGACCGCGCATGAAATACATTTGTTGCCTGAAGCTGTTGGAAGTACATAACTAAAGCGAGCGAGTTTAACCCAGCGCAGCGCGGCGCGGGAGGTCAGCGGGCGATCCAGATGGGAGCAGCCGGGGGGAGAGGGCGAGGAATCGGCTCCGTCGGAGCAGTTGTGCTCAGCAGATGCCCTCTCTAGGTTTTGCAGGGAGGTGCCAAGAAAAGCCACCCTGGAGCCATCTGTACTTTGCAGTCAGAAATAGTGCAAGCCTGGTGCGCGCGGCAGTGCGGCTCGGTGCCATCAGTTGCTATCGTGATGCTATGAGCACATCGGAGCAGTGACCGTGCTGCAGCCGGGAGCAAGACAGGATCACGCTGCTTAGCACCCGGCGCATCACCAGGGCCGACCCCAGCACCCGTGAAGCAGAGGCCAGCCTGGTACAGCAAGGTCTGCGCTCGTGGCAAGCGAGCCTCGGGAGCACCCCTCATCCCATATGGAGAACGTGGATGGGTAGAAGCAATCTCTTCTCTTCCTCCATTATATCCAACCGTGAGCAGGAAGAAAGGGAAAGCAAAGTTGGGCATTTTCATGTATGCTGCATTTGTTAAAGGTGAATAGATGTTCCACGTATGACTTGAAACACACGTTGCCCTGACCTGCTGGCGGGGAGGCCTGGACCAGCGCTGCTGAGAGCGGTTATTCCCTCTGCACATGGATGAAAACTGCGCAGAGCGGTTGCTGAATATTCTTGCCTGAGTTTTTCATCTGACATGTGTCAGATGGTGTGACCTCAGCCACCCTGAAGGGCATGACCTTAGCCACCATAGTCACAGCTTCATTCCTCTCCAAGTATATCTATAGACACATACATATATTTAAACTAATGCCGTAGAGGAAGATAGGCACAGGGTTTTGGGTTGCATCAAAGCTGTCAGATGTGTTTTTAAAGGAGCTGAATGCAGACAGGGAGATGGCCTTGCAAGTGTCTGTTGTGCCTTGTGCAATGGACAAAGCTTCAAGCATGAAAGTTTAAAAGTCCTTCTTTGAGCTTGCACCAGGAATTATTTCACTAGTTCAATCAACGTGAACTTTGTTGAGAATGTTTAAAAGTTCCTCTAACCCACGAAGACCATCCAGCCAAATGCTGGACAGGAGATGAAGTTTTCTTCACAAAGGATTCCAGGAGCCACAAGCACAAGTTGAGCTGGAAGGCTGCTGAGCTTGTGGGGAGATAGGGGTGCAGGCAGAAGGGGCAGGAGGGGCTGCACTCAGAGGCACTCATGATTCAAGCAGAGCTGTTGGGGTTTTGTAAGTCTCCACTGTTCCCATCAGAGACTTTTCTGCATGGTTGTACACACATGCGAGCAGCAGGAAGGAGATTCGCTGGCCACATTGGGAAGTATGTAGATCCTTGGGAAATCCTCAGTACTTAATGGTAGGGATCTGCCTTGTCAGCCCTTCCAGAGGCGTGCAGACAAGGTGTTTGTTGACAGTTAACAACCCGAGGGGAAAAATGAAATGAACCTCTTCCAAGTTGTGCAGAAGTTGACAGAAGTTTGTGTTCAGTCTGCTGAAACCCAGTGCCAGTAAGACAAAATTAGTGACATCTTTTAAAAGGTAGGAGGGTAGAGTAATGCTGGAGAAGTTTGGCTCCAGCTGCAGCGTGCATTGTTAGCGTGGCAGTATCACTTATGCTCCTCTTGCAGGAAACAGTTTTCCCTAACACAGCCACAGCCTCGGAAATACATTCAGCAGTGTGTGTGGTGCCACTGGGGAGCTCAGGAGACAAGGCAAAAAGCCTCGAGATACTGCATGTCAGTCTATCTCTCACTGTAATTATCTTTATTGATTGGAGAATCATTTACATTTCCATATCTCTGAGTTACCTGTTAGCACGACTGTTTAGATGTGTTCGTGGATCAGATTTCAAGAGATTTAATCCCAGGGAAAGAATGTCTTGTTGTGTGTGGACTGTATGCAGATCTCAGAAGAGAAGGGATGGGGCTTTATGGCGAGAAATGATGCCAGAACGCTGTCACTGGAGGGAGAAGAGAGGAAGCGGCTGTGTCAGCAAAGCCATTTTTCACAGCATCCCCAACACCCAGCAATGTGGACTTCCTCTATTTAGAAGAGCTTAATATTTACTCAAAATAAAATAAAGAGCAGAAAGACATAAGGACACGGAGCCACCAAACCAGAAATTCTTCCTTCCTGTAGGCTTGCAGTGTGTCCGGCGGGGATAGCTCTTGCTGCAGACAGAAATACCAGCTGAACTAAAGCTTGGGAGCAGCTGAGAATGGCTCCTCCAAGTGCACTCTCCCCTGACCCTTGCTTCCTTCTGCCGATGGGAATCCTGCTTTTTTCCTACATGGCTACCCAGCCTGCTGGTGGGGACGTGGAGTGTCTACGGGAAGGGAGGGCAGTGCAGGACCAGCTCTGGGTGCAGACACATGGGCTGCTGGCTGCTGGACACCCCAACCTCAGCTTCTGTCTCCCCCAGGTTGGCCTCGTGCTGCTGCCTGCTCAGCCTCACTGAGCCCAGACGCAGAATCTGAGCTTTAAAATGGATGTTTTTCACATTAAAGAGCTACACAAACATTTTATTTCCCATTTGTGGCCCTTTTGCAAACAGCGTAGAATCCGCTCTTTCCTGCGGAAGATTTGTGTCCGAGGGAGCTCCCAGGCTAACATAAAGCTGCCCGTACTTCCAAGAGGCCTCTCTGGTAAGCTCTTATTTCTTGGATTCCTTCCCAAAATGAGGCAGTATCACTTAAGGGAAGCGGCAAACAGAAGTGATACGAAGCACTGAGAAAGGCTTCCAGTTTCAGCAGAGGCACAAGTGTCATCTCTCTGCAGAAATATCAATTATACTTCCTGTACAGCTAATGAGATAGCAGTTGGCAAACATTAGCAGGTAAACAGTCAGACACGGCAGAGCACACCGTTTGGGTTTCTTGAATTAAATTTTCCCATTATTTAAGTGTCCCTGAGCTCTGCGTCCGCTGGCATGCCCAGATAAAGAGCCCACGATGATGAGCCACGCAATGCACAAAGCAGCCCCTTCCTCCTCAGGTCCTGCCCAGACCAGGGCTCCTCCCATGGGCTGTATGCATTGCTGCTCAGCCCTGTACAGCATTAGTGCTTGGTTTTGGGGCTCAGGAGGGCAGCAGCAGAGCCCCACTGTGAGATTCCAGTGCTGCAGCAGCCTGTGTGAGAGAGCAGCTTAACCTTAAACACGGCTATCTCACATCATAAGGGCTTCCTTTGCTCATTTTTACTGCTCTGCTCTTTTTTTTGAAGAATAAGAGAGTAAATCTGATTCAGAGTTATTATTAATCCCATATGCAGCTTATGAGGAGAGGAAAAAGCAGTAATTAAATGCAGTCATAAGTTAAAAGAATTGAACGCTTGCCTCTTTCTTGCCCAATATCTGGCGAGTGCCATGTATTTACTCAGTCATCTGATGAACCAGAGGCTTTCAAAGCTGCCTGTGTTCCCCATGGAGAGCACCCCACTCCCCACAGGTAACCTCTGGGACACAGACACAGTGGGATTCCATGGGACGCCCTAATTTCTCAAGATTGCTGCATGCAATGGATGGATGCTGAATGCATGGGGCCCTGGGCAGCCTGAACTGATGTTGGGCACCCAGCCTGCAGCAGGGGGTTGGACGATCTTTAAGTTCTTCTCCAACCTAAGCCATGCTCTGAACTTAGATGCCCAAATCCCTTCTCATAAAGCCTCTCCCACAGCCCTGTGGGATCCGTGCCCTTTCACTTACATACACTTCACCTGCAAAGAGCTGGACAGGAGGAGGTCCTACACAATTTAAAAGCCAGCTGCCAGGTCATAGAAGGTCTATAGATATATAGATCTTCACCTGGAGGAGAAAGTTTTTGCTCGTTATCCATTGGAGCTCCTTTCCTGCAGCATTCCTCCGAGAACATTTGGAGACTATCTTTCTAGACAGAGCACGTGGGAGCTGTTTGGAAAAAAGGCTGAGGTTAACAGTAAGGTGTGGGCACAGCCATCCGTGTGGGGCCAGGTGCAGTGCTCCCCTCTGCTCACAGCTCTGGTGGCTCTGCGTTCCCACCCATCCCTCCTTCCCCTCTCTTCTTGTTATTCCCTCCATCCAGAGGATCATTTTTCAGACAGCCCCAGCGCTTTGCCCTGCAGTCAGACTATTTAGTCTGGTTTTGGTGACCCTGTCTGACTGCTCAAGAATAAGCTCTCAGGTTTCTCTTTTCTCTGCAATCACTACAATTTTTTTTTTTTTTTTTTTTTTTTTTAAACAAATACATACCTTTGAGCCTCAGCCTTTCAGAAGGACTTAAGGTGGACCAATTCTCCTTCCTCTGTGCAAAGAGAAACGCTCAGAATAGCGCTGGGATTTGCATTCCTTTGCAATTGTGCTATGTGGAGTGCAAGGTTACCTTCCCTTATTAGTCATTGTGGAGTGGCCATTCAGAACTAGCATTTATAAATACATAAGTTTAGGGGTAACTATGTTCTGTACACAGGCAGTACTGATCTCCAAGCCTTGCAGCGAAGACGCCTCTAGAATTTTCTTTCAAAAAGTGATGCTGTAACTTTTGGTTTGACTAATGTGTGCTGAAAAAGCTCATTGTGCTTTAAACGTTAATTCCAAAAGCTTTAAGGGAAAAAAAAAAATAATAATAATACTTCCCATAAGCTCTCTTCTTTGTGCTGCTCAAGCATTGTCTGTAGCCCCTATTGAGGGTTCACTTTGTGCATCTGCATTGTGCGCTCTGTGCGGAGTCAGCAGAAAGCGCTCCTGCTCAGGATGGATGGCGATGGCTGCTCACCAGTTCATTTTGCTTTAATTACTCCATGCAAGTCGAAGTCGCTGATCACTCATCATGGGCTTCGCGTTTTAGACGCCGTTAAACTCCTGCTTCTAAAGCAAAATGGATGTAAGTGCCCTTCATCCACCAAGTGTGGGCAAGGCATGGGGGTGGGGGCGCGCAGGTACGTGTTAACAACCCACAGTGCTTTCGCAGAGGGCCTTGCTGGGAAAAGAAAGTAGCAGAAAAGAGACTTGAAGGAATTCCGAGCCGTTTCGGTGAGGCCCAGCCTGCTTCCTTGCCCCTTGCAGAGCTCGTCGCGTGGAGCAGCCTCCAGCTATGACAATAAACACCTCTGCCGCAACCTGCCTCTCATTTGCATATTAGCAGCCTTAATTTTGATGAAATATGCAAATGTATGCAAAATGAAATTCATCTCATAATGACACGAGGCGATTAAACAATTTTTATGCTTAAATATTCTGTTTAATGAAATCAAACAAACCCATGCGTGTGACAAATTTGCCTCAGCATGGAGAAATTAGAGGATATCAAAAAACCAACACAGAATTCCAAACGCAGGATGAGCTGCACCAGGCATTGCCATCACCTTTGGAGTGCAAGGTGGTCAGTGGCCAAATGAACTGGAGTGGTGAGGTGCTTTGCTTCACAGCCTCCAAAGAAATGCCATTCTCTGTCTGTCTTTTATTTATGTTCCCAGTGTTACATCTGGAGGTGCTGCTGGAGGATGTATGTGGATGGGGCACCTCGAGCTGCTCTGGATGTGAGGAGTTGGCTGTGAGATTGCACCATCACCACACCAACCTCTCCATCTTCCTAAGTGCAGAAAGTGGGAAGAGGTATTTTTCTGTGCAACTGTTGGGGGATGTGTTTATTTCCATCAGCATGGACTGCACCCCATCTTCCTCACTCCTTTCCTCTTTCTCCAATAAAGGCTTTCTCCCCTGCCCCTCCCATGCCAGCAGCGCTGGTGCTGCTATGGCCCTGAGGATGCTGCAGGGCAGTGCAGGAGCTGCTATCTCTGCAGGCTGCATGGAGCCAGCAGCACAGTGCAGGGCTGGGGGAGCAGCACGCGAGGCCATTATCTCCCAGCATTTCATTTCAGTTTTACTCTACATCCATCAAGCCCGTGGATTTCTAAGGCACATAAAAGGTGACAGTGATGTTAGCCATGGGGAAGTAACCTACTTTTCGAGGAGAAGGAACTAGTTAGGGATTATTTCCAGCTTGGTGGCCTGCTCCTCCTCTTCTCCTTGTGCATAGGGACAGAAGTGGCCATTCCTCCTGTGGAGGTCTGGGCCCGGTGCTGGGAAATGCAACCCCCATCCCAGGGAAGTGCTGGCTGTAGCTCTGATGGCTGTGCTGACCTTGGCTGCGACATGTGGGCTGATAATGCTGATAGCTTGTCCAGATGTCACCGCGTTCCCTTCGGTTCTGATATGGCAAAACCAAGGTAATTTAATATTAGTCCCATGCACACTCCTGCTTATTTTTTTCTGTGGACTGGTTTTATTACATGTAACTTTTGAAAAGACATTGCTGCTGATGATTTTCCCATGTTCCAATTAATGTTGTTTTGCTGAATAATAGGCGAATCTGTAACAGATCTCACTGCTTTCTAGACCCAGAGGTGCTAAAGGACTCTTGGGTCACCTCATGAGTTTGCACCCTAAGATATATTTTACAAATACCCAGTCTGTGTTTTTATTTGTGCTTTTGTTTTGTTTTTCACACAGCTAGAACACACAACAAAAGTTTCTATTGCTTCCCTCGGGTATCTGACAAAACCTTCTGTCAGGAGAAATAAAAACGAGCAATGCTTCACTTATGCTCAGGTTCAATTCTTTATGCTGCAGTGGAGGATGCATGTGGCACTCTTCCTGCCCCTCTGCCTGTGCCCAGAGGAGCTGGCATGGTGCATGGTGGATCTTGGATGTCTCCAAGTGCTCTTGGTGCCCTGGAGGAGCCCAGTGCCCAGCTCTGCTGCAGTCACTGACAGAGCAGCTGCATTTCCATGGCCTGAAGTGATACCACCGCTGGAAATAATCTTTCCTTTCATCCTTCACTGCAGACTCATCCCAAATCTCTTTTGCTTCTTCCCTTGTAACCTCATCCAGATTTTGATATTTCCTCCCTTACATCTCAACCATGTCAGCTGCACTGGTCCCAGCTATGTTTCTCTTGGTCACATTCTGCATTTTCCTAATTCTTCCAAGTTCCACTTCTGTTTCTGTTGGTACATTTGCAACTTATCCCAGCTAGGTCTCCTCTGTAACATTACCCATAAGGTGTCCATTCATCTCCTAAGCCCCAGTGGTGCTCAGGAGCAAACCTTGTTCTGGTGACCATCAGCTCCCACCCTTCCCTCCCCAGAATGCAGCTCTGGGGCTCCTGGTGCCTGCAAGCAAAGCAGGAGAGGGTGTGCAGCCCCCAGGGCTTCTGCATCTGGAAATGCAATTGCTGCCTCCAGGCTCGCAGTCTCACCTTCAGCACCGCCCTCTGGTTCTGGCCTCATCCTCCCTTGAGCAGCGTGTCCCCGACTTCCCCTCCTGTCATGGGGTAATGGATGATTCTAGGGAGTAGCTGACTCCAGCTGCCTGGTTTTGCTCTGTGAGCTCATTCCCATAGTCTGGACCTGCGGAGGCACGTGTGTTGCTATCAATGTGGCCCTGATATGATGCGTGTCCTGATGGACCAAGGGCATGCCAGGGAGTGACCTTGCTGTGCCAAGCCAGGCTGCACTGAGCCAAGCCACACCACACTGTGCTGTGCCATGCCTTGCTGTGCTGAGCCACATGGAGCCATGCCGTGCCGTGTTACACTGTGCCATGCTATGCCATGCAGAGCTGTGCAGCACTGAACAAAGCCTGGTTAAGGACAGGGAGGAGCTGTAGGGGGATTTTTGGCACATTCTTCCCTGAGCTATGGGACCCCAACACTGAGCTCTGGGTGATCCCCTGCAGCCCCAGCAAGGGGAGGGCTTGCGCTGCCCCTGCCCCATCCCCACGCCCCGATGGCCCCGTGTGAGGCTCCTTCCCCGCCTGCCAAAGATTACACAGCGCTCGGGGCCTCGAGCTGCAGCGCCGGAGCGCGGACCCCTGCCAGGCCTCATAGCACAGCCATGATGTAAGAGGAGAAAGTCAGCAGAACCCCCACCGCTCGCTGCGCGGGAGCGTTAACCCTTGGAGAAGGGGGGTGGAGGGGACCTGGGGCGCCCCCATGGCCGTGGTGCACCGAGGGCTCCCTGCTCCTAGTGCCCGACTGGCAGCTCTCGGTGCTGACCCTGTGCTCAGCCCATCCACGGTGCATAAATCACTGCGAGGCAACAGGTCACCCGCTGGGAAGTCCTCGCGGTATCCGAGAAAGTTTATGAACTTTCACAGCATAAAATGAATGTGACATTTCCTCACGGTGATGAATGTTCATCAGAAATGACTCGATCCAAACAACCTTGTGCTACAAAGCCATCGGGCCATGAAAGCCTGGTGACAAAATAATCTCCTTTAAGCGTGGCTGTGCTGGAATTAGGGCTGATTGCAATCATACGGCTTAATATTGTGACTTTGTTACATTCCCATTATTTTGACAATCCGCTGCATATTTGCAGTGTTTCACTCTGGATGAGTATCCTCACACAGTGAGGCGTGTACAACTGCTGTGTCCATTTCTTTCTGTATCAGTTCAGCTTGATCAAGAATAGCCGATGTGCCGTGTTCTTTCCTTGCTTCACTCTTCAGGTTTGCCTTTTGGGCCAATGGAAAGGACATGAGGAATGTTACTGGGCTGCACCACAGCACCTGAGTGTGGGGCTGGGGGTGGTGGGAACAGTCCTGTTCCTGCACCAGGAACTTTTCCTTCAGGGACCAGCCAAGCAACGTCTAAATAAATAGGCAAATGCACTTCCAAGCTCATATCATGTTACAGTAATCAGAGGATAAAATTGTTTTTCTCTGTGACCTTGTTACAACCATTTGCGAAGTCTGTGGAGAAAACTGCACGTCTAAATCAATCCTCCCCTTAGTGAGCATCACTGGAGCTCTCCCTGAAGCAAATTAAAAGGAGCTGTGAAGGAACCGGGGCTCAGCGCTGCACGAGGCTGCGGGCACTGCTGCCCAGGGTGGGGCCCGACAGCGCCCGCTAATTGATTTGCTTTTGATACTGTGAGCTGGAGTTTATTGTAAAAACTCCCGGCACGATTGGAGGGCTGCCTGTTATTATCAGTCTAAATAAATACGGGTTAGCAACAAATTTGAACCATCTGCTCGGGATGAAGCTGTCTCTCTGTTAAGGCTTTCCCAACGCAATGCTTTGCACCAGTGATGGAGCGTGAGGCCCAGGGCCATGCTCAGCATGCAGGGTGTCTGCGGCCACGGTGCCTGTGAGGCTGCAAAGCCTCAGGCCTGTGTGGATGTTAAAGCAGAGATTGCGTGTTCAGCGTCTCTATTTTAAACTCATGGACAGACGCTTTCTCCACAAAAATGGCTTATGCCAAAGAGCTGAAATCAGAGGGAGGTGCTGCCCAGGAGAGCTGAGGAGCTGCCTGAGCAGTGGGGAAAGGTGGCTGTGGATGGGGATAGGGGTGGGAATGGGGATGGGGGCTATGCTGGTGAGTGGATGCCCAGTGCAGTAGGTTTGGCCCTAGGGTTCTCTGGCACGCAGGGGTTAAAGGACTGGGCTTGGTGGCGCTGGGAGATAAGATAACCCTGATGGAGGGAGGGAGGAGGGTTTTCTCACAGGAACCTTGTGGGAAAAGCAGAACCTCGTGTTGTGGTTCACTAACTGCCCACTAATGATATCCCCGAGGGAACCGGTCAGGCATCATAAAATCAGGCAGTTTGCCCCGGAAATAGGTGAGGAGATGTAAATGTGGCACCCTGCAGGGGCTGATGTCTCACTGCGTGGCTGGCTTGGTGCAGGGGCAGCTTTGGTGCTGTGTTTGGATCCTTGTGGGACAGGGGCTCACCACGCTGCCTTGTCCCCAGCCCCAGGCATTGCAGCGGCTCACTAGGTTGGTACTGTGCCCCCAAGATCCTGGAGTGTTTGTGCAGCTGAGCTCCAGCAGGAACAGTGCCCGTGATCGTGCATCCCCCCACATCTCACCTGTGGCACTGGGACAGGCAGGGCCAGCTAGGAGCCTGAAGCTCAGCTCAGATGAGTGCCCGTGCTCAGAGGCATTTGATGCTTGTTGGACACGAATGAGGCTGGAAATCCAGGTATGTTTCCCCATCAGTGCAGCTCTGAGAGGGACCTCGGGGCTGCTGATGCAACAAGCAGTTTTATTTTTGGATGCACAGAATGGTTGGTGCTGCATAAACACTAATGATGGTATCACTGGAGAAAGTGTGTGGACCGCACTGGGAATTAAGCACTGGAGGATGTGGCAGAGCAAGGATCCACTTGAAAGTGGATTCCCCATGCTCTAGGAATTCAGAACACCTTGGCCACCTTTATCACTTCTCCTGCACATCTGAGACAGGCTAGAGCCTGTCAGCCAGTCACTGTGCTTCCTCCTGCATCCGGGCTCTGCTCCCACTCCTCGCCCAGCACAATCCCATCTCCCCGCTGCTGGACAGCAGCCAAATGCAATCGATTCTCTGAAAGACTTGCTAAATACGTTGAGCAAAAAAATTTAATTAGCCTCTTTCTCTTCCACGTGAAGCTTTCAGAAAAAAAAAAAAAAGAAAAAAAAAAAAAAAGAAGAGGAAGAAAAGGAAAAAAGCTCCCCATTCTAAGTCCACCTCCTCAGCTCCTTATTGTGGCTCTGCTGCTCTCTGTGGGATTTTTATGCTTCTCCAGAAAGGAAAGTCATGCCTGGTTGGGCAGAGCCTGTCCTGCCTGTGCATGATGACTGCCCTGAGTGCATCAGCAGAAGGCTCGTGCATCCCTCTGCCTCCTGTTTGGAGGTTAAAGGATCGCTTGGTTGTCGGGATCTTTGCTTTCAGCTCAAACTCCTGCAAGGGATGAATCATAGCTGCATAACTTTGGCTAAGCGTGCACGCTTTTTTGCTGAGACACATGAGTACTGGGGAACACAGGGACTGGCACGTGTCCCTTGTCAGAGGGAGCACCAAGCAGCCTGCCAAGGCTTCCTCTGCTCTGCCCCATATTGCACCCGCACATCCTGGCACAGGGGAAAATCTGACTCCTGGGGCAGCAGCACTGCAGCAAAGGGCAGAGGTGCTGTGAGAGTGGCCCTGCCTGCAAACTGGGTGCCTTCAACTGCTGGGTGCTGAGCGATGGGGCACAGCCAGGTGCATGGGGCTCCCCGCCCAATGCAGACACAGGGCGCAGACCTGCTGTGCTGACACTGAGCACTGTTTGTGCAGCTGATGTCTAGACCTGGATAAACTGTGCTTGCTTCCACTGCAGTGCCAAAAACCATACCAGAAATCCTTCCCTCTGCAGTGGTAAGGGTGGATGAGCATTGTTCTGGTGCCATCCCTAGCTGTGGGACCCAGCCACGTGTGTGCCATGGCAGTGATTGGGTACCTGGCATGGCCCTGCTCTGTCCCCCAGAACTCAAGGCGTGGGCACCCCACAGTGGGGCCAGAGGCTGCCAGGTTAATGAGCAGAGAGCAATCTGTTATGGAATTTATGAAATGTTATGTAACTGCGAGATAGACAGACTCTCTTAAAATGATATCCTTGCTAATAATCTCCTTCATCCATCACTTTTGCTCGGAGATCCTTTTGCTTTTATGGAGAGCATAAATTACCAGGGCTGGGGAGGGGCTGGGAGCTCTGACAGGATTCATATCTTCATTGCATCCAGGTCATACCCGCATCACCCTGTGCCCACGAGGACAGTGCCAGGAGTGGGGTTTAGTGCCCATACCCCAATCCCACCCTGCAGCATGGGGAGCAGCAGAGCACAGTGTCCCCTGTCTGCCCTGAGGTCTGACAGCACTTCCTCAGCCCTCCCCAGGTCCCTCGGGCACTTACCCAGAATCACTCATCACTTCTGCAGATCTTGGCCATCGCTCTTGCTTCATAGCATCTGTGCAATGCTGATATTGGCTTTCGTGAGAAGCTAAGGGTTAAGGGAAAGGGATCAAACCACAGAAGATATAGTGAATGCAGCTTTTCTTGCTCAGGCTGCATTGTGATATATTTAAACTTTCATTTAGCATAAATACTGCAGGTCAAACACCAGACAGATTCACCAATTATATTTTCCCCTATTAGATGAAATATGTTTCTAATTTGGCTATAGTTTTGTTTTATTAGACCTGTGGCAGAGAGGGTGACCCTGCTTCAAAATAACCTTTTCAGATCACTTAGCCTTCGTCTTTTGCAAATGGGGTTTGATAAAGAAAAAATGTGTGCCAGTCTATTTTTTAAGGGGGGGTGATGTGAACCCAATTCTTTTCTTCGGTTGAGCTGGCGACCCACTGGAGTGCAGCAGTGCCCGTTGTGAGGCAGTGCATTCCAGCAGCTCCCTGCACACCAGTTGCTTCCATTACGGCCCCAACGCTCTAAAACACTATTTATCCATTCAGACCAACGGATCATTGTCTCTAAAATGTCACAAAGTACAATGTTAGTGTTTCCTGGGCTGAAATGCTTCCAGGTCTTTGAGTGCCGGTTAGGAGCAGCGCACAGTGCGATGCGTTGGCCCCAGCTCAGATCTCCATGTTCTTAAAAGTAAGACAGAGAGCTGCGAGCAGGCGAGCACGCACCCAGCGGGTATCTTTTAGGATCAGCTCTTGCTTTTTGTATGCGGTGAAAAACAGCTAGATTAGGTATTTCTACTTTGCACAATTCCATTTTTCTCCCAGCTTATCTGATCCGCTTATTTTACCAAGGGCTTTATTTCCTTCAGGCTCTGAGGCTGCGAAGCTCAAAGCTTCCCAGCCACCGGGGCTGCGCTCAGCCCTGTGCCAGATACGCATCAGCCCTGGTGGCTGTGCACTATTGTTGCTGTTATCACTCTGTCGCTGACAAATCCCCACAGCTCACCTGGCCACAGCCCCGTGGCACTGATGACGGTGGGCATCGCATCCTGTGTCTGTGCACAGCCCAGGGCTGGTGACTCCCAGGGATGGAGTCACTGCGCTGCCTTCCTGGTAACGAATGGCCGTACTGAATGGTAATGGTAACAGCAGAGCTTGTAACTTGGAAATTAAAACCAGCTTGAAACCTGGATGGAACTCGTGCTGAAAATGATCCTTAAGAAAATATTTGGAATTGAGGAAGTTGTGCCTTAAAATTGTCTGAAATTCAGAGTTTTTAGCAAATATTAAATATTTAATGAGGCACAATCATAGAATTATGGAATCACAGAATGGCTGAGGTTGGAGGAGGGGGCCTTACATATCCCCCAGCCCTGCCGTGCGCTGGCTGCCCCCAGCTCAGGCTGCCCATCCATGGCCTCAGGCACCTCCAGGCATGGGGCACCAGAGCTCTGGGCAGCACTGCCAGGACCTCACTGCCATCTGAGTGAGGAATTGCGTCCTCACATCCAACCTCAATCTCTCCCCTCTTAAGACTGTGGGCATGGGCAAAACTCTATGCTCCCCCCCAAGCCACCCCCAGCTGGTTCTCCCGTGCCCACACTCAGGTGCTCACAGGACCATGAGGGCTCTGACTGCTCCCACTTGCTCTCAAGGCTGCTGCCAGTGCAATCCCCCATTCTTTTTTGGTTGTTCACATGTTTTCACCTAGGTGCTTTGTCTGGTTGTATTAAAGGATAATGCTGGCTTATACATGATGCAGATATATAAGAGGGAAGAAAGGGAATTTATGAGGTAGAAACCTGGTTTGTAATATCAGCCCTGGGAGGTATGGCCTGGGGACAACACAGCACATACACTGAGTTCTGTCGTGTGGAAAGGGATGGTTTATTGAACTGAGGGTGCAGAACAGCAGCACATAAAAGAGAAGCAGGTGCAGGGTACCAAAACACTGCTCAGTTTCTCAGTGCTGATCACAGAAATTCCCAGACCCCAAAAACTGAAAGGGGAGGAATTTTCCAAAATGGTGAAATCTCCAAATAAGAACAGACACAAGTGCTTGAGAAACAATCCCCGGACCTGAACGCTTTCAATTACAGCAACCATAAATTTCATTTACAGTCTTATTAAAGCACATCCTATTTATACGTCTGCTAACTGTCCCTGATGAGCCTGATGGAAGGTACCGGAGACTGAAAAACAACCAGGATGATTAAAAGCAAAATTAGCATAAATAAGATAGCTGAGTGTTTGGGGCAAAGTGCCCCTGGAACGACTTCTGCTGCATAAGGCATAGCTGGAGAAGTTTGTCAGTAGTGGAAAAGTTATTTTCCTAAATGGACATTAATGTTTTTCCCATTAATTGGAAGAAATTCTGAAGCAGTGGAAAACCTCAAAGTGATATCACTTTGAAAAGCTTCAAAAAATTCACACTGAAAAGGGCTTACGAAACTCAGACTTGTCCCAACCAAGAGTGACTTTGAGATGAGCCCCTCTTCGTGCCCACCACGGGTTGCTGTGGATGGTTGGGGCAGTGCAGGGTCATGCCCATGGAGGAGCGGCTTCCACTGCCACCTGCCAAGAGCCACTGAGAAGCATGGACCTCGTCTTCAGGAAGCTGAGCCCAAGGTTGGGGAGCTGGCATTGCATTGGCATCAATTTAAGCATCAGCATCAGCACGGCACCCAGCAGTGTCCCCATACCCAGCCATGTCCCTGTGCCAGTCTGCGCTCAGCCCTTGGTGCGTGCAGACCACCGCTGACCAGGCAGCACAGCCAGCACGTCCATTAGCCACCTGCATAACTGTTTGCTGAACTGGAACCTTGATTTGCTTTCAGTGCTTCCCAACACTCTCAGTCCCCCAATATCTCCCTGCTCCCTTGGATACACTCTGTTCCAACACAAATAGAGAGCTTTCTGGGAATGTGATTTATTTCCCCTAATTCTGATCTCTTCTTGCATTCTTCAGTTTTAGAAGCAGAACCCGTGAAGAGTTTGGCTGACATGAGTATTTGTGGAAAGGTTTCCTTTTTTTTTTTCTCCCGTCTTCCATATTTTTCTCAAAAACAGCTACCTAAATCCAAATAAGATTAAGAGAAAAACCTCTAAAATGGGTTACATTCATTTAGTAACTAGATCCTTTGTAACGATGAAAGAAGCACAATATTCTTATGTAATAAGTCCTGCTTTATAAATGCATTAATTCTTAAATTATATTGTTTTAATAAACAAGGCTCTAGACATGCCCAAGGGCACTGTTATTCTCAGAAGAGTTTTCCAAGAAGGCTTGTGTTGTTGGATTATTATTCCATGACTTCCAAGTTCACTGACTGGAGCTATTTTTTCTAATACTCATATTGCAGTAAAAACAACAACTTTCAAATACTTTGTCAAGAAGATTGGGAATCAAAATGGAAACTATTTGTGTAGGATGAGAAGTGCTGAAAGCCTCTCGTTTCATGCAATTAGATTTGGAATCTGGGGCCTGGCTCACAAAAAAAGGGAAAAAAAAAGAAGTGTTTTTAGAAGGCTGCACTGATAGGGGGAGGTGGAGGAGATGTGGGTCGGCGCACCGCGGACTCACCCCACTTGGGGATGTGCATGGGGCACACAGCCAAAAGACCCTGAAAGCTGTAGGTCCATGTGCCACCCTCACCAGGAAAACACACAGAGGATGTTCTCACCCCATCCCATCCCCAGTGCCAGGTTGGTGCCCAAAGCTGGGCCCAGCAGAGCTCTGCCACGCACAGTTCTGGCTCCGCCGGCTCCCTCATAAGCGGATACAAAAGAAGGGAAATCTCACCCATTTGTGCCTCTGTCAAGTATCTTCTGCCTCATTTCCTTAAGTTATTAGCGCTCTTTTATTGGGTTTGGCTTGCAGGAGGATGACTATTTCATCCGTCAAATCAGAATCTTTTTAACGCTAATACCGAATTTATAGAAGTGGTTAAACGAAGTGTTGACAATATGGACAATGTGTTTCTGATTAACGCTGCAATTTAAAGTGAAACTGCCAACTGCCTGGAGTTACTAAAACAGTGCTGCATTTTTCCAGGCCCTGCAGGCTGGAACTCCGCGTCGCAGCAAGCAGATGTCGGCACCGCGCTGCACTTGCGCTGATGGCCTCTGCCACCAGAACTCCTTCCCACAGTTGTGTTTGTCCTTTGCTCGTCCCCTTTGGGTGCACTGGCATTTCAGTTTGCTGATTTTTCCCTGCCCTATGGAGCAGTGCCTTCAGGCACTGCGTGCTCTCTGGTTCCCAGTACTCAGCATCACTCCCAGCACCCAGCATGGGGATGGGACAGAGCGCAACAGCCAGCCCCTTTCTCTATGAAGGGCAGGAAAGCAGACTCAAACATCCCAATTTATTAATTATATCTTTTTAATATCATGAGAAACAAAAGGAGTTGTACCAATAGAATGACAATGGGAACAAAAGGAGAGCGGGGAGTGCAAGCAGAGCTGAGCCATCGCCGCAGCATCCAACAGAGCAGTGCGATCACAGCCAGCTTGAGAAGCACCACTTCCACCTGAAACCTCCTCTGAGAGTGCTCACAAGAGTGGGAGCTTTGATCCCCTCCCTTCCTTTGCTCGTTAATCACCCTCGGTTGCAATACTGAACTTCTGAAATTCAACAGCTACTAAAACATAAGGCATTGAGGGCTTGGAAAGTCTCGCAGAGCTGGAGGTTTTGCAGAATCTTTTGGCTTCTTCAAGTTCAGAGCTGCAGTGCAAGTTCAGGAGTTCTCAGTTAAAGCTGCTGGGTTTGTGTTCAAGGGTGGTTCAGGTTTGGAATGAGCGATATCTCTCCCCCATACACAGCACAGGACCAAACCATCACCCCCCCCCTCCCCTCCCAGTAGCATCCTTATGCTACCAGCCCACATGCCTATACTGCACAGCCTCTCTCCTTCCTGAGCTCAGGGGGGATCCACTGCAAATTAATAGTGATTGAGCTATGCTAATGGCAGT
This sequence comes from Centrocercus urophasianus, assembly GCF_019232065.1. Taxonomy (NCBI): domain Eukaryota; kingdom Metazoa; phylum Chordata; class Aves; order Galliformes; family Phasianidae; genus Centrocercus; species Centrocercus urophasianus. The sequence goes on from NW_024884867.1 coordinate 5,254,961, forward strand.
CCCACTGTTTATCCCCTGCTGATGTTTGCAAGGGCATTCAGCTGGTGTCCCTCTTAGCAGTATAAATTTCACCTGTGCTGAAAGAGCTGAGGGCACTGCAGCAGTAAATCTCTAGTGCTTGGGGCTCTGTAAGACCAGGCTCAGCCCCATGTAATGCCAAGGAGGAGATGATTTCCAGGCTGGGTATGTGCTTGAGATAAAATAAGATCCCTTTTAAGCCCTTCTTCAAATCTTGAATTAAAGCCAGGCTGCTTGTTTCCTGAGGTCCCTTTTCCTCCCCAGTCCTTTACAGCCCTCCTCCCCTGCCCATCCCCAGCATGCTCCAGCCCCTGTCTGGCCTTGTTTAAGAGTCAGTTTCAATAGTACCTTTGTTAAGGGAGAAATCTCATTAAATGTGAGGTAAGAGGAAATGAAAAAGTGTAAAATATCCAGATTTATTACCTGTTGTCTTCTGAGCATTTGAAAATCAGGAGCTGGGGGCAAGGAGGTGAGTGGTATCAAAGCTCTGAGCCTTAACATTGCTGCACTGTTGCGTTCTGCTCTGAGGGCGCTGCTTGCTTGTAGCACTGTTTTATTGCAGGGAAGATGATAGGAGTCTCATGTTTTTCAGGACAGAGAAGAATTGGCCCTAATGCACACAACCACTGGCTTGGAGCTCTGTTAGCCCATGCACATGAAGGTAAGTGTGTTTGTGAAACTCAGATTTCTTTCTTGGTTCACAGGGAAAGATTTCCCAGGATTAGCACTGTCTCAGCTTTTCTGCTTTCAAAAGCAAACAGAGGAGCAGAACCTACTGGATTAGCCTGGGGTTGAATAGCCCTGTTAGTAAGGGAGTGAGACACAGGGGCTGGCTGAGCTCTGTGCACCTTAAGTTGTTCCCTTTGCCGTGTCTCCCACCTCCTGCAGCAAGCCGAGCAGGAACTACAGGAACCGCCACCTCCATCCCTGTCTCAGTGCAGCCCCGGGCGCTTCTGGCCGGGCGCTTACTGTGTGCAATGGGAGCAGCGTTGCTCAGCTCAGCCTCTGCAGTCCTCGGCGTTCTCCGTGCTGCCCTATGCCCGGTACTTTTAGCACACCGCCCCTGGTGTACGCTATGCATGGAGCTAGAGCTCTGCCTCTCACCTGCACTGTACTTGCTGGATTGATGCGCTGCTTGCTTTAGTCCCTTAAATGAATTAGTTGGTGGGGAGTAACGAGATAATTTGTGATGTACAGGGTGGTGGCAGCACCTGTGACAAACGCATCACCCCGGGGCTGGGAACAGGAGGGGCTGAGCATTGCTTCCCGAACGCGCTGCAGCTCCCGGCTCGCTGTCGGACCGTTACCATGGCAAACAGCCTCCCTCTCCCCTTCTCCCAGCCCTCCGGCCGTACCATCAGCACATCGGTATTTCTGCACGAGCACACAGGAAGGGAGCGAGGAGACGTTGCAGGTGCTGCCTTTGGCCTGGTCCCAGGGCCGGGCCGGGCCGCGGGGACCGCACGCCCTCCAGAGCCCGGGTCGGGTTCGGCAGCGCCTTTGTGCTCCCGGCCGCGGTGAGACAAAGAGCTCCGGGCTGCGGCGGAGAGCGGCGCCCGCAGCTGCCGCTCAGTGCCGTCCTCGCCTGCAGGGGCAGCGCCGCCGCCGGGGGCTCCGGAGGATCCGCGGGTGTTCGTCTTTTAGCCCGTCAGTTCTCGAACGTGGCCTGGAGTGCCTCTGAGACGTCACAGATGACCGCAGGAGGTGGCTTGCACCTTCTGTGGCCAGGAGCTGAAGCAACGAGCAGTGCCTTGCTCAGGATGTACTGTGATAGCATCAGGTAAACTCCGGGCCCGATGGATGCCCTGAAGGGAGAGGGACACAGCAAGCTGTTATTTGATTGAGTGGTGTAGGGTGACCAAGAATTGCTGAGATAAACCATGTCAGGAGACAGGCTTGGCGGCAGCCTCACCAACACCAAGGGCTGAGCCCTGTCCTTGGAGACACCCAAAGCCAGGGGATGGGGCTCTGAGCGCCTGGTGGAGCTGTGGGTGGCCCTGTGTGCTGAAGGGAGTTGGACTAGGTGACCTTTGGGGGTCCCTTCCTACTCAGATGGTTCCGTGATCACACAGCTGTGTGTGTCTTCCTTGGCTTAGAAGTGCCATTGTGGTGACGGGAGCTAATGTAGGTGTTTGGTGAGCTCAGGGCACAGACCCACACCTGTTGTGCTCTCTTCCTGGTGTGGAGAAGACTCCTACCCAGGCTGTGCCTTAAAAGCACCGTGGGCATGGGCTGTGCTGCTCTGTCATCAATGTGGGCATGCAAACGTGGTGGTTTGGAACCATGAGGAAATCACCAGCTGGCTGCTGTTGTGGCAGTTGAATTCCTGAGGTCTTGGCTGGGGTGGGGGCCATATCCTGGGATAAGGGCCACCCCATCCAGCTTCCTGCTTGCTGTGGGCCCCTAGGAACAACCTGGTACATGGCACTCAGCAATGCAGAGAAGTACTGCAGCTTGGTAGCACATGCAGGGAACACATTTGCTTTGTCTGTGCTGAGGTGGCTTTAAATCAGGGCATGAGCAAGTGGTGGGGCTCTGGATGCCTGCTGGTTCTCCCTCCATCCACTCTGTATTCTAACCCTAATTGTCTGCAGCAACCTGTTATTACCGCGCCTTTAACATGATAGACACAAATAGGACGCACTAATCCACTACTCTTTGGTTTAAGAGTCATTACAAAGTGCTTAATTAAGTAAGCCTCACTTAATCACAAAATGTTTGCATGCTAAACGAGTTCTTGTGAAGCACGACACTTGACATATTCTGTACAAAAATAATTACAAGCGGGAGGCCTGGTACATTGAGCCTTCGAACATTTCATTTCAGGCCTTACCCATTCATCACCAGGCTGGAATTAAAAGGCTTTCAGCGCCGCATGGGGCTGAACTCCCACATTCCTGCTGCCTGAGTCACGGCGTGTGGCGGCTGCGGGCGGCCATGGCACAGTGCTGCTGGCACCAGTGGGTGCAGGCATTGCTGGTGAGGGTGCCCTCGGTGAGAGCTGAGCGAGTGGGAGCGTGGCTTTCTCTGTGCTAATGATAGGTCTCTGAGCGTGTGTTTGCAGCACTGCAGAAGGAACACAACAGCAGGTTCCTAAGGGCAGCACTGTGGTGTGTGGGACCAGGCAGGGCGAGACTTCTTGCTGCTGTGAGCTGGGTGTGATCCTTCCTTGTAAGCAGAGCTGCTCCAGCCCTGTCCTCTGCCTGGAGCGATGGTGGTGTTCCCAGCATCGCTCCCTCGCAGCCTCACAAAAGCTGCCTGAATGGGATTGTGTCAGGAGCAGCACGCAGACCTTTGTTGGGAGTGCTGGTGCCCATTAAAACCTGTATCCCTGTCTGGATAATTGGGAACCTTACCCAGCCTGCCTTTTGATGGAAACCCTTTAATTAGCATTCTGTACGTGCAGCAGTGCCCTCAGCACCCTGCTTGTTTTTTCACATGCTGGCTGCTCAGGTTGGGGTGTTTTGGGTCCTAAAGCTCTGTGTGGTGCACAAGTGCATCCTTCAGCATGATGTTGCAGCACAGCAGTGCTCCTCATCCTGCCCAGCTGCTGCTGCCTGCTTTGGGTTCTGCTTTTGACTGCTGTGGCTCAGTGTGTGGAAGCAGGGAGCTGTGCTGTGGGGCTGGCCCTGTGCCCCGTGGATACTGTTGGGAGGGCAGTGCAGGGCCACCATCCATCTTTACCAAGAATCGTGTGTTTGCTCATCAGGAGATAGGGCATTTGCAATTGGCCTCTTGTTGCACTATCATGTAAACCATATAGTGTGTAGGAGCTGTTACTTGTCACCGTGGATGGACCATGTATTTGCAAGCAGTCCAAAAGGAACGCAGGCGTTGACACTCAGATCAGTTCTCCTGTACTGCCAAACCCCATCTGCACAGCTGCAGCTCCATGCCCATTTTTGAAGAAGGTCTCGAGCCCATTCAGGAAGAATGTTTTCTCAGAAAGAGTGGTCAGGTGCTGCCCAGGGAGTGGTGGGGTCACCATCCCTGGTGGTGTTTAAGGAAAGGGTGGATGTATACTTAGTCAGTATTGGTGATAGGTGGACTGGGTGATTTTAGAGGTCTTTTCTGACCTTCGTGATTCTATGATTCCTCTAGACCTCATTTTGGAAAGGAGCCCCTTTGATGACTCCCTGGAGTTCCCTCACTTGATATCAGTGTCCATGCCATGCTATGTGCTGTGCCATGCCACAAAACCTTGTGAACACCAGTGTGTTTTGCAGCACTGCTCCATCACCTCTGACACAGGTGAGGTGCTCCATCACCTCTGATGTACTGTGGTGGCTCCTGCTCAGGGCAGTCCCCTCCCCACAGCTGTGGCCTCGTGCAGGAAGCAGCACCAGCTGCAGCTCTCGCATGTGCACAGTGTTGGCCTTTTCTCGGGGCTTACTGAGAAGATAAATATGTGGATGACAACGCTGCTAAAATATGCATCTTCGGGGGGAGTTATCGAGCTGCCATTTCCTAGGAGAAGCACGAGGAGATATTTTTCCCTCCTTTCCTGATGCTACTGTCGTCCTATTGTGTCTGAACATGGCTTTGGAAGAGGGCTGTGCCCTGTGGGGCTTGGGGCAGCGTGGGATCCAACCCTGCAGGATGGAGGGACCTGCTCTATTCCATTCTGGTCCCCCACCCACTGCCTGTTGTGTGCTATTTTGTGTGTTATTGCAATGGCAGTGGCTGCTCCTTCACACATCTGTGCGTATGCCATCACCAGAGAGCTGGGGGCACACCGTGGGGCACAGGGTGCATGGTGCTCTGATGCCAGCAGCTGCCACACTGTGTGCCAGCAGCTTGGTGCTGGAGCTCTGCAGCAGGGTTTTGTTTTGGAGGGGAGGCTGGAAAAGCACTCAGCACGCTGTGACACCCTCTGTGACATTCTCGTATCAAGTTGTTTCAATTTTTAATTTGCAAACAGCTTGTATTTCAATATTTTCATTATTTATCATATTGCATTGTGTTTTGCATCACAACTGTTGTCTTCCATATTATTTTTACACGATAGATCGTTTTGCTGGAAGTCAAAATAAACTCCAAGCGCTTTTGTCAAGCCCCAACCATTTTAGCTAAGCTGCAGCGATGTTTTCCAGCGTATTCCTTCACAGGCGCTTTGCAGTGTTTGTTTCTTCTCTTCCAAATGGTTTTGTGAAATGTGAAGTTCATGGAATGGACCCTATATGGGCTCCCAGCTGCTGTGATGCTGCCTGGCTCTGTGTGGGGGGAGAGCAGCCCCTGAACCTGAGGAGCCCCGCCTGTGGGTGTAGGCACTGACAAAGGAGCAAGGAAACACATCTGGTAGAAATTATTTAGCAACATTTCCAAACTTGGTCATCTTCTTTCTTGCGCTAGTGCAGGTTGCCAAGCTGCGGGGCCGTGCTGTACCAAACCGTGCTGTGCTGTGCTGAGATACCCCGATGCTGCCTGGCACAGCCTCAAGGGTCAGGGCAGGGGGCTGCTGCTGAACCGGAGCTTGAGTTCCACTGCTGCTTTGGCCCCAAAAAGAAGGAAGGTGCTTCATTTCTCAAAACCTCACAATGCATCAGATTGTTGTTTTTTTTTTTTTTTCAAGATGAGATTTTTTTCGTTTCAAAGTGGTGTTTAACAGTTAAGGACAGATTTGGGATTTTGCCTTTGTTCTGGGAGGGGAGGCTTTTAGAAAGGGGTACAACTGCTTGAAATACTTCAACTGGGCATCGGCGACGTGCTCAGCGTTTTCATTATGGATGGCCCGATGCTTCTTTCTGGGTTCATTTTCCATCACTGGAGCAGAGGGCGGCGGTGCTGTGTCTGGCTGGCCGGGTGCTGCCTGGCAGTGAGCAGGGCTGGCACACCCCGAGAGCTGCCATCCAGCAGAGCCAGGTGCCGGGGCTGGCGGGGGAACAGAGCGGCTCTTGGCGCGGGCAGCTCGGCTCCGCAGAGCGCGTGCGTTTCCAATGTGTTTATTTTGTGCTCTGGGAACAGCTGTTGATATTTTGACACTCGCCAACTCCGCGGGATCTTCAGGGAGTCTCCTTCCCTCCCCTCCACTTCCTGACCCCCCCCCTTTCCTTCTGCTTTCTGCTCTCTCTTTTCCATGCACCCATCTCCTTTCTGCCTGCCTTTGTTAGCAGTGGGGTGAGCAGGGAGCTCTGCCGCGGCTCCGTGGTCCCATTGCCCCACGCATCCACGTTGCCCCACTCTGGGAGCTGGGCTTGGCCCCGTTTTGGGGTAACCCCCCCTCACACCCCCTCCCACACTGCCGTGCCAGATTAGCTGGGTTAAACTGCTAATGCTCCGCTACGTGGAAGGCTGCTTTCAGTAAGTGGCTCCCCGTAGCTTATTTGACTCCAGGCCCAAATCTAACGTCTCAGTGGGCCTGTTACATTAAGCAGGCCCAAGTGGTAGGAGATTTAAAGCATCAAAATGAAGTGCTTTATCACTCCGTACTGTGTTCTTGGCTGCTTTCGTTGGCCTCACTTCACAGGCTTTGCAGCCTGCAAGCAGAGCCCTCTCGGCAGGCCCATTACAAATTCCACTTGTTGACGGTTGCCTTGTTGCAGGATTTAATGGTAGAATAATATTTACACAGTAAACTCCTCTGGAGGTGTTATAAACACCATAAAAAGGATTTTAGAAGCTTAATGAGCGTTAGTGAAGTCGAGACAGGATAATGTGGCAACTGTGAGCTGTAATCTGATTTGGCACCTTCTGCACAGCAGGAGTTGGTGGGTGGAAGAGCTTTTTCGTCTTTTTGTTTATTTGTATTCAGTGTGTAATATTGCACAGCGGGGGCTCAGGGTGTGCAGAACCGCCGACCTATGCACAGCCCGGCAGGCACTCAGGTGTGCATCCTCAGATGGGGAGAGCACCAAGGCCCGGTAATGCGATGTTTGGTGGTGCTGCACCAAGCTTGGCCATAAACAAACACACATTGGGGAATTTGCAGCCCAGCCCTGTGCCCCCTTTGGGGACACCAGTGGGGCTGTGCTGTGCTGAGTGTTACACTGCCCACAGGAGGCGTGGGGCAGCCGTAGGGCATGCACTGACTGCACCAAGCATTGGGTGCATCCCAGGCAGTGCTCTGTAGCCGTGCATCCTCCTGCCTCTTTTTAGCATTGTAGTTCATGTTTCCTCCTTTATCTGAGCCGAAAACGCCTCCTTCTCTATTTGTGTGTGTACGTATCTATACATATGCACAGATGCACACAGATTTGCGCTATTCTGGGATGGCTTTGCAAATCAGCCCTGTGCCTTTGGTTGTTGCTGTGCAGATATTTTGGGTTCTGTTCTGAGGAGGCAGAGAGAGCTCAGGGCTCTCTGTGTACACCTCCTGTGCTGCTCAGTGTCGGCGGGCCCTTCTGCAGGGAGGAACCAGAGCTGCCCGGCTGTGTCCTGCTGCTGCAAGGGCCGTCTTCTGAAGGGAAAATGGTTGGTGGGAATGCTTCCATTTCAGTGTAATGCTGCTTATCAAAGAGTCTCTCTTTGTTTTCCTATTTTTTTCCCCCAGAATTTAGATTGTTTATCAGTTTGAGTGTTGTACGTTTTTTTATATTTTTACATTGCTGTTATACAAATATCAATATATACATATAAAATCTATCCCATATATACTGTTGAAAACCTCTATTATCTTCTGCCGTGGAGCACAAACCAGAGCTCAACTGCAGCATTTCAGGCATGACATGGGATCTGCTCTCTGCACAGCTCCTTTCCCAGCTCAGCCCTGTGATGGACTTTGTTCTGCAGCGTGGGACCCTCTGCCCATTGGCTTGGCAGAAGTCCCCACCCCCTCCTGCCATCTAAGTCTGCAGTTTTGTGAACTTTGAGGACTTTGATTTTGACACTGCAGGAGCCCCCCTCAGCCTATCCAATTTCTGAGGGACATGAGGAGCCGTGAATCTTGAGGCTGACTTGCCAGGAGCAAAAAGCTGCCTTTTGTAAATAAGCCAATATTTTCTTTCTTTCAAGGGGAAGCTGACAAAGATCAATACCAGCCTGCAAAAGACATTGCCCTCTTAAGAATTAGCCCTTTGCAGAATCATTAATCCAGGAAGCTGTTACAGGGTGACAAGAGCGCACAGGCTCTGCCAGGTCTTGGAGGGATCACAGGAACATCGCCTTATGCACAGAAAAACAAACCCAATGAAATCACCAAGAAAATAGCTGCCATGCTCCAGGCTTGTTTTGCTGAGGAGCAGGTCTGACTTTGGTTAGGGAAGGCAGGGTGTGCTCCTGGAAAGAGGCATTAAGGAACCCCTGCCCATCCCATGCCCATCCTGTGGTGGCATGGAGCACCGAGCAAATCAGTGCAGTGCTGTGGTTGGGTCAAACTAAGATGTTTACTTCCTTGTGGGCTGCTTTCACTCACATCCAAATGCCCTAGGACTGATGGCATGGTCTGTTGGACTCAGTGATGTCCTGGAAGAGAAGAGCAACCCTCATCTCTTGTGGCGTTTAATGGCTTAATTGTGTGCAAAGGGCTTACATGTATTCTGCAGTGATGAGGCACTTGAAACCAAGTGGTGAGCACAGTGTAGGAACCTGCAGAAGAAAGGTGTAAAAGTAACAGCTCGAAAAGGAACATGGAGTCCTGTCCCTGTCCCAGTCCTGCTGACACTACTCTGACAAGGGGTGCTTAGGCTGTGAAAGGCTCATTCCTCCAGGGAAGAAGGAGCTGCTTCCCTGGACATGGGAATCTCAATTAAGGATGGAATATTAGGAAGAATCCGTTGTCAGAAAGAAAGGTCAGGCACTGGCACAAGCTGCCCGGAGAGGAAGTGGTCACCATCCCTGGGGGTGTTTAAGGAAAGGGTGGCTGTAGTACTTTAGGACATGGCTAGTAGGCAATGTTGGTGGTAGATGGATGGTTGGAATGGATGATCTTAAAGGTCTTTTCCAACCTTCATGATTCTGTAAGTGTGCCTCAGTTTCTCCAGAGCTGCATCTGCCTGCATCAGCCCTTGGGTGAGGCTGCCAGCGGTGGGCCTCGGGTGGCACGTGCACGTGGTGGGTGCGAGATAACACGCATAATCTTATTTAAGTATGAAGAAAAATCAGAGCACGAAATGCCAAAAGCTGAAGCGGTGACGTGTCTGGTTAACAGCTAGAAATGAAAAAATAATTCCAAACAACACGTTTGTCACAACATTGAAGGGTCACCCGCTAGGCAGAGGAAGCCAAAGAGGGAAACAGTTCTTAGGTGTAATTACAGTTTCTAAGAAGTTTTTCACTTGCTGTGTAATTGTCGGAGGGTGGTGATTGGCGCCGCAGCAGCGCTGGGAAAGTGCCACAATAGAGCTGTAATTTACGGGGCTGGAACCGTGAAGTCAGAAATGGGTTGGGAATTATTGCTAATCTTCACATGCTCAGCTGTTCTTATGCTGGCCAAAGCAGTTAGGATTATGGTCTCTAGAGGAACCGTTTGTGTGATCTTGTAGTGCTCCTACAGTGCCTGGGCACCAGAGCTCTGCCTGAGACCCACAGGGACCTGAAGGTCCTGGGAGAGCTGGAGCGCCTTTCTTGGTTACAGGAGTGGGCAGACTTGCTGCCGTGCTTCAATAAATGGTTTGGTTTGCTCTTTCTCGAGTTTCTGGCCCAAATGTGGGAGCTTCAGTCTAGATGTTGAATGGTGCTTTGTTTCTATATCGGTGAAGAGTTCTCTGCTGCTGAAAGGCTTCCTCCTGCAAAGAGGGTTTACAACCAGTGAGAAAGCTACCTTTCCAATTAGCAAGCAAAGCAGTTACCAGTGCTTTGGAGCCAGGAGAGGTGCTGAGCTGAGGGCCATGCCTCAAACATGGGAGCACGGGCAGGACAAGGTGCCAGCTGTTGGGCTGAGCATCTCCCAAGCCCACTTTGCTCGTACTCTGCTCAAAGAGCTTGTGTGCAGAGCTCCCTGAACCTGGCAGCCTGGTTTGGGGCAGGATTGTTGATTTTTTTTTTATTTTTTTTTGCTGATCTCAGCCCATTCTGTGCCCTAGGCTGTGCGCTGCTGGGCCGAGGGCAGCGCAGCCTACAAGATGTGTATTTCTGAGATAAAAAGCTCCTCTCTGCAATGCCATCCTCTGCCAGCATGGAAACGCGCAGCTCTTTCACGTCAGGCAGCTGCCTGTGTTCAGGAGAATTAAAAAAAAAAAAAAAAAAAAAAGACACTTTTTTCATTTGTGCTGATTTGCATATTAATAGTTTGCATATTAAACAACTACTTCAGAGGGTGGGCGGGCTAATGAATGCAGCAGTCTCCTCTATTTTAACTCAATTTGCCTCATCCATATTCCAATGACTTTGGGGATTGGTATTCAGTTTTCATTGAAATTATCCAAGCCAGACCTAATTTGTGCTGCCCTTCCATTAATCCAATTAATTAGCACCATTGATGTGTACTGCCTTTGTAATGTAGCTTTGTTCAGTGCTGCTGCTGCTAATGACAGCCTAGTATCAGAGCAAATAATGAGCAAACCAAAGGAGCGTTTGACCCTTGATGTACCCCTGCACAATGCAGCGGTTTTTAGTCTGGAGGCCCTAATTTAGGTTCGATAGCCCAAATTATAGACAATAATTCAATATTCTTTGTGGGGAGCTGAGCGAGTGTTGCCCTGCCATTTGTTTAGCTTATCATTTTTCCCTGCCTCTTTATTTATGCATTTTTTTTCCTCTCTTTTTCATTATTTTCCAACCTGGCCTCCCTTCTCCACCTCCAGCATTGATTTCTGACCTCGTTTCCACTGAGAGGCCTGAAGATCTCTTGGCTCTGAAGGAATTCATTAACCTTTCCCCCTCCCCAGAACTGGAGAGAAAATCCGTATATTTTTAAGTAAGGCAAATAAACACTATTTGTGATTATTGCAGTCCCCTCACTGGCTGCTCCCAAAGAGTTCAGTGGCTCAGGAGGCACACAGAATGTCTAGATGTTGTGTAATTGCTTTCTCTCTGCTTGGAACCGTTATTTAACTCTGCCTGGCTGTGATCAATGCACTGGAGATGGTCATCCACAGTCTGGTTGCTGTCTTTGTTAAGCTGAAGCGTTGTGTCCACAGGTTTGTTAGCTGGCAGCAGGGATGGTGGAGGACAAAGCCCAGCTTGCAAAGGGACATGGGGATGTTGGTAGCTCAGCATGGGTGCAGCTTAGCAGGGCCCATTGAGTCCAAGGGGACTCAGAGCAAACGCCACCTCCTGCAGCTCTCTGTGCTGTTTCCAATCACTTCTTCTCAGCGTTATAAATCACACAATTTGAATGGAAGCTTATACAGTTAGTTGCCTGAAAGATTTTACTGATTAACCTTAAAATACGCTATAAATCTTCTCTTGCTTGGTCGTTGGGCACTGAGGAAGCAAACAGCTCCCTGCACCATCGGAGGCCGGCATGCAGCAGGGATGGGCGCGTGGGGCTGCTGGGTGTTGCACTGCTTCCCAGGGCAGTGTGCAGCCAACAGTGCGGAACAAAGCTGGCAGCATTCTGCCACCTAGATGCGTGCCAATACTGGGCTGCTCTGCCCATCTCCTGCCGGAGGAGAACGGCTGGTGGTACCAACCAGGAGAGTCTCAGTGCTTTCTGGCACGGATGCAACAGGATCCCGTTTAGTGGCATCACTCAGGACTTGTCACACTGCAGCGTGTCACAACATGTCAGCCCCTGACAGGCTGGATACCTGCTATTAGCTTGCAGCGGAGCACAAAAACAAAGTGCAGGTGGTGAGCAGAGGGAGCGCCGTGGGCACTGGGTGCTGTGCGGGGTGGCGTGTGGGAGGGCCCAGCAGGGGCTGTGGGGTGCACAGGGGCCCCACGGCCCTCTGGTACAGGAGCATGGCAGTGCTATCTTTCTTTGGTGCTTCACCAGGCAATAAGCACCCGTGGGATCACAGCTCTCCTGTGATGTCCGTGGGGCAGGAGTACAGAAACCCCCAGCTGGGAAACCCTGCTGTCGTCCCTACTGACAAAGTGCCCTCCAAAGGCATAAACCATAAACTGGAAATACCCTCTGATGTCTAATAGCCATATACAAAGCTCTCGCTGCAAAGACCACATTGCCCTGAGTTGCAGTGCCAACCGGGGAGAAAGCAGGCAAGACTGAAGGACTCAGGGGCTCGGTGTGGTGTGAGTGCTATGGTGGCCCAACCAGAAATGGAAGCGGCCTCTAGACAGCCTGCTATGGGGGGAAATCCCACCCTGGCACCAAGCACCAGCACTCGCTGCTGCCAGTGTTCTCAGCATCACTGGAGAAGAGCTCATGCAGGCTGCATCCCATCCTGCTGCACTCCATGCCTGATGCCTGCAAAGAGGTGGAAAAGCAAGCCAGCACTAGAGTAGCTGAGCTCAGCACTGGGGTGGGGAATTCCTTCCTTTTCTTTGGGTCTGGTCATGGAGGTCTCTGCAGCATGAGTTTAATTAATTGGCTGCCTGTGAATACAGTATGACAAACAGTAGATTGAGTCCCCTCTTGCCCCCACTGGTGACATAATTCAAGCCTCAAATCACAGGTGTAATTACAGGAGCACGCTGTCTCATCATGCAGTTCCTCTGATGAACTTCCCACCTAAATGCTGTCTTCAACAAAGTTCTCCCTGTGATAACGAGCCCAGGAGCTGGCTGGCTTCTATTTGCTTTATTATCAAGCTGATGAGGCTATTTAGCCTGTTTTATGCCCCATTACATTCCGTGTTTGAAACGCTGCAGAGAGCTGGAGCTTGCTCTGCGCCCATTGCTTTCGGCGTTGGCCTTGGAGCACCCAAAGCCTGTGGCTGCTGCTGGCTCCATAAGCTCTCCTTTCTGAGAGCTGCGTGGCTGAGATGAATGCTCTGCCTGTTATTGTTACCTCTCCTCACTTTTATTTTCCATGCTCTCATCACTAGTTTGAGTGCTCCTTATTTTCCTTCCCTCAGAAAGAAGCCATAAAATTCCCCAGACCGTGTGTGGTATGGTGCGCACTTACAAATTACCATTGAAAAATGAATTGCCTTGACAAAATCTAATGTTTTGTGACACAGCACAAATATGCATTTCATTCTTGAAGAGAAGGAAAAGGAGCTCATTGGAAATATTAAATTAAGCAGTGTAACAGCTGAGAATAATTTGGTTTTCTGCTCTGTTGCTTGTGATTTGGTATGGAGTTTGAGGTGGCAGGCCAGTTCCTGTTTAGAGTACAAAGCACACACAAATGCCTCGGATTTCATTCCCTGCTCTGGAGCAACTTGTTTGTGCTCTGCTGGAGCCTGGGTGCAGAGCAGAACAGTCAGTTCTGGGTAAGGTCCCAGGGAGAGTGGAGAACATTGTGGTCAGTGTGTGGGAATGCTTAGTGCCGTGCTGCAGAGGGGCATGGGAGGCCAACCTGCAGCCTGATTTTTAATTTTTTTTAAATTATTTTCATTGCTTTCTGGTTCTCTGGTGGTTTAGAATAAAAATCCATTCCCATTAAGAGCAAAGCTGAGCAGGACTAGGCCTGGGAATTACCACTAACGGCTCTGATTCCCTGCTGTGGCAAGGCATAAAGAAAGTCTTCATTCCATATAATTGCTCACAGAGGTCCCTGAGGTGACTCCTTGCTGCCCAGGTGAGGTGTCCATGAAGATCCTGGGCTGTCACCTGCTGTCCCCTGCTTCCCAGCACACGTCAGGCTTTCCCTGGGCTGCGTGCTCAGTGCTCAGCCTTTGTGCTACCCCACGTGTCCTTCCCCCTGTCTCCTCCTTGGGTCCTCCAGGACCTTGCAGCCCTGGGATGGCAGCTGTGGTGAAGGAGCCATGTGCACTTCTGTCGGTTCTGTCCCGCAGAGATGCTGCTAGCACACCCGTTTCTATGATGCCCAGTTCACTGCTTAATTACTATTTACTCTTCGCTAGAGCCAGTCAGAACTTTTCAGACAGAGAAGTGTATTTCACTGCAATCAGACTGTTTTCTAAGGGAAACGCATTGGGAAATCTCAAGTCTCCTCAGCGCAGTCTGTGGCTGGGTCCATGAAGGGGGGACAGCAGGGAGCAGGAGAATGTCACCCCTATGGGCATCACAATGCAGGCTCCCTGGGCACCTGCTGGCAGGAGGCCTGGGTCCCTGAGAGCAGGGCATGAGCGGCTCCACTCCCCCCCCCCCCAGCAGCAGCCAAGCATAGCCTGCTGCTCCGCCAAGGAATCTTTGGCACAAGGATGTGGGTAGAAAACCCACAGGAGTGTCAAAGCCGTGGACAGTCTCCAAAGTGAGAGCAGTGTTTGACGGGGGAGAATATGCTTTGGAAAATGTGCTTGATCCTTGTTTGGAAGCAGCACAGAGAAGCACACAGAGCCCTTTGCAGACACACACATGCTGCCTTCAGGATGGCTGTGCAAAGCAAAGCGCTGGAAATATGTTGTCATCCACCTCCTCCCTCTTGTTCCTGGCAATCTAGTAAATATCCAAAGAGCTGCTTCCATTCAGGTGCGGGAGTGCAGTCAACCCAGCACTGGCAGCAGTGCCAGTGGTGCTTTGTGCCTACAGAGGCCAAGTGGGCACAGGCAGACCCTGCCCGGGCAGAGCCACGTCCCCATGTGCCAGAGTGCAGTGAGCAGCGCCGCGGGCAGCCCCTGAGCTGATCTGGATCACTCCCCACGTGCCAGCAGTTCTGGCTGCTTCCATCCCATAGCCAACACTGAGAGCCAAGGACAAGACATGGCAGAGCTAGTGTTGTTTTAGCATCTCTCTTTCTTAAAAAAAAAAAAGAAAAAGAAAAAGAAAAAAAGAAATATATATAAAAAATAGGAAATCTGGACAACGTCCCAGATTGTACATCTGTCCGTATAATTTACACCACGAGGATGAGGAAGTGAGGAGGGCTGTAAACTCTTTCCATCTGTGCAATGTGTGTGATGATTTTTCCATTCCTTCTTCGCCTCCCCCACTGCCGGGCGCTGGGCAATGCCCGCACTGGGAGCGCTGGGGTCTGAACACCCTGTGCTCCCCTGTGGCAGCTGCTATGCGCAGGGCTCAGCATCACACCTCGATGTCCTGTGCAGAGCTCCGGTGCCTTCCTGCTCATGCACCTTGGGTTTCCTACAGCAGACCCCTCCTCTGCTGCTCAGTGCCCAGGGCAGGGAGTGGGGAGAGGAGCTGTGTGGCTGCTGAGCTGGAGTTTCTCTCCTTGGCTCCTCACTGGGTCGTTGTTGGACGGACTGTGGGGTCACTGGGGATGGAGTAGCATTTGAAGTTATCTCCGTCTGGGCTTTCAGATTGACCAGCAAAAAAAAAAAAGAAAGAAAGAAAGAAAAAATGCTCTTATTCTGCTGATGAGATTTCCATGAGAAAAAGCCTGTGCCGTGTGATGGGAGCAGGTTTGCCAGCATGAGATGGGGTCAGCAGCGGGCCCAGTTCTTTGGCAAGGCAGGGCTGCCTGAGCTCAGCCCACTCTCCCAGCAGCCAGCTTGCTGTACATAGGAAGTCCCAAAGCAGTGTGGGTGATGAGAGGGGACCTGGAGTACTCCACAACTGAGGAGCTTTGCAGGTCCATCAGATGAGCTGAATGAAGGAGAGGGATGCTCTCACCTTCCAGCTCCATGTCACCTCCCCACTGATGTCCCCAGCCTTCTGGCTGGGAGCTCTGCCTCCCTGGGTCCTGTTGGAGAGTTGCTAACAGGAGTGGCACCGAGGTGGTTAACAAGTGCTAACCAACTTTCTAGGCTAGGCACTCAGCAGGCACTTCCTCCGTCTTGACATTAAATTCCTATTGGTGTGACTCATTAGCTATTTATTTATTTAAAGCCACTGAGCTATTTGCAATACTTTTAAAAAGCAAACACCGTGTGTGGGCAGGGGAGCTGTTCTGCCTAAATGTTCATCTCCGTGACACTGATGATAACTTATCAGAATAAATAAGGACTCTTCCAATCGCTAACTTTTTTGCTGTTTAGCTGCTCTGTAGGAAAAAGTCACAACGTTCCCTTCTCAGAAACTTTTCTACCAGCCTGTGCGTTACATCCAGGTTATGTCCCTATGTGGGCAGCTTCCTGAATATTCTCCACAGCCCTGATTGAAAACGGAATACATCATCCCTTTCGCTCCTGAAGCCTCCTCAGCTCTTCAGCATCCCTCCACGAGCAGTGCCTCTGGGGGTCTGCTTCTGCAATAGGAACCACAAATGAGGGTTTGTGCAGCCGTGGTTGGTGACAGGTGCTTAGGGAGGCTGAGCTCCCAGGCTTGGAGAAACTCAGGGTTAATTGTAATTCAGACGTTGTACTTCGTGTATAACAGTCTTCTGAGATCACCTTCCAACCAGGGAGGTCCACAGGACGGAGTCTCTGATCAAATGGAGGCACTGGAAAGTCAACTGCTTTGTATCCCCGTCAGTGCTTGAGTTATCTCTCTTTTATGTAATACAGCTTGGTGCCAATCCAGGAAATCTTTCTGCTACCATTATTTTGAGGGAAAATGTGGCTTTTCTGCTGTTTCAGAGTTTAAAATTTCACTTTGCTAAAATAGGAGCGTCTTAGGAACGTGAAAGATGGAATTCACCGGTATGACAAACACAGAAGCAGCTTTGTTCACAAAACCTCCCTATGTGTTCCTTTGAAGTACCGTTCCTGAGAACACCCGTGTGTGCCCAGGTGGGCACTGAAGCATCAGGCAGTGACCATCAGTGTATGACAGAGGTGGGTGCTGCTCTGGGCATGTGTCCCTGCCCTTGTCACAGCCAGCAGCACTGCATGACCGTGCAGGTGTGCAGCTCCCAGCTGCACAAAGACGACTGCTTCATCTGGTGAAAAGAAAAAACCCTCTATAATATCTTACAGAATGCAGTGCTTCTCTTTGTAAATCCCTGGCCCAGTGCACTGGTCACATCATGTTATATTATGCTTTGAGACGTAACATGATGTGACTGATGCAGCGTATGACTGATGGCGTATCAGCCAGGAAATGTAAAAGGTCCCAATTTTCTAAAGAGCATTGTTACAGAAACAAACAAGATGCCCTTTTAACTTGTATTGATTGATTGCTAAAGAATAAGCTCCTCTCCGACTTTTGCAAGTGCTGTAATTAGTGGGTCGGGCTACCTGGTGGGCACCGGGTGCAATGATGCCGAGGTGGGCACTGGAAGCAGTGGAGGTCACTGGAAACACTGGTAGCCATGGGGTGAGGGGGATGCAGGACCCATCCATCCTCACGGGTCCCACCTTGGCCGGGGCAGCACCTCGCTGCTCCTGGTGCTGTGGCCCTTTGCATGACAGTCACTCTCGCCTCTCCCTTTTTATTCTGATTAGCAGCTAAAACTCACAGATACGTCTGGCAGGACAATGCCTTTGACAGCAAAGGGAATATTAGGGTCAAGCTTTATTAAGAAAGAAGCTATTGAAATGACATACTCAAACATATTGCTATTAGGGACTTGAAGAGTATTTCCCTCATTAATGTAAAAGGTAGCTAGCAATCTTCTTGATCAACAGTGGCAATTTATTTTAAAGTGTCCATTTTCTGGATGTCAGAGGAAGACTTTTATTTATCATCTTATTTTCAATTTCCACAAAGAACACTTCACTCACGCGCCGCGCAGATTTTTTTGCAGACAATAACCGATGATAAAACTGCGCTCCCCCCCCAGCGTCCCCCTTGTAGTAGTGTTGACATATGGAAATGAATCAAAATGTAATAGGCATAATTACAAGCATTGTGTGCAGGCTACAATTAGTGTCTCTTCAAAGCGGGCTTGTAATCAAAAGACACCAATAGAAGAGGGGAAGAAATGTGAGGACGGTCCTGGGTGAGGCACAGATCCACTGCTTGGTGACACCAGCCTGGGTGCCGCATCCCAGGCGCAGGGGGAGCGCAGCGCCATGGCACCAAGTCAATTGCTGGGGGAAAAGGTAAAAAGAGTAAAGGTAAAATGAAAACTCCCATACGCAGTCGCTCCGTTCATCTGGAAGCTGGCTTTTCGGAACATTCTGATTCACCAGTGGTCAAAATCCCTTGCATTTATTTATTTATTTGTTTTCCCACCACGTGTTTTGAGAACGTACTGCTCGCACGGCTCTAAACATAAGAGACAATTTGAGCGTAAGCAAAATCCCATTATTTTGTATTCCTTTGGATTCTAGTTAAGGTGCCTGATCTAAACACAGCTGGTTGACAGTTTTGCAATTCAATTTTTACCTGTCAGAGATATATCACGGTGAAACTATTTTTTTGCAGGAACATTTCTATGTTAATAAGTTTTTGCTTTGAAATAAACCCCCCACATTTGAACGAGGTTAAAGCATTATCTGTTGGCCTTATTGGAAAGGACTGCCAGATATTCATTTTCAAATTCATTTTGCTTTCTTAATAGTTTCTAAAATCTGAAGTCAGAATGAAATATTTTGTTGCTGATGGCAGTTATTGACCCAGACCCTGCTCCCTTTTTCCCAAGGCAGCATCTGGGGGGGAAATGGCCCAGGTCGGACACTTGGGGATGGCCGCCATCAGTGGGAGGCTGCTGGTGTCAGCCGGGAAAGGATCCGTCCCTCAGCAGAGGGTCTGTGTAGGAGGACTTCTATTTGCTTGCAGGAGCCAGATGGTTTGGGACGAGAGTGACAGAAGTGCCAGAGCTGTGAGTGGAGGGGGGGATGTCACCGCGGGAAGCGTGTCACGAGGAGTGTGGCACCGCTCGGCCCCACTGCAGTGCTGGCAGCAGGGACTGGGCTGTCCCACACACAGCTCCATGGGGTTCCATGTGGACACCCTTCATAGCCAGCTTGGCGTCAGAAAGACCGAAATGTGGAGGATGTGAAGGCGAGGAAAGCGATGGGGCAGAAGTGATTGCATGACCTTGCTCAAGTCATGAAGTCCACGATCTTCGGTAGCTCTCCGTTTATTAATAGCCCGGCCATTTATTAACATGCTAAATTCACTTATGGCGGCATAAATCGGAAGGAACCTTGGGTTCCTGGGTGATTTTGATACAGCTGCAAGGAGAGCTGGGCAATGCCTCGGCCTGGGCAGCAGCACATGGCTGTTGTAGGATTGTAAGGGGGCTGCAAAGGGAAGTCAGTTACCAAAGGCAAAGTTGGACCAGTCGCTCAGCTCCTGCAGAACAAGGTATGAGGAGCAACCAAAGCTGGCTTGTGGATTGTGAACTGCCAAAACATTCCAACATTCTCATTGTGTTCAGTTCTCTCACTCCTGGTGTAAATACAGGCTGCTGAGCATAGGCAATGCTGGAGGTGCCGGAGAGGAGGAGAAATTCTCCTCTGAAATAGGACGAGTTCCACTGGGCCTTTAAAAGAGCTGAAGAGGAGACATGAATCTGAATTTGGAATTACATTTTAATCCTTCCTGCAGCCTTTTAAAATATCACAAGGAGCGAGGCTTTGCTATCCGTACCATCGGAAGGGGGCACAACCTTCTCTTTAAGTGTATGCGTTAAAAATATCCCGTGGCTCACAATGCTGTCCCTTATCTGTCTCCACTCACAGGCTGCCTGCAGCTCCAGCACACCGCCGTGCCTTCCCAGCCCTCGGGAGCAGCAGCGCCGTCGCTATTCCCATCACGCTCCACGCAGCCCCCAGCCCTGCATTATCAGCAGCCGCACACGGTGACCCCACGTGGGCATGAGCCACCCGCACAGCGGGCACAGGCACTGCATGTGGGGCTCCAGGCACTGCCCTTGGGAAAGAGCAGCATCCCAGCAGCGCCCCGCACACGGCTGCCTGGCGTAGGGCGCACCCGTGCACGCATGCACACACACACACATGTACACATGCTGACACGTGTGCGCATACGTGCACAGCCATGCACACACACCACCCACGCTCGCCCCGTGCCCTGAGATGCCATGCTTCTGCACCCGGGCAGCGCTGGGCGCTCAGCACCTCTGACAAGCACACCCACACACTCCCACTGCCCATATGGTTTTTGCACGCATACTTCTAGCTGAACTTGCTTAGGAAGCATTTTGTTCTTCAGACCGTTGCAGGAGAATTTATTGCTGTCTGTGATTTTCTTTTTTGCCCGGCACTTCCCCTCCCCCCCCCCCCCCCCCCCTCCTGTCCTTGTCTTCTCCAACTCTGCTGGAAACTGTGATTTAAAATAGGCTGCAAAGAACTGCCATCATCCCATCTCCCAGGCAGGAGTGGCCACAGCCCCTTTCCGCTGCCCAGTACGGTGGAGCCCTCCAACAATCCACATAGCCCTGTGCGTAAAACGCCCCAGGATGCTTAGAAATCCCTCTCCGTGCTCGCTGTGCCCTCTCCTCCCTCGCTTGTCTTGTTTTGCACCATCAAACTCAGTGCCACCACTGGGGTAAGTGGGCTCCAGTGCCACATCCACATGCGTGGAAGGGATCCCCCTCAGTCGCGTGGTTTGGGAAGAGATCGAACCTCATCTTCATTTTCTTCAATAGTATAACTTTCCAAAGGAAAGACATTTCAAGGCGAAATATCAAAATGTGACATTTGGAAAATGTTAAAAAAGGGGACGGTGTTGCCTTCATTGAAATACTTTGTTTCAATTTCGTTTGAAATTAAACTTTATCAAAATCACATGTTGCCATGGGAAGTTTGTAACCATAACACAACGGTTTCCAAAGAGATGAGTTTGGGTTTCAAAATTTTTGGCTAGCATGAGTGGAACGAGCTCAGTGGGAGTGCTGGTGTGGTTCCCACGCCCTGGGCTCCCACTCGAGGTGCTCACAGCCACTGCAGCTGCACTTGTTCTGGCCCAGTTAATGGACAAAATGAACGGGGCTCTGCTTGCTGACACAGCATCCCTAAGATGTGCATGTTGCATGCCACTGTGCCCCATAGCCTGGCTTTGTGCTTGCAGCAGGGAACAGCTTTGCTGAAAGGGGTTGCAAGGTGCACAGCCTGGAGTGCCCCGTGCCATCCCAGTCTATGCAAGTTAGTTGGTTGTTCTGTGGTTTCGTTGCCTCTTTGCAGTGGGAAGCAAAGCTGAGCTGGCATGAGAGCAGCGTGCAACCAAACGCATCTTTCTGCAGTCAGCAAAACCAAGGCAGAAAATGACTGTTGGATTACATCACTTATTTTGGGTGAATGTTCCCTTCTGAAAGAGTTCCTCTCTTGCTTTCAGACTGGGTGGCATGCTCTGAAATGAGCCCAGGCATTAGACGGAAAAGAGCATTTCTTGTTTAAGTGTTGATTAAGAAGCAATATGTTAGCAAGGCTCCGCACCAACTGGGTGCTCCCATTCCTGTTGCCTGGTTACTCCCGGGAGAACATCACGATCTCTGGGCTGGTTCCTGGTGAGCCATTCCTCAGCCCTGTGTCTCCTGCTGAGGTGCTCACTGCATTTCAGCCAGGAGCCTGAAATGAACGCAGTGCAGCAGCCAACTGCCTTCAGATCGATCCGTCCTGCTGCCGGCGTGCTTTATGGCCTAGGAGGAAGTTTTTCAATGCTGGCACTGCGCTGCTATGCGTGCAGGAATAAGAACTTTGTGGGGAAGGTACCCACCAAGATGTCCCTCTGGTGTTGGGAAATCAGTGCCCTGGCTCCTCACAGGTGGTGCTGAGCCACAGCCCATGTCCTGCACCAAGCAGTGCCAGAGCTGTGCCCACAGTAGATACGTGTGCTGGATGATGGCTGCAGCAGCACTGCTGCCTGTGTCCCCCCCACCCCCACCTCCCAGTGCTCTGATGCGGTTTGTGATTCCAGTTCCTCAGCCTTCTCTGATACTAAAGCAGCTCTTGATGTACACGTCTTCATTCTTCAGTAAAAGCCAGATCAGTTTTTGGACAAACGTGTTCCCTGTGCTGAGTACAGTTCTGCAACAGCAGTGCCCGTCCTGTTCCTTGTCTCGGTACCAGCATTTTGTCATTTCTGAGGAAATAACAAACTTGAAAGTATTCGGCTTTGGTGCAGCAATTGCAGCTTAATTGCACGTCTCCTTCTGCCCACACAAATGCTGAAAAGTGACTTGGCAAACTTTAAAGGCAATCCAGGGTCTGAAATGGGAAGGCTTGACAAGCCAGCATTCATCAGCTCTGACGAACGCGTCTGTAGTCTCAAACCTGCTGCTGTTCTGCTTCGGCCTGGCATCCTGCTGGCCTCCAAGAATTTCTTTTGAGTCTCAATCAGTGGATCCTGCTGGCAGTGCCTGAAGGTGCCCCCCACACTGAGCACTCCTGGGACGTGGCACGGGGACATCCTAGGGGACAGCTGGGTGCCACTATCATGATCTGGTGGGGTCAGTGGGTGCTGCCATGCAGTGCTGACCTCATGCTTAAGGATTCAGTGCCACCAGCTCCACACTGTGGATTTGGTGCTTAAGTATGATCTCTGGGCAGTTGATATTCCTGTGCCCTGGTGCTTTTCTCCTGCACATACCTGGGGGCTGCATCACAGCACTGCTGCTTCCCCTACAGGGAATGTGGGGGCTGCATGCAGAGCTACTTCCAGTGTTCCTCCTCACTTGCCAACCACTCCTCCTTGGATAAGGCAATCCAGGGTCTCCTCCTTGGTTAAGGTGGAGACATCTGTAGGAGCAGGGCTCACTACATCCCTTCAGGAAAGACTTGGTTGTCTTGATCAAAAGAACCCAATGTTTTTGGGGCAGGCAAGCAGAGCCAGTGGCAGACCAAGTGTGGGGCTTTGGCAGAAGGTGTTGTAACTGTGGGCAGGTGTTGATCCAGACTCCATGAAGAGCCTGGATTTGGTGCGGGGAGGCAGGGGAGGAGCACTGGTGAGCTCAGGCAGCAGCACCCCCAGCACAGCACAGCACAGCACAGCACAGCACAGCACAGCAGTCTCGGTGCGGGCTGCTTCCCATGGAGCCTCCTGCAGGAGCGCAGTGGTTAGCTTGCACCGCTTGCAAATGAGGTCGGGAACCCCCAGAGGAAGAGCAGAGAAAGAGTCAGACAACCACAAAAGATCTGTGGTTATCTGCTCAGGTTCAGACGCAGCGCGCAGGGGCTGCTGCTCTGTCTCTCCAGCCCTCCCTGAGCTCTCTGCAGCCACACAGCACTCAGCTGGGAGCTGGGGTGAGGAGAGCGGGGCTGGGGGGGAGCTGTAAAGCATCTGGAGGAGACCTCAGCCCCCTGCTCCAAGTGCTTGTGGTCAGCACAGAGTTAGGGCACGCTTCAGTCCTTACTTTGCACTTCCATGCCTGGCTGAGCAGGGACTTAGGGTACATGGTGAACTGCTTATACTTGGCATGGAAAATATTGAGCCTACAGGCTTTGTGCAATAAAAATAAGATCAAATAATAAAAAAAAAAAGTAAAAGTAAGATTTCTAAGCAAATGGTGCATGCAGCTTTTCAGGAGGATGTTTTGCTGTTTTCCCTTCAATCAGACCCATCCAGCACGTTAAAGCGACGACCTCATTTTTACGCACAGCGCTGGAGAAGTGATGGGAATGGATGTTCTCCTCTTTCAGACAAAGCACAGTGTACCCAAGGACAGGAATTATGCAAAGCAACGTGATTTACTCACATCCTGAGGTCTGCAAACAGTGCGAGTTGTGCTGCATGGTGGTTTTGAAAAGATAGCTGGGAAAGGAAGCCCCTTGCTTCATTTTGTGAATGAGTGGCTCTATTGTATAATGGTGGGGTTTATTCCATTTCATACTGTGTACACAGTACTTACCGCATGTTTGTAAATGAGCAACTTAGGAAATAGATCTTTGCTGGAGGCAATTGCTTTCCCAATAGTGATAGAGAACATCATGCATGGCAGACTCGGAGGTTATTACTTTAATACCTTTTTGCTCGTTGCAGAACGCCCACAAGCTGTCAGCATGCACCCAATGGTGCTCTGTGGGGCAAGGATGGGGGGCAGAGAGACAGGGCTGGTGGATCCCTCGTGGAAGGGACACAGTTCCAACCACAACCCGGCTGTTTGCCTGGGCACGGTGCTTGTGGAGGGTGCTGGCAGCTTCCTGGGTTCTCCAGGCCCCAGTTTATTTGTTCTGCAACAGCTTGAAACCAAACAGGGTTAATAGCACTCCCTGTGTCCTAGTGAGATGAAACTACCATTGGGAGACCCAGGACAATTTTTATATAGGATTAGAAAACAAAAATCAATATTTAATTATCTGTAAGCTTTTTTGTGTCACTGCATCCTTAGCTTGCTAACTGTGAGTGCTGGCTGCCATGGAGAAAGTAAGTCATTAAAGGCGCAGTATCTTTTACTGGCCTTTTATGGGCCTGCAGTAAATAGAGTACATTATCACTTCTCACACACCGGTATTGTTATTTATCTTTGCAATCTCTATTTACCTGTATTTATGGGAGATTTCTCCTGTATTTTATACGGCTAGGTTAACTTTAATGGTGTTCATTAAAACAGGCACTTAACAAAACTTTGCAACATCCTCTCCTGGACAGATGACAAGAACCCAAAACAGTGAAAGGGAGAGGAGAGGCCTCGCTCCATCCAGTGCCCATCTTCATTGCCCATCTCCCGTCACTCATCTCTCAGCATCCATCACCCATCTCCACATGCCAGTCTTCCATCTCCTGTTGCCCACATCACCCATATCCCATTGCTCATCTCCCATCTCCCAGCGCTGTGCTGCCCACCTCAGACTGCTTCTGGCCAAGCTGTTTGTTCCACAACATCCACCTGCCTCATCCACCTATGGAGGGAGCTCCATAAAATGCTGGCAGTGACATTCAAAAGACAATAAATAAACACTTGGCAAAACAAAACCTTCCCCTACTGGGAGGGGAGCTGGCAATTAGCAGACCCTTTGCTGCAGTAGTTAATTTTTTACAAGCCTCCCTTATTTTCACTGTTTCCCCTGGTTAATAATGACTAGCAGCCGCTTACACCATAAATAAGTTCCACAAATTTCGCAGATGCACCGGGCTGTTTAAGCAGGGAAATTGAGCAGCATATGTCTGAATGGTTAATTGACTTAATTGCTGTTAGTTGGGCTATTAGCACACTTGATCCACCCCAATGACCGCAATACTTTCTTAATGGTGTTCATTTTATTTGGATGCCAAGCTCCAGTTACCATTACAGGGAAATTTCCAATTGCTGATTACCTCATAAATATATAATTGTAGTCATAGGCTAAATAAAGCCAACAGGCATTAATAATGAACAGCTTTTGACTAAGAGCCTTTAAAGGATGATGGAAGTTTCTTTAAAGACCTCAGCTATTCTTGAAATGTAAATAATCTTTCATGCTTCTATTTTTAATGACGCCGCATCCTTTTTCCAGGAGGCACCCAGCATTGGGAGAGTAACACTGCATCCTCCTCTGGGTTGTGTAGTGGTGAAGTAACCCATCCCCAGTGGTTCCCCCAAGCTGCCACCATCCCATTCCGCCCATGGCAGCACCAGAGTGATGCTGTGATTGCTTCAGGTGGGCAATCTGTGAGTGCATACCAGGTGTGCGTAACTGCCCCCAGCAGGAAATGACCAGAGCAGGAGGAGCTATGGGGAAGTGAGCACTTGGGAAACGTGGCCCTTTTGGCCCCAGCTCCAGCACTGTTTATTGACTCTAGAGACAGTTTGATTATTCTGGCTATTCTTAACTGACCTGGTAAGATGAACCTGCCTAGCTTTGTCTGCAATAATTACCTGTGATTTACTAATTCATGTGGATAAGAATTACTCCTGGATAGTTTGTAAATCTTCGATTCCTAACCATGAACTCATTCGCTCTACGCTTGTTCCCTACTAGCACCAAACAGGGAGAATTACATTTGTTATTTCCAACTGTCATGGTACTAGTTATAATTATTATTGACAGGGCTGGCTTTAGCCATGAGTGTTGGCCAAAGAGTGCTCTGCATGCACTGGCGTTTTGGTTTGTTGTGCTCGTCTTTGTGGCAGAGGGGTGGTGGGAGTGGGGCTGAGTGTTGCTGGACATGGGGTTGGAAACATGGGCTGAACACAGTGCTGTACTTGGTGCCAGACATGGTGATGGACACAGTGTTGATTATACTGCTGGGCATGATTGTGGATATGCTCTTGTACACGGTACCAGACATGGTGATGGACACAGTGCACATGGGAGCAATGTCCTCAATGCCTCAATCTCTGCTGGGGCTTTGCAGATGGAGGCAGCTGCTTGCATGGACACGTAGCTAAGGGGAAGATAAGGGGACTGCTGCCGTGTCCCCAAGGAACCGTTCCCCATTTGCCAGCCCTCCCACCCATTTCTATGCACACTGTGTTGGATGGTGGAAAGTGAATGAATCATTTGATGGGTGCGAGGATGAACGCTGTGATAACAAGAAAGGAGGAAATGAAGCCTCATTCACAACCACTCCATGTGTGTCCTCATACATGTGTCCCTTCCTCTCCATCCCCACCACCACACATGGCCCCATGGCTGCCCGCTCTCCAAGCCTCTGCCTCTTGCCTTCTGCCACTACCAAGCAGTAATTGATGTAAACTGGGGGTCAGGCAGGCTGCTCTTCAAACCAAGGGAAAACGAGAAGCAGATGCTGGTTTCGGCAGAGAAAAGGGCTTGGGTTATGAAATAGTTTCACCTGGTGCCTTCATCTTCTAGAAAATCACATGTGCCAATTCCTTTTGAAAATGATCAAAGCCAGGCACGGTGTTTCCTCTCTCGGTGTTGCCTATCTCCTCGAGACTGTTTTATCAGATGAAGTTTAAAGGAATAGCATGTTTTATTTTAAAACAGACTTAAAAAATATTCTGGCCTTTCGGTTTGACCATTGCAACCATCTGGTTCCACGTGTCTCAGATGTTCGCCCAAAGAAGAGCTGTTAACAATAAGCAAAAGTAGACTAATAATCAGTTTAATACAAAGCTGTGTAGTACTTATGAAGTCGGCATATCCAAAATTATTACCAGAAGCCCAATCTTAATCCTTTTTAAGTTGGGGGGGGGGAATGGATCAAAAATTAGAATGATATCAAGCATAAAATAATCTTCTGTCTGTGTTGCACTGATAAAAAAGTAGAATATATAATTACCATGTAAAAACTGCTTATGTTTGTGATTATATGTTGCTGCCATCTCCAGGTCCTCACTGTAAATGACTTAATTGGGTTGTTCTGATGTATGGGTGAGGAGGGAAGGAGCTGCTGGGTGTGTGGAGCTGCTGCTCCTTGCTGCTCCCTGGATGACACTGGGGAGTGTGACATCCTTGACCTGGGGACCTTGGGGAGACCTTGGGGTCCTCATGAGTACCTTGCAGACTTTGGGGACCTTGGGGACAGGGAAGTCCTTGAGGGGCTGTGCTGTACCCGCAGGCTGCCCCAGAACCTGAGTGCAGGCAGTGGCTTGAGGGTACATCCCAGGAGTAAGCACCCATGACTGTGCCACGGTCACTGCTTGGCCTTTCTTTATCCTCCTCCATGGTAATTTCCACACCCATTCTGACCTCTTTTGTTTTTTGGCCGTTTTTGATAAGTAATGGAGGGAAGTGTTGCAGGATGGCAGTGCTTGGACTCTGCTGGAAGGTGGGATGTAGGGGGCTGCAGCACCAGCCAATTTGTGTTTGGGTGGTGCCCATGCTGGAGGGCTGCAGAAATCAGTAAGGGAACCACAGGGGAAGGACAAAGGACTACAATGCCCTGTCTAGACACTAAATGTACTTGAAAATCAAGTCATGGGATTATCTCCACACAAGAACAGACATACGGCAGCCAGTGTTCAGGACTGAAAGGATATTGGGGGAAAAAAAAAAAAAAGTATTGGAAAGCTGGCAAAACTAAAAGGATGTGCTCTCTTTGTTGCTTTGAATGGTGCTCAGAAAGATAAGACACTGTCTGGGAAAGGATAATGGGGCGTGGGACTTCAGAGTGCCTGAGAAGTCTTGTGGTTGGATGCGAGCACAGCGCAGCACTGAGCGCCATGGGGTGCAGCACCGGGCGTAGCCAGCACATGGGGCAGCGAGTGGGGCCTCGAGGTCAGAGCTGTGTCTCAGTGGTGATGCTGTGCTGTAGGGCAGCCCCGTGTGTGCAGGAAGCAGTGGGTCACCCAGTGCCAGCAGCAGCACAGCCAGAGGAAGGGCTGCATAGGTAGGTGGGTGGATAACAGCAGGATCCTCTCCGAGCGAGGGACGTGCCCTGAGCTTCTCCGCACGAAAGCTCAGATCTGCATCTCCTGGCATAACGGATGGCTGTGTATAATAATAAATATCTGCCCATGGATAGACCATGAATAAGTACAGCATGTATAATGCGCCAGGATTACATGATTTTTTTTTTCTTTTATGTATAAAAATGTCTTATTAGGTTTCTGTTTTTTCTCCCACATATCAAATAACAATACCCCACTTACAGCTGAAGTATGCTCCTTTTTACTACACACTGTATTTATTACAACTGAGAAAATAGATTTTTTCTTTTTGCTATTTTTTTCCTTTTTTTTTTTTTTTTTCCTTTTTTTGCTAAATTTAGCCATTTTTCTGATGATGACATTCAGGGGAATAGAAAGCAAAGCTCTCGCATGAGTTCATCATTCTCAAAAGCCTTTGGTGCCATTTAGTGAAGAATTCTTACTCTGAAAAACATTTGAATGCAAATTACGGCCATTACCACGATTAAATATTTATTTTTGCCCCAGATGTGAAGATAATTCCATAGCCCTCCCTGCAGATCAGGCAGCAGCGTGGAGCATTACTGAGGTATTGACCTGCTCAGTGGGAACTGGAATATTTTCTTTGAAAAGTAGAGAAAACGATTGGCAAAACTTCTAAAATGATTTCCTTTCTATCTAACCCAAGCCATTCTTCCTTCAAAAATAAGGAAAAAATGACCCTCTTTTTCTAGAGGCTCTTTGTGGTCCCAGGTTCTTTGGGCAGAGAGCTTTCATCATAGCTTCTAGAAGTGCAGATTGGTGATTTTGGTGATAAACCACAGTTCTGAGCTTCTGGCACCACCAACCCAGGACAAAGTCTTTCTCACCTATCAGAGGGACGTTTGTGGCTCCTCTAGGGTGAAAGTGCTCTGTATGAACATCCCTTGCTCTCTGATTTCCCAGGACCCAGAATCTATTTGATAGAAAAGGACTCGAGGATTTTCACCCGTCAGACAAACTGCTCAATGTAGATGGCCAGAACTGCAGAAATAGGCAAATTCGTTGGCTCCGACAATTAACATTCAGGCTATCCAACGCATGGATCCTGCTTCTGTTCCTGGAGGTGTGGTGCGGTCTGAGAAGCCAGCAGGTGTTCTGCTGTGAGGTTTTGGTGTTGCCATAACACTTCAGACTCTGGTGAACCTCTTAACAAAGCCGTGTCTTACAAAAGGATGCGCTCCATAGAGCCGGCTGGTCGCAAGCCATTGTGTAGAAGAAATTCCATACGGCGTAACAGTCCCTTCTGTGGTGCTTAGTGAAGGTAAAGCAGAAGACAGCAGTGACTCTTTAATGAGGGGGGACACCTAAAGAGGGTTGTGAATGGACTGGGAAAGTCACGGGCTGAGGATCACATTGCTGTGCTGAAAGGGCTCCGTCAATGGGGCCATTCGTGGCGGCTGTAAGCGATCCGCCCTGGGATGGGGTTAGGCATGAGCTGAGCTGCTCCCTGGAGGAGTCGGGGTTGGAACGGGGTGGCCGAAGAAACACAAGAGCTGCAGAATAGAGAAGGGCTCTTAATAAAGACACAGGGCAGCTGTGTACCGAATGCGGGGTGAGATCACGTTTCAAGAGCCCGGGTCCTCTTTCTGCTGAGAGCTCCCTTACACGGGGGTGTAACCTGGGAACACCCTGCTCTGGGGAGGCCTCGTCCCAGGGCACTGCCCACCCCCTGCCCCTGCACATCGCCAGGACATCTGCACCCATCACTCCAGGTTGCCTCCGTCTATGGCAAACCAATGGGACCAGAAGAGTGGTGGCCAGTGGTGTCCTGGGAGCAGTGTTTGCAGGAGGTAGGAGCTGTGCCTCAGCACAGCTGTGGCCGAATTTAATTCTGACATCACCAGACAATGAATTTTCTTCCTCGCAGTTTTTCAGTTCATTATTCTCCCTCTTGTTTTTCTGCAAATCAGTAAACACACTTAGCAGGTTGCTGCAGATCACCGGAGCTAACTGCACACATGCACTCTTATTCAGAGGTAATTGCTAAGAACTGTTACTGATCTTAAATGTCAAGAAAGTGATTTAAATATAAATTTACATTTGCTGCAAACTGAGAGAGCGCACACAGACAGTGCTGCAGCTGAGCTCAGCCCCGCAGCCTGTGGAATGTGATGGACTATGATTCTCAACTTGGGCCAGGTTTAAACACACAGAAAAATTCAGAGCAACTTGGTAGCAGCCCTCAACACTGCTGGCTGTGGGACAAAGCATCCAGCACATCTCCACCTCTGCCACAAAGCCTGTTCAGATTGCTTATCCCTTTCAGCAGGTGCGATGAGAAGGCTGCATTTTGCTGGTAGGCGTAGCGGGTTTACACAGGATGGATACTGTGGGATTTTCTTCTTTCAAAGTGCATTTAGAAAGAGCTGTCTTTGGCCTAACAACATTGACGCCTCCCTTTTCCAAATCACTCAGGAAATCACAAGTAGCATTACCACCTGGGACTTGCCTGGGCTCTGGCACCATTCGCCTTCCTCTGCCTCCATGGGAGCAGTGATAGGCTCCCAGTGATAGGCACAAACCCATTAAGCAAATGGATTTTTTCTTGTGAAGTGTTTAAAAATAGTCACTTTTTATTATTAAAAATGGTGGCTGGCGTGTCATGACTCAACAGTCTGAGGGCAAATCTGCACACTTTATATCAATACTTCACGTAAGCAACTGAAGTAATCGATAGTTCAAGTATATGTCTGTATTTATTACATATTCGATCGACTAACTCGTGCTCTTTCATCAATACATTAACTGATAATAAAACTCCGTTTACTATAGAAAATATTAGACACTGTGTAACGAATAATTGAACATTACTACGTGAGAATATTGAGCTACAAAGGAGCAGCGGGAGGGAGCTGCGCTGTGCCCTCCCGGCTGAGCCCACCTCGCATGATGAAAGGGAAAGCAAAATGCCACAGATAAGAGATTAAAAACGCCTTGTGCTAATAAAGATCTGAACTCATCAAAGCAGGAAGGATTCAAACGAGGCAGGTGCTGGTTTTGAGCCGGCTGAGAGGTGTTCTTCCAACAGCAGTAGCGGCTTGTGGAGTGTTGTCCAAATCAGCAGTGTGTGCCCTGGGGACAATAAAGAAGCAGGTATCCGCCCCTGGGGACAATAAAGCCAGCCTCTGCCCTTGGGATGCCAAAGCAGCAGGCTCATTGCCGGCACAGCCTTGGCATGAAGGATGGCTCAGGGGACCAAGTGGGAGCAGCCAATGGGCACCCCAAGCTGAGACCGCAGCTCCACGAAGAGGACTCCTCACCCCATCAAGGAGCAGGGACAATCCCACAGCTGTCCTTACAGGGCAGCCCTAAGGCTGCCAGCATCTCCTGGGCCCTATAGCATGCATGGGGGCAGACTCTAAGCACACAGCGATACTTAGCAGCCAAGGAGCATCTTGTTACAATTTACAGGGTATTAATGAGCAATCTGGTTCACATGGTAACAAGTGATATCGCTCGGCGTTAATATGAGGGTCATTAATGCATACACTAACTGAGGAAATAATGAGGATGAATTACTGCTGTGGGACAGCACTGTGGAACATTCTCGCTGCCCCTGGACTGGGCACCAACCCATGGGGATGGCCCAAATCCTGTGGCACAAACCACTTGTGACCTTGGGTCAGACATGAGGGAAAGTTTATTCAATATCGCTTTTAATTAAGCTTGAGAGCAAAGCCTTTATTAGGTCTGAGGGATGTATCCTATGAATGTGCTGCAGGACTATTAGCTATATTTTATTTTTATGATTGTTATTATTTATTAGCCTGGAGACCCAGCGGTCCATCGATTTGTCTTGGAGTAGCCCAAACGGGGCTGAATGCTCGTATGTCACCTTCATTGGGCTGACCCTGGTGATTCCTTCCGTAAAACATTTGTCATTAGCACAGGCTCAGGGTTTGGTGTGGGAAGCATTCACCAGTGGGGCAGAAGAGTAGTGGCATTGGCACAGGCTGCCCAGGGAAGTAGTGGAGGCATTCAAGAACTTTGGAGATGTGGCACTTGGGGACACGGGTAGTGGGAATGGTGGGGATGGGTTGGTGGTTGGATTTGGTGATCTTGGAGGTCTTTTCCAACCATAATGGTTCCGTGATTCTATGAGTGGATGTGGTGGTGATGGGCTGATGGCTGGACTTGATGTAGAAGCCTTTTCTAACCTTAATGGCTCTGTAATTCTATGATCCTATGAAAAGTGCAAAGAGCACTTAATTTACAGGGCACATGGGGTGCCCGTGTGACCTCAGTGGCCAGCCAGGAACTGCATCTGACCGCTCTGACGTGCCTTTATGCTGGTGCCTTGCGAGGGAGAACGTCTGTGTCTGTGTCACTGCCGATTGCCCTCCGCTTGCTCTTGCGTTTTATAGTTTCAGACAAGCAGCCTTCACCTGAGGACATGTCAGAGCGTTGCTGGTTACTTGTCCAAAGGGGAAAACATTCTTTATCTCCTTCAGTAGTTCGTGCTTTATGATGCAGTAATACCCTGTTACTGGGGCTGCAGCCTCCCCAGGTAGCACGAGCTTTGTGTTATGCATGTTCCAGTGATTCTGCACACACTCCACGTTATGTATTGAGCCGGCGATCTCAAATGCTATGCAAATGAAGGAATAAAAATATGCGATATTTTCAAAGTGAAAAAAAAATATCTTCGTTTCAAGAGATACAGATTTCTGTGGCAAAGGCAAAAGATGATCATTTACACCACGTTACAGCCCGCAATGGCAGAGCTCCTGCAGTGGCCTCACCCAAAGCATCACCCATATCCTCCCCCGTGGTCTTTCCCATGGCTTCCTCCATAGCTTCCATAATCTCCCCCATAGCCTCCCCAATAGCCTCCCCCATATTGTCTCCTATGAGGACCCCCATGGCCTCCCCTGTATCCTCCCCCCAGAATCTCCCCCATGGCTTCCTCTATATCCTCCTCCTGTGACCACTCCCATGACCTCCCCCGTAGCCTCCCTTATATCCTCCCCTCATGACCACCCCCATGGCCTCCTCTACATTCTCCCCCATGACCTCCTTCATGGTATCCACCAGAATCTCCTGCCCAGCCCCAGCCCAGGGCCCTGCCTTTCCACCCATCTCTTGGTTCTCCTGCCCATCACTCAGCACTGAGCGCACCGCGCTTGCAGATATATGGGTGGTGTGTGTGTTTAATAAAATACAAACTTACATTTCCCTTTTCAAATGAAATTAACATACTTTATTGCTAGCTATAACAAATATTCCTTTAGGGTAAGAAGTTTATAAAAAATTTAAAGTAACAAAGGCAAACTTATAAAAAATTCATTTTTTAGTAGTGATTGCTCTATAAAAAAAAAGTGAGTTTAAGTGAGAATACAAAATTCACAGAATTAATTATGTAAACAGAGAAAAAAAAAGGCAGAAGAGCTGAAAACCAAGCTAATTAGCAGCAGAATCACCCCACCAGTGTCAGTCTTGACCTGCAAATCATCTGCTTAAGAGTAACCCACTGCGACAATTGCGTTCTTCCAGATCTGTTTGTTCAGTAACTCTGCTGAGGCTCAGGGTGGGGTGGGCTTCTTGGCGATGCCATGGGGCTTCTCAGGCTTTTCTCATGGCCACCAGCACTCCTGTGGGCACCTCTGCATTTTCTCCACAGATGTGATTTTTTTGTGCTGTGCAGTTGTTTCGTGGGTATAAGGCTTTTCCCATGGATTGATGCACCAGGAAGGGCCGCATCCCAGTGTCACCATCTGGGACGGAGCTCCTGAGCTCCTTCCTCCACGGCGCCCAGCTTTAATGATTGCCCTGCTAAATTCCAAGCAGCCGAATGCAAAAAACGGGACCAGAATGAGCAAGAGACTTTCCATTCACAGGCACATTAAACGTGTCATTGAGATGGAAGTCACTTGCTCCATCTCGCTGGTGCCTTGCATTATTTTTCACCATAGGAAAATTTTCAGAAGGAGAAAAGAAACTTAAGGAACACATTTACAAGTAAAGTTGAATAGAAAGGGACCCTTGTGAATACAAATGCTACTTCAAGTGCTGCGTGCAGTCCTGCCCAGTGCTGCCTGCATGGCCTGAGGGAGATGTGGCATCAAAGGGCACTTGTATGGGAGGACAAGCGCAGGGCCTCACTGAGAGCTGTCACTTTTCCGTCACTGCAGGCAGGGCTGGTGATGGGGCCAAGGCCTGCACCAGAGCGGGAGCTCACCCCTGGAGGAGGAGCACCACGTGTGCCTGCACCACCGCATCTGTGTGCTCCAACGCTGCTGTGCTTCAGCCCCGGCCATATCACAGCAGCTCTTCAAGGCTGGTGAGCTCTCAGCTGTGAGCTGCTCCCTGCCACTGGCGCTGGTTCAAGCCGCCTGGTGAACTAAATTGATTTTTTATAGCTGCTCTGGAGCAAGTTTAATGAATCTGTTAGTAGCTGCTCCCTGCTCCAACCTCATCTCGGCGCTGGAGCTGCAGCGCAGCGCTGCACAGCAGTGGCTGCTGAAGCCATACCCTCCGTGCAGCGCTGCTGTCAATAGCTGCTGCCTGCAGGACCCTGCAGGGGCTGCATGGGGACATCAGCAGCGGGATGAGCGGCTGCTGGCCCTGGCACCGAGCCGTGCGATAACACAGGTTGGCACAGGCGCTGTCAGTGCCTATCGTGGCGCACAGTGGCTGAAGGAGCATCCTCCTCACAGCCTGCTGCTGGGCTCTGACCCTGTCGATCAGGCAGCACTGGGAAAGCCGCTGTGCTGCCGCAGCCTGCTGGGTGACAGGAGTGTTTTCAAACACGCAGGCAGCTCTGAGCAGTGCCTTCCCCAGAGGACAGGGCTCGCTGTGCGCCGGTTGTGCCAGTAAATGATGCTGCTTCCGAGTGGAGCGCTTAACTCTTGCCACGCAGCAACTGGGCTCAGTGCTGGGGCTGGAGAACAGTGGGGAAAGGGAAATGCTGGGGATGGGGAGGAGTAGGCACACATAGGCACACAATAGGCACACATCCTGCGGGGCGTCAAACTGGTAGTAAGGAAATAAAAGAAGTGGGTTTTTTTGTTGGTTCGGGACAAAAGATAATTAATATTGATTAAAGCAATATAAATGCCAGCAAGCATTAGCAGGAGAGCCAAGAAATCACTTAACTAGCAAACAAAGGATCTCTGCAGCGCCGTGAGAGCAAGGGGCACAGCCATCCGCACTGCCTGCTGAGCTCCCTGCTGCTGGGCGCTGAATGTGCAGCACAGGAGGGTTTGCTGCTGCACAGGGGGCTCAGGAAGGTCACAGTGTGTCCTGGGTCTCACCCAGGAGACCTGCCCAGAGAGGGAGGCATGGCATTTCCAAGTGGCACGGCTCACATCTGGCCCTCACCTTCATATCACTCAGAGAACCCCTCATTGGTGCAACACCAGAACCTGTGAGGAGGATGATTTCCCCATGTCTCACCCGAAAATGCAGCAAAAAGAGGAGGTGAAACCATGCAGCTCCAGGCAAAAAGCCCTAGTGCACAGCCTGGTGCTTCCTAACATGCCCTTAGGGGAGGGCTGCAGCCCTGCCCCCTGCAGTGCCACCAGCTGTGTCCCACAGTCTTCCAGCTATGCCCCACAGGATTTCAGCTGTGCCTGTGGTCCTCCAGCTGTGTTCCCACAGAATCCTTCCTGCTAGCAGGCAGTGACATGAGCAACCCATTCTGGGGCACCACACACTCTCACTGCTGAGCAAGCAGCAGATGGGACCAGCTGTGCCCATCTGATAATGCCCCAGACCTTCTGTCTTCTGATGTCTGCAAGGAGGAGTTGCAAGGCCTGGAGCAGCACAGTGGGGACATGGATGGAGAGAAAGGTCACTAGGACCAGGCAATGCCATGCAGGGAAGGATCTGCAGCCCCTCTTTCCTCTCATAACACAGAACACTGGTCTGGGGGTGACTGACCCCATCCCCACCTCTCCTGCACCTGAGCAGAGGCTCAGAGCTTGAACTGCTGCCCTGCAGCTCGCTGGCCTGGTGCATTTTTTTTCTGACTTCAGAAAGTCATTATGCTGTAAGCAGAGGAATGCATCTCACAGCATCCTTGTTAATTTGAACAACTATTTACTTAAGCACCCAGCCCTCTCCCCTCCGCA
Organism: Centrocercus urophasianus; assembly: GCF_019232065.1. NCBI lineage: Eukaryota > Metazoa > Chordata > Aves > Galliformes > Phasianidae > Centrocercus > Centrocercus urophasianus. The sequence goes on from NW_024884867.1 coordinate 5,290,979, forward strand.
TTATGTATGCAGCCATGCACCTGCTCTCTGTGCTATAACTGCGCTATCGATCCGCACAACTTCAATAACCTCATTTAGATTCCGGGCGCCGGCTCAGGGACTCTATCTCAGTGTCTGGTCAATAGCTTATATTTTTAATTTGTCAATAATCAGTCAGGGCCTTGGTCTGAGTGCTGCTGAGGTTCTCTGTTCAATGGGGAAGGTGAAATCACTCAAGCAGGGTCATGTTTATGGCCTAAGTTGAACCATGGGAAATGGAGATATCAGTCAGGCTTATGAAAAATAACATGCTATATTATTTTTCATAAACCTGACAAAATCGTATTTATTTAAAGACAAAGATAAGGCACCCAAGCAGACAGCATTCACTTTCCCTTTCCATCCAAGCGTGCTGTGCCCAGCAAACAGAGCTGTACTGCCTCACCCCTCCCCAACTCCCCCTCACTGAAGGCAATTCCTGATTACAACCTTAATTAGCAGCAGCAGGGCCTGAATAAGGCTTTAGAGCACAGGTTTATGTGTAGCTCTGAGTTTGGCTGTGAGGTGCTGTGCTGAGCCCTGCTTGCTTTGTTGGGGAAGATGTGAGCAGCAGTCTGGGATGCCAGGTGAGTGCTGTGCACTTTCTTTGGTCCATATGGAGGAGGAGTGTTTAAGTGTTGTCAACTCTTTTTAAGAGCTGGGGATTTAGTAGAATGACTGAATATCTAAAACTCAAGCCTTGGTTGTTTGTATGAGCAGTGACTGCTGCTATAGGCAAGGTGTTCCTGGTGTTGGTTTTGCTCTGGATGAACCTAAGAGATTGAAGTAAAGAATGAAGGGCAATGAGTTGTGGCCTTGACTCTTTCATAGGGGCTGTCCTTGGTTTTGTGTTGCCAGAGGTGCCAGCTTTGAGCACCTGGCAGGTTCCAGCCCTATCTGTAGAGTGGGTGACGCTGTGTGGAGGTTTAGCTTTGATCTCTGTGCTAAGCTTCTGGACCCACAGCTTGGCTTTCTGCTGCCAGGAGTTCCTTGCAGCAGCTGCAAAATAAGTTTTGAAGATGTTATTCCTTTAGACAAGTATGTTTTGGTGGCTAACTAGCCTGCAGAATTGATGCTGATGGGCAGAGCCATGGCAAAGTGAAGGCGCAGGGCTGCTGTTTGCATGGGGATCTGTACTTGCAGAGCTGGTGGGGGGCATTGAGGTGTGATGCTGCTGCTCACAGGTGCTCTCAGGTGCTGCCTGCCTGCTGTCCTTCAAGGCAAAGCTAAGCCGTGTCTGTAGGTCCATACCCAGGGAGGAGCCCCACTCCAGCATCTCACACTTGTCTCCTTTGATTGCTCTGACGGCCAATTCTGGGGAGTTGGAAGGTGTGCCATTATCTGGGACTACATTATGAAAGTGTCACACGGGTGATGAATGGCAGCGTTCACGGGCTCCTAAAGAACAGGGAGGAAAGAGTGACATTAGGAAAGATTTTCTTTTTATGGTTTCTTCAATAGGGAGGGTTCTTCAGAGGGCTGTATTTCAAATTGGATAATCAAATACTCCTCCCGGCCTCCCAGACTGCAGGAAACTGCAGAAGGAGTGCCCTAATAGGGTGCCAAGGGGCAAAGCCTCATTTCAGGGCCTGCCTGGTGCAGCAAGCTCTTGGATGCTGGTGGTTGTGTTTGTGCTCTCCCTGCTATGAAATTGGTTGTGAGCCTACAGGAACCCCCCCACCCTAACCTTGTCTCCAGAGCCCTGCCTGCATGCTGGGGTTGTGCAGCTGCTCCCTGCACTCCTCCTTGTGCCCTATCCTGGGAGCAGTTCACAGGGTATGTGGGCACATCACTTGGAATGATATTTAATACTGCTGGAAAAACCCTAAAGACCTATTGACCATGCAATATACTGTGTCAGTGCATTTTACAAGCAAGTACAAAGCGAACATCAATAATCCCACATGTGCTATTACTGCACACATCTCACCATTAAAATAAAGACCTGGCAGTGGCTGGAAGCGCTGCTTGTTACCAGGAGCTCCCAGGATGTGGGGTGGGAACAGGATGGTCCCTCTGTGCCCTCCCTAATGGAGGGCCCACAGTGTTACGTGGTGATGGGTGGGAGCTTGGGAAGTGATTTGTATCCTGGAGCTATGCATTGGTGCCTTGCTGCATTTTAGCCATTTCAAGTAAGTATGCTATAGGTAGGAATGGGCTTTACACTCAGCTCTAGGCTCTGTGTGATGCAGTGGCATTGTTGCTGGGGCCAGGTAGCAGCCTCTGCCCTGACACTGCAGGAGCCTCCAAGGCATGTGGCCAAGTCCATGGAGGAGGAGAGGAGCACTAAGGGGCTTGTCCCCAAAAATGAGTGCTCTTAGAGACAATGCCTTCTTTAATATAGAAAAATTTGAGCAGAAGCCATTGCAGGAAGTAAGAGCTGCTATTCTCATTTTTTTTCTCTTGCCTTCGGGATATTAATGAAAACAGATTAATAAAATCAAAGGCAGCACAATGAGAGGGGGGCATCAAGGAGAAAAGAGTGTTTGCAGTACAATCATTCAATTTCCATGGCAGTTCTCACGCTGAGAAAATCTGTCTACGATTGCTGATGAAAAGATAGAGAGTTGATGTACAGAACACGAAGGAGTGATGTCTGAGCACGGCTCCCTTTGTGCTCCCTGTGTATGACATGCTGGTGCACAGTGTTAGTGGGATCCCAGCACAGTGCTGTCCCTGCCTCCATCCTGCAGTGCCCATGCGTCTGGTGCGAGCCGTAGAACACTTTCAGCATCTCTGTTGTTCTATAAGTCTGAAGCAGTGATTGCAGAAGGAGTGATGCAAAGCATTGCTTTAGCTGCTGGGAAGGAGCCCATCTTCAAGGAGGTGCATCCCTGTCTGGCCCTCCTCCTTCCAGCACGGATAGGGCTTTTCTGTTGGCATAATGAGGCTGCAGGGATGTCTGTCAGTGTCTACATCTGCAGGTGGACACCTAATGATTTCCTTTTAGGAACGTGTTTCTCAGTGAAGCTGCTGCTTGGATTTAGTGTTGCTGCTCCCAGTTGGCACCCAGTGGGACCGGGCAGGAGAGGAAGCCAGGTAGAATCTTTTGCTTGATCAAGGCGAAGGCGATTTCAATCAACAGGTTGTTCAGGCTGCAATTTTCTTTTAAATTGATATGTTTTTAAATCACTGAGATGTCTGAGGCTGTTTTGGAGGCTCCTTGGCTCTGCATGGATTCTCATTTGGGGCGGGTTTCCTCAGGGAGGGAGGGAGGGAGGAGGGGATGGCAGATGACCCAGGAGCCTGCTACTCATCACCTTCAGGGGTTGAGGAGCTGGGAGGGCAGCAAGAAGCTTTGGAGAAAGAAAGGCAGTAATAAATCTGGATCTAATAAATCTAGTTGTGCCAGTGTGAACTGAGGAACTGGACACATCGGGTTGGCCTAATGGGTTCTGCACAGCAGGGAGCAGGGGATGGGGTGTAGGGGGCAGTGGCAGTGCCCACTGTCTGTTATCCTGAGGGGTCCTCAGCCACTCACAGACCCCTCCTGTCAAATACCGAGGCACTTCATGGAGCAATAGTAATTATTATAGCACTAAAACAAAGCACAGAAAGCTTATTGCTTTGGAGAGATCACTAACTATCGCTGTCTAATTACTTGGCTCCAATTAACATTTTAACACCGACGACTTCTGCAAGCTCTTTTCTCAGAAAGGAAAAAACAATGGTGCCAGCATCAATGTGAAGTAAAATGGCTGGTAGCCTCAGAAATGGTTTTTGGCATCCGACTGGAGAAATGGGAGCCAGGCCTGATGTCTGCTGGGGTGTGGACCTGCTGACCCTTGGGGACGGCCAGGTTCTGTCCCCCCATGCCTGAGAAGGGGCAGGGTTGGGGCTGGTTATGTACCCCATATCTGCCGTGTGGGCAGGGCTGGGGGCTCATTACCTCACTTGGGTTGGTGAGATCCATGGCATGGAGCCCAAGGACGGGACCTGTGGCCTCTGGCACAGCATGAGCTGTGTGGATGTGGCAGAGAATATCTCCAAGCCCAGCTTTCTTCTGGCCAAATGGCCCTGGGATGGGCTGAGTGGCATCCCCTGCACCGCCCCAATTCAGCAGTGCGCGTTGCTGAGCTTCCTCGAGCTTGCGTATTTACATACATCCTATAATTACCATCTGCACAGCCAGAGGCATTTGCTGGAAATGGGTTGGTTCCATCTGTTGGTGCAATTTTCTCAGTGGAATTTGCATTGATCACTTTCTTTATGCAAAGCTTTGTATGGATCATTTTTCCCTATTTTTTTTTTTTCTAATATGGCTCAATAATTTTGGGGAGGGGAGAGACTCTCCAGCGGTGTGGGAGTGCGGTGGGCGATCCTGCCCTCAGCCCATTGCTGCTGATCTCCTCTTGCCTCGCTTGGGCACGGGCCAGTGACTGCTCCAAGGGTGGGCTGCTCCAAGATGGCATTCCTCAAATATTTGCAGTTTCGTTTTATACTCGAGGTGGTAACTCATTCTTAATGGGATGACCTTAAATTAGGAGAGCTGATTATTCTAGACCAGAGATTCCAGGCTCTGTACCTGGAAGGACCAGATGGGACTTTTTGCATATTTCTGACAGCTGTAATGAACAGGGCAGCGTCACATTGATTAAATGCCTGGGAAATGAGCGCAGCCCTCTGGAGCTCCCTTATTTACTGGAAATGTTGGAAAGCTCTATGAAGTTTACCAGAGCATGGCCCCACAGGGCTGCCAGACTTTGTCTCACCTGGCCTGCTGTGGGCAACCAGTGAGCAAATAGAGGGGTAGGCCTTAAACTGCCCCAAATATAGTGCTGCTGGAGGCATGGGGTTGGGGTGGATGCTGGAGGGAGTTGACCTGGCGAGTTCCTGCCACTGTGGGGGCACAAAAATAACTGAAGCTGTTATGTGCTGTAAACAGCTCTCGGGAAAGAGCAGAGAAAATTAAGTGAACTCTTCCAATGCATCGTGGAATATTACTGTATTTCATTTACTGTGGCACCAATTAGATGAGAGCCTGTTCTATTAACGTGCACCCTTGCAGATCCATGCTAAATTAACTGCTAGATCTTCACTACAGCAGTAAAACGATTGATTTCTCCCCTTAATCAGTTTATTTCATTAGTTATACATTTATTTTTACATGCATTTTGCCAAGCTGCAGTGAAATGACCTATCAAGGTATGTGACATCACAGAGTGATTTGAATATTAACCAAATAGCTATTACAGCAGTGGTGGTGCTTAAAGATCATATGTAAATCAAATGTCAGGGGATAAAATTGCAGCAAGGGCTGTCAGAAAACAATTTAGCAGTGGTTAAAGGGGCAGCTCTCGGCTCTGAGGATGGTGAACTTTGTAAATGAATAATCTCCTTGCTTGTGCATTCACTCCTGCTTCCATGGGCACATCATGGAATCACAGAATCATTACGGTTGGAAAACACCACAAAGATCATCCAATCCAACCATCAACCCATCCCACCATGCTCATTAACCACATCCCTCAGTGCCACATTCATTGAATGCCTCCAGGGATGGTGACCCCACTGCTTCCCTGGGCAGGCTGTGCCAATTCATCACTGCTCTTTCTGCTTTCATATGAAATTGCAGAATCTTAGAATCATATCAAGTGGAAAAGACCTCTAAGGTCATCAAATCCAATCAGATATGGGCAAGTATTGGAATTTGAGCTTGCCTAAGCATACGTAGGCTTTGTGCCTCATACTGCGTATTTTTTGTTTTGTGAAATTGTACAGTTTTAACAACCTATCTTTTGTGTTCATCTGATGACTGAGCAGCAGTTGTAACTTTAAGGGTGAGCTAGGTGTGGAATGATTTCCTTTTCTGACCCAGGGAGCCTAAATATGCTAAATATAAATAGTTGTGAACAGCGTGAGGCAGCGATGGCTCATACAGCCCTGTAATTACGGGGAACGAACTCCCAAGGGGAGAGGAGGAGAGAAGAGCAGAGAAGAGCAGAGAGCCCTACAAGCAAATGAAAACAGGCACTGTGCTGTGGTGTAAGCCATGCCATTATGCCGTCCACCAAGCGCTACCTTGCTGGGGCTGAAATCCTGCTCTGGTGCGTTTGGTGGTGCCCTGATGGCAGTCAGTCTAAACATAGGAATTATGTAATTAGCCCTTCTGGAGAGAAAAAAAAAGGCTCTGAAATAATGGGAATTCCAGGTGAGGAGGGAGATACCTCCTCTGCCACCACGCCTGTCCGCAGGCTGCATGGTGTGGGATGTGCTGCGATGGGGATGGATGTGCCTGGCCAGAGACTGCTGCTGTCTGATCAAACAGCATTGCCGGCAATAAGCTGGGGTTATAAATGGGAATTGTACTCCATCAAAATTGATTCCAGGGTAAATTGAATATTGAGTTAAATCCCAGCGCCTGGCGAAAGCCCTGCTTGCCCGCTGCCATCCAGCGCCGAAGGAAATCCATCCTGGTCGCCGGGATGTAACGCGCTGCTATTTGACCTTGGGTTACTACAGTAACCTTAAGTGCATGGTAATATACTTTCAGTCACTGCTCTATGCTCAGGGGAATATTTTAGGGCCCTTGGCTGGAGTGAGTATTTTTATGCAGGCTATAATTTCTTTTCAGACCTTTGCCGACAGCCTTCGTGGTGTCCTTCCTGGCTCCTGGGAGCCCCTGTGGATGTGGTGCTCCCTGTCCCACTGCTGTGTGAGGTGCTGCAATGACACCAGGGCTCTGTGCTGGGGTGGGGTCCCTTCAGAGGGGGGAGGTGGGTTAGGGTGGGTTAGGGGGCTGCTCTGCCAGCCCCGGGCCTCTCAGAGCACAGATGATGCTCAGTTCAGTTAAGGTGGACAAACCCTTCCCAAAGCTGTTTTCATCCAGGGGTTACGCAAAACTTGATTTGCGGTCCAATCCTCCAAAGGGGAATATTTGCACAGAATCCCTGCTTAGAATTTATTTTAAGCGAGTCCTATAAAAATCCATCTCAAGGAGACAGTAACTCCATCTTTCAGATCCTGCTCACTGTATCTAGGAACATGTGTTCTGTTTTTATATAATAAAAAATGTAGAGTTTCCTCGTGTTGCCATATGTTTTTGCATTTATCTGTGCACTTGCTATAACCCTATCTGCTGTGTGTGCCTACAGTGCTATCTGTGTCAGCATTGAAATGCATCGAGTGAGTATCATTCATGCAAAAAATGAGCCTAAAATCTCCCTGAAGAGCGGAATATAATAGAACGCAATTGTATCGTTTAAAAAACTTTGCATCGTATTACACAGTCAGAAAAAAAAAAAAAAAGAAAGATAATGTATGCTATGACAGAGGAAGCCAATGAAATATTGTGTTAACTCTTTAGTCTCCCAGGTAGGCTTTGGCTGTGGTGGGCTTTGGTGCTGGGGGAGCACTGTTGGCTGGGTGCTGAGCTCGTGGCGGCTGTGCTGCATGTAGGGATGGATGCTTTTGGAGCTGTCTGCTGTCCTGCCTGGGTTGCTGTGGTGAGGAATAGTCCTCCTCTCGCCTTGAACACTGTCTGTTCCCAAATCATGTATAAAACATTTGCGGAAACCACTTACTCCTCATGTATTTTTTATGAGTCCGATCCGGAGTTAAAATATATAAACATAAAAATATCAAGAAGTACTTTAGGAAAAAAAAAAATTATTTCATAAAATATCAGGAGACCAATTTAGAACCTTGCTGAAGCTCCTGCCTGCGCGCAGCCTTGCCTGTGGTGTTCGTGGGACTCTCCCATCAGTGGGGACTGCTCCTATCGCTTACCCAGCCCCTGCATCTGGCTTCTCAGCTTTTACACTCGAGAAATAAACCTGATAATTTTACTTCATCTGGAGGATAATTTTCCCACAGCGTGCCGGGGCAAAGATGGGAAGTCTTATTTCCACAACACCAGACTAATCAGAGAATAAGGTTGGAGGGGACCTTAATCATCTAGTTTCAACCCGCCTTTCATAGGCACAATGGTTAAGACTGTTTTGCATTGGTGGATAGGAGGAAACCCAGCCCCTGTCCTTTAGGGGTGGTGTTTCCAGCAGGGAGGGGGAATCCAGGCTCTTCTGGCCCCCAGCTGGCTCCAAACCCTGCTAATGAGGAAGGATTTACAGGCAATCCCAGGCCTGAAGATTTATATTTCATGTGTCAAGGACATGCATCCTTGAAGCTTCCTCTTGCTGTGGATCATTCCTGCCACAGCCACCCCAAGGGCTGCTCTCAGCTGGAGGGGCCAATTGGTGGGGAACCCCCTGAAAGTGTGTTGGCTGTTGCCGCTTTGCGCCCAAGAGATTCCAGGACCCGTGAATTTGGATGGGGTCTCAGCAACAGGTGGGAACTCCTTTGTAGCTGGGCAGCTCTGGTTCCCCCACAGCCCTCCCAGCTCCTCAGGGTGCCTCCATCGCTGCCCCAGCCCGTGGCAGCCTGAGCTGCCTTTCACCGTGAGTTCTCAGGCAACCAAAGTTAATGTTTATTTTTTTCCAGCTTTCCTCTCTAATGTAGTCCTGATAAGCAGAGGTGGAGAAGTTAATTGGGGGAAATTGCCATAACAGTCATTGCCTCCCATTTGCTGAATACGCAGTGTTGATTTCCTGCGGAACCTTTTGATTTCTACCCTTTGCTTTCTCCTGCTTAACTGAAAGCCTGAAACAAGACGGGGCACCCTCAGCCTCGTGGCTCTGCCTCCCACCCAGTGCTGTGTCCCAGGGGAGCTCAGGGCTGGTGTTGGCATGGGCAGGGTAATTGTGGGGGCCTCCCTGCCCTGTGCCTTCTGGGATTCTCACAGAATCCTTCCTTAGAAAAGCCATGTGCTATTTTCTTGTGAGGGCAGTTTTACCAGGAACCCCTGTGATGAAACCTTCATCTGTAGGTAAAAATTGCTACTTGCGTTAATTTTGCCTTTAAGCATTATTAGTTAAATATTGCTTCTTTAAAAGCGTATTTAATTTAAACTAAAATGCTGGAAATTTCCTTTTGAGAGTATTTTTTTTTTTTTTTTCACACACAAATAATATTTATTTTTTTTGAGAGATATATATATAAAAAAAAAAAAAAAAACAAGAATAAATTAAATACCTACAGATTTTTCTAATTCCTCTTTTTGGTGACATGCCGTCATTACATCAAATTACTGAGATGTGCTCCGTTTTTTTTTTTTTTGTGTGTGTGTGTGTGAAAATTATGGAATATAAAGTATATGTAAATGCAGCAAAAGGCTGTGAAGAAAGAACAGGGACAGGAGAGGCATTAGGTATTCAGCCAGCATCGTTGTGAGCCAATTAATCAAGCAGTGGCGAGGAAAGATGCAGAAACGATGAGTTCGCCCTTCATGTTGATGAGGCCGGTCCAGGGCAAATGCTGCTGCACCTGAGCTCATAGTTAGGCATGCAGAAAGGAATCATGGGAATATCTTCACGCCTTTGTCTTTCTCGTGAAGGATGGAAAATGTCAAGCTGTTGTTTGGCTGCATGTGGGAGACCGGCTGAGAATTTGCAGTCTGGCGAAGCGGCTTTAACTCTTTGTGGCCGGGCGCTCCTGGCACATCTGCACTGTACTGCTGTGGGGAATCCTGGGGGGATTGGGGCTGTGATTTTGGGGGCGCAAAAACGGGGGGACAAGCTGGGGTCTGACTGCATCAGAAGGCTTCTGGTGTGCCTTTCCCTGGGGCTGTGCCACTGCAGCATGCACAAAGGGAGGCGGTGCGCTGCTGTGAATCCTTTCCCTGTTCTCCCGCTGACCTTTGTGGGTCCCCTGGGCCTGCACCCATCACTAAGGGCTGTCCCCTTGGTGTGTGCGCGTGGGGAGATAACCTACACCAATTCCTCCTGTGTAAAAAATAAAATAGTGATTGTGGCTTGCAGCCTGGCAGGGAAAGCAGCGATGTGGGTGCGGGCTGTTCAGGTTCTGCCCACATCTCTTGCTCAGCTGAAGGGTTCCAGAGCTCTGTTCCTTCTCCATGCCCACCTGTGGGTTCTATCCCTTGGTCTGTGTTGCCCAGACCCAGACCCGGGTAGACCTGGCCACAGTCCCTCATTCCAACAGCAGAGCCTCCATGACTGCCAGTCTCTCTGGCTGCAGCTTTTCAGCTGGTTTTACGCTCACCAAACTGTATTTTCATCTAGACTATGATTCCTCAGCTTGCTTGTGAGAATGTCATATAAGACAGTGTCAAAAATCTTATTAAAGTCAAGATATGACATTTACTGCTTCTTTTCTATCCAGAAGGCCTATTACCCTGTCGCAGATGAAAATTAGATCGGTTTGCCACGATTTGTTCTTGACAAACCCATGTTGGCTGCTACTCACCCTGTTATCTCCTTGGTGCTTATAAATAGTTTGTTTGATCATTTGTTCCAATATTTTTCTGGGAACTGAAGTTGAACTGACTGAAACTGATGATAATCCCCAGCTTCTCCTTCCCCTCTGTGGTGCTGATCAGCATTGTCCAAAGCCTCCAGAATGCTGGGATGGCTGTGAGTCCCCGGGGTGCCCATGCCTGCTGCATCCTTGTGCCAGCCTGCCTTTATAGCAGTGACGCCTGTGAAGATGATTTGCACTTATCTCCCCCTTCCCATCCTCCTGTGGTTTGCCCCATCCTATGCCCAGCCCTGCTATGGGGCAGCCTGGGCTGAAGCTCTGCCCCGTGCCCACTCCTGGCTGTCCCTGCCTTGTGGTTTTCCTATTTTCTGGGGACTTGGGTCTTCCTGCGCTGCTGTGTGATCCTGGGATGACTGGGCATAGTGCGTGCTGGGAGGGGAGAACAGGGCCCATTGCCCGAGGCTTCTCATTATATTTAATTAAAAACAAGGAAATGCTTCTCCATATAAAGGCTATCTTACAGTTATAACTAGTGCCAGGTGGTGAAGGATTAAAGGGGCAGCATCAAAGGGTTGCCTGAGAGAAGCAAAGGCCGGGGCTGCCTCCTCCATCGTAAATCACCAGGAATCTCTTTTCTCTTGCATCTCTCCGTGCCGTGATGCTGCTTTCTGAGTGCTGCTCGGGCTCCAGTTTGGAACTCTGACCCTGACAAAATCCCCCTTCATATTTTAAAGCAAGCAGAGCAGGCGAACAATGGCTAATAATGATCAATCCACTGAGATCAGAAGTTTCAGGGAAGGATCAGAGCCCCACAGCCCTCTGAAAGTTGTGCCCCGCTCCTGCTGAATGTGGGAGGCTTCTTCCCACATAGTGCAGGGAGATCTGGCCTCAGCTTTTTCTCCTTTCTCAATCTGGTTTGCCATTGCCTTTGCTGGAAGGTTGGTGCATCCTCCTGTTCCCGGTGCTGGCCTTGCTGCCTCAGGTGGGGCGCGGTGTATGGGATGGGGCTGCCTGTGAAACCCCTGCTGCCAGGCTGCCCCTGCTCTGCCTGACCCCTGGGGCTGAGGCAGCGAGCACAGTGTGAGCTGAGACACAAATAGTGTGGGTGAAATACTGCTCCTCTGGGACTGCTTTGCCTGCAGCCATCAGGATGCTACTGGTTGCAATAAAATGGAACTGCTCGTTTACTCCTCACCGCAATTACTGCTGGCGTTGGCTCCCTGGCAGAGCGTAGGTTTGCTGGGCTGAGCCCTCTCTGACGGGGAAGCTAAATGGGGGAGTGCTGCTCTCACCGTGCTGCATGCCTTGCATCACCAGCCTCATGAACCCAGCATGGTTCTGTGAGCCCTTTTGGTGCCTACAGAGCAACCCTGAGCCCAGGTTGTGACAGGCAGGTAGAAGTGTTAGCTCTGCTCTGTGGGCTGGGGGATTTTACAGTTGGATGAGGTGTAATAGCATCATTCCTTACTGTCAGTAAGTTCGTCCAGAGAATGGGTCCGTTGTCACTAACCCTCAGCTCTGCCCCATTAGAATCATAGAATCACAAGGTTGGAGAGGACCTACAAGATCATCTAGTCCACAACCATCCTCCCATTACCACTGCCATCACAAGATACTAAACCACTCTGCTCTGCTGCGCCCCTTGCAGCTCCAGCTCCATCCCATGACCTAATGTTTGCACCCCAACAATAAGTGCTGGAAGAGGAAAAAACAAATGCCTGGAGACACGGTCCAGGAGAATGCTGAGCAAGTGGGACTCCGTCACGGGAGCAGCCCACTCCGATTGCAGCATAATTCATTTCAAAATGTATAAGAAAAGTTGAGTTATTGGGACATGTGACATTTATTTAGTTACATATCTCCTGTGGGAGGTTTCTGGGGCCATTAATGTAGTGTATTTGCATGGCTAGTTTACATGCCTTTGCTTGTTATTGCTGTCTATATTCCATGCACCTCACACTCAATTTCAATTCAAAGTTTGGCAGTTGAGGTGTCATGACTAAAAAATGGAATGGCCTCCCTCAGAAATGAAATAATTTTGTTGTTCAGTTCCGAGCGATTTTGTAATTTCATGCTTGTGTATGATAATTTTATGCTGTCCTGCTCCACGTAACTCAGCTCTGCCAAACCCTGACAGGTGATAAATACAATCTTTTCCGCCCGGCATGCGACAGGCCGGCATGAGGAGAAGGGGAAAAAAAAAAAAGTGTCGATTTCACATCTGAGGTCTTAGCATAGCAGAGCGAGCGAGGCCCCATTCCTTCATAATTTCACGCCTGGATTCAGGCAGGCACATCCCCTCTGCTGGGGCTGAAGGACCCAGGGGTCAAGGAAAGTGTCCTGGAAATGGAATAATGCTGGAGAGGAGCCAAGCGGCGTTGTGTATGAAGGGAGAAAGTTATGACTTTGGCGTGTCCCCTTCCGCGGGCTCCTGGACGCGGTGCGTGATTTAGAGCGCAGCCTCTCTCTAATGGAGTTCAATGGAACCGTAACCTTTTGGAGAAATTATTTTTACAAATCTGTTAAACATTTGAAAGACAGCAATTTCCAATAAAAGAATATGAGTCCTTAACATTTATCACCAGGCTACGGATTTTATAACTGTTACTTCATATTGTTCTGGTAAAAAATGTTTCTCCTCCTGAGAGCAGATGAGTCAAAAGACTATTAAGGAAATGCCAGAGGTACAAGGGGGATATAATGGGTGCCAATAAAATGAAAGCAGAAGCAAACCATTGAAATTAAATTTGAGTGGTGATGAGGAACATCATTCCAACCGCAAACCTGGAAAGTGAAATGCACCGCGTGCCCACAGCACTGCCAGGCTGGGAGGAGCTGTGGGCAGGGAGGGCACCGGTGGGCTGAAGCTCTCAGGAATGCTGAAAAATACCCCCCTGTGGGCAGCAGAGGTTGGGTAAATCCTGCCTGGTTGCCCTGATCCAGGCACGAGTCGGGAAGGGCTTACAGTTCCCTGTTGCATCGCTGATGTTACAATTAACTGCTGTGTGCCTGGGATAGAAAGGCTGTAAAAGCCCCTCTTGTGCCCCCGATTCCTCTGCAGGTGGATGTTTGCTGTGTAGACGGAGCTCTAGGTCTGTTATATGCAATTGTGGTGTTTTAATAAGTGTCTGCAGGCTCAGCATGCTTTGCAGTGACATTAAGGACATCCTGGTACCTTCTGATGAAAGCCATGTCTGCTCGGTCTTGGTTGTCACTGGAGCTTTGTCAGTGAAGTGATGTCTGTGTTGAGGTCTCACCTGGTGTGGATGCTTGGAGTCATCTCTGTCTGCTCCCTGGTCCACCCAGGACCCTCCATTCGTGCTTTTGCAGCAGAACATGTGCAGTGTCAGCCAGCTTTGGTACAGGCAGGAGGGAGAGCTGATGGGGCCAGCACTAACATCGGTGCTGACTGGGCAACCCCATGGGCACGGTGGCAGACTTCTTGGCACTGAACACTTGAGAGATATTGCATTTTCCTCCTACTTTTTCTTTCTCCTTCCTACTTTTTCATTCTTTTTTCCTTCTTCTTTGTTTTTATTCTTTATTCCTTCTCTTTCCATCCTCCCTTCCTCCCTCTGTCCATCCTCCCTTTCTTTCTGTATTCCCTTCCTTCTATTTTCCTCATCTTTTCCTTTTCCTTTCCTCTTTTCCCTTCTTTCTTCCTACTTTCTTTTATTTCGTTTCTTTTGTCTTCTGTTCCATATCTTTCTTTCTTCTTTTTTTATCTCTTTAGCATGTCTGCATGCTGGTGAGCGTTCAGCGGGCGGGAGCTCATACCAGGAGCTGGAGGGATGATGTGACCAGACTGAACCTGAGCAGAATTGATGAATCGTTTAAACCTGTGATCTATTTCTTCTTCTCCTAAATATGGGAATCTCAAAGCAAAAGGCTGTTCCAAGCCATAACTAAAGTTTGGCAGGCGCCACTCTTATGTTCCTTGACTGGGAGGGGCCATGGGAAGTCCTGGCTGTGAGGACATCTCCCATTGCAGCAGAACCCAGGGGTGGCAGGAGAGTGCTCAGCCTTTTCCCTGGGCTCTGCCCAGAGCTGCAAATTAACTACATAACATAATGCGGTCCTGTACAGAGCAGTAAATTAGAGTTGATTTTCTTTTTGCATATTTTTACACATCACGTATTTAATGTCTCTCTGAAAATATAAATAAAACATACTTAACCATTAGAAATCCTTAGGATCTGGGAAGCGCCAGAGAATTTATTTGTTTTTGGGAGAATCATACATATTGTATTAAAACTATATAAAGGGTTTAATAAAATGGCAAAAATAAAGCAAGAGCGAAGGCTCTCAATCTGCACCGAGAGGGGGGAAGTGATCTTTCTTTGATGCCTATTAAATGTTCCAGCAGATGAAACCCTATATTCTGCCAGGAAATGAGTTTGCCACAAGCCGATTGGGTGCTGTCGTGTGTGCTCGACTTTACCACTGTCATTCCTCTTCCTCGAGCAGCAATACATTACGCCGCCTCCATTTTTCATTCCTCACTGCCCGAAATGCAAATTTTCTCTCTGTTGTTTATATTAGGTTTTCAAATATATGGAAATCCAGATATCTGGAGGAAAATGTCAGGGCCAGAAATACTCGTGATCTGTCTTTTCCCCAGCCTGACACTTTTCTCCATCACTTACATGGGAGCATGTGAGGAGTACTAACAGCAGGACCGGGTGTAGGTGTGCTGCGGGAGCTGCGGCTCTGTGGGGTTTTTGGTAGCAGTGGGCTGGAGCTGGAGCGATGCTGTGTGCTGTGACCCCCTGTTTGCACAAGTATTTTGTACCTCTGTAAAACTAAACATAACTGCCCAGGGAGGAGAAGGGTCATATTGTGCAGGGGAGGTTTTGGAGAAGGCAGCAGCTTCAGCAGAACCATGGGTGTGCAAGCAGGGTTGGCCCTGAGCGTGTTGCCCCCAGGGCATGGTGCTGCAGGGCTGTGTGTGGCTGTGGCTGTTTGCATTGCTGTAGCATTCCTGTGTCTCTCTGAGCTTGGCTGCTGGAGCACACAGATTGGCGTGGGCTGTGGGCTACATGGGAGCACTCTGTGGCATCCTCCGTGGGGAGGCAGAAGCAGAGGTGTGAGAGGAGGGGCCAAGCTGCCATGGAGCACGGGCTGTGAATGACACACTGATCATGAATGTGAACTGCATCCATCGCTCCTCTATGAATAAGAGAGCTATTTTAGGCTTTGGCAGCTAGGAAGGATGATCTGAAGGCAACAAGCCATTGCTTCCCAGTGCTGAAGAAAGCCTGGTGTGCATTATGTGGTGCTAGCAGCACCCTTCCTGCAGCTGTAACCACTCCTGCAGTCAGCGCAGCTCCTGTCCCCTGGCTGCTCCTCCACACAGGAATGTGGAGAGCTCGGTGACCAACCCGTAGCAGCAAACTCCATACTAATAGGCTTTTATTACATCTCTTTCATATTTCTGAATGACTGTGTCGTTCAGGATTGTGCTTCTAGTGCTGAGCCCACATGGATGGCTCACACACAAAAAGCGCTGTGAGGCTGTGCCCAGCGCTGCTCGCTGCCAAGCACTTTGTGCAGGGGTGGCTCTGGACAAGTTCTGTATTCTGAGTTTTGCAGTCGAGTGCAGACTGTGAAACTTGTCAGATGCACTTGAGCACAGTATCTGCTTTCACAAACAGGTCAACTCTTACCCTAACCCTTACTCTATACACACAGGAATGCTTTCGTCTGCTTGCATAGCTCTGCACAAACACTCCTTCAAGCACTTGCATGTGAAGCAAGATGTTATACAATCTGTGTGCACACAAAAGCACTATTTTTTTAACTACACTCTGCTGGTGGTGACACTGCTGTGTTTCTTTAACGTCAGAAAAGGCCTTTCCTGAATTACAAGAAAGTGGTCCTGGCTATGGGATCAGCTTCTGACAGCAAGCCATGCCATTCTGACCACTGAATCCTTAGTCAAGATGCAGGAGTTGCAGGACTCAGCCCACTGTAATTACCATGCCCAGATTTTGTGCGTGGTTTTTTTTTTTTTTTTTTTTTTTTTTTTCCTGGAGAGGCTATTGAGTATGGAAAATGAAATCCAAGGACGTACATGGGAATAGGGTTTGCATTCTCCATCCTCCCGGCTGGAGGTGGCTGGTTTTTCCCACGGAGGGCTGTTAATATTCTTTGCACTTGCAGAGACAGCACCGAGGCGGTCTCAGCCTTCTCTCCTATTCAGCTCCTCCTTCCAAGGCCGCACGTTTTGGCAGACTTCTTGTTCCAAGCCAGTGGACCTTGTTACATGTCGGAATGCATAATCCAAACCTCCCTTCCTTGAAGCACTGGAGCAGGAGCTGGGATGAAGTGCTCTGTACCTTCGCTCCTGTAATTACCAGCTCCAGCTAAGCTGTCTGCAGGCATGAGTTTCTCTAATTGCCCTCCTCCTGCCGCCCGCTCCACTGCCTCCCACAGGCTCTGAGGTGCCTGAGCACAGTTGGCCCTCCTTTGGCTATAGAGTGCTGGGAACTCTCCAGCTGTGCCACTGCCCTGGTACTGCCTGGTGCCTCATACCTGAAATAGGACAGGATCATTTTGGACACCTCAGAGCTAGTCCAAGGGGACAGGAGACTGATACAGAGATGAGGAATAGCCTGGGACAGGAGAGTGCTCCTAGCTGCCATCTCTGCAGCTCTTCTCCTTTTGATAAGGACAGATCAGGCAAGCTGAGCAACTTTCCTGATATTCTGCATCTGAGCATGTTAGCACATAGAAATAGCTAATCTGTATCTCTCTGTTGCACTTTAGTTCTGTGCTTTGGCTTCTTTCTCTCTTTTCCGTTGGCAGCAAGTTCAAAGAATAATGATCACAGTAAAAAGAAAAGAGAATCCCTATGGCCATGTTGAGATCCTGAGCTGGAAAGCACCATGTGAGCACAAAGAACTACTGCATCGCTTTTGAATCTCCTATTACCGTGAGCAGAGAGGGACCTGTCCACAAGGCAGCTCCCAGCATATCTGCTTTTAGGCTGATAGCAATTTATGATAGTTTTATTTCACTAGCATGAATTAGTAAAAGAAAATAATCTGCAGATTAAAAAAATTCCTTCAGCAACTTATGACTCAGAGTGAGGCAAGCAGCCAGGACTGAAAGTTAAATTATTTTCAGCTTTGCTCAACTCTTGGGCAAGGTCTGTTTCAAAGTAAACCATAATGAGACACATGAACGTCGTATGGGGACACTTGGATGTGAGGGGCTGGGCCACAATCTGCCCACTGCATTGACTCATGAACAGTCCAGATTTCACACGTAAATAGTATTCACTTCATATAGGTAAAGTGAGCTATCTTGGTCACCAGAAACTGTACTATTCCCTGCATGCGTTGCACAAGCTGTGAAGAAGGGCTTCAGGTCCCTCTCAATTCCTTGCAGCTGTAGGTGATGCTTTCAGATCTTCACAGGCAGCTATCCATCATTAGTGAAGCCAAGCAGCAGATGATTTCTATCATTTGACAATCACATACTTCCCCCTCTTGCCCTCGGTGGGGTCTTCAAAGGAAGGAGAAGCCCTTTGTTATGTATGGATTCAGTTGCTTAGAGAGAGTGCTTAGCACACTTGCGGGAGTGAATCATGGTGGAGAACCCAGATGGGTTATGCTTTTTCTCTAAGTAGGAGCTGAGCATGGGCTGACCAGAAATAGGAAGAAGTTTACTGTGTGCTTTTGGGTGTCTACTTGTGCTTGACCCACCTACATCCCCACCACGGGGAACAAGATCCCAGCCTGGCTGGTTGGTGACTGTGACTTTGGGCTCTGTGGCTCTGCGCTGCATGTGGCTGGCTGCGCCCTGTCCCTGTGTGCACAAGCAGGCTTGGAATGCACCTCATTCCCTTCCTCCTTCTCCTCCTTGCTGTGGTTGTTCCCCTTTTTTCTTGTGTTAGGCCAGACAAGGAAGGCAGAGCTCCCACCCGGCTCCTGTCGCCGTGAGAGGCGCTGCGCCTGGAGCGCGCGCAGGCGATTAAATGTGTCATGTGTGCATCATTTAAATTAACGCTGCTGAAACAACAATGCTATTTTTAATATTTAAAGAGCCTCTTTGAAGAATAGGAGAATCTGTCACCTTTCCTGGTGGGTTTGAGTCCTCTGTTCTGAGAGTTTCTCTGGGATGAAAGGTGCCGGCTGTGCGGGGAACGGCTTGGTGTGATGTGGGTGTGGGGAGGGGAGCAGCTCCCACTCGCAGTGCCTCGGGCTGCAGCCACACTGCTTTCCTGGATTGTTTCTGTGTGCATCCCACCAGGGAGTTCCCCTGTGCCAGAAGCATGGGGCTCCGGACATCTGGCCTGTGTTATCCCTTGTGAGGCATCCCCATTGGGCTCTGCACGCCTCCCTCTGTGTCTTGCATTGCAGCATGTTGTGAGGGCTGCAACCCTGCCCTAAGCCTTCTGCCCGCTCCCTCCTCCCCATGCGTGCTGTGGTCATGTTTGTGCAGCTGCTGGTGCGTGATACCCCTGGACAGCCGTAAGTCTGCAAACACAGCTGCTGCTCCCCTTTTCCCAAAGCAGTGTCAGGGAGCCCAAAGCAGCTCCTGCCCCACGTTCCCCTGCAGCACCACTGGCTGCTGACATTTGGCCCCGTCGTCGCTGGTTTGGTTGCCCCTCTGCCTCCCATAGATGATGTCTGCTGTGAGCAGCTCTCAGCCTCTCTCCCATTGCCTCCTGGAGCCCTTCCCCCTGGAGCTGGAGGGGAAGGGGCCGCTGCCAACACTGCTAGGGAAGGGAGCAGATATTAATGTTATTGGAGGGAAAAGTCTATTAGGATTCTGTAGCCCTGAAAAATACATAACTCTGAAATAAGACTAATGAGACATTTACTGGTGCGGTTGGGTTGCATTAATAACCCTTCAGAGGATACAATTGCAAAAGGCTTTCACTGTAATTACTGCGCTAATGATCAGCAGTGACATCATTTTAGACCAAATGTGGTGTTTGTTTTGGATGCGGTTCAGGATGGGGACTCCTCCCAGGCTAGACCAGCGGTGTGTTCCTGTACCACTCTGCTGACCACTGCTCCTTGGTGCTTCCCCCTAGCTTGACCCCAACCCATGTTCCTCAGATGCTCAGGGTGCTTCTTGGCATGCAGTAGGGCAGAGTGCAGGGCAGAGCCCATTTTGGGGCTGGTAGTGTGGCTGTGATCCCTGCTCTCCCTGCTGGGGACAGGACTGACAGCCTCTTGTTAAGCCTCTGACAGAGCATCAACTTTTAAGGAGCTGGGGAAAGCAGGGCTTTTAATTAAAAAAAAAAAGAAGAAGAGGAAGAAGAAGAAGAAGAAGAAGAAGAAGCAACTCATGATTTCTGCCTCTCCTGGAAGCAGCCTTCCTGCTCCAGCATTTAAACACGTCAAATTGATAGCGCTGTCAGCCGTGCCCATCGGCGACTGCTCCCGGCCCCAGCCCTCCCCATGGGGGCTGCTTTTGAAGCAGCAGCTCTGCTCTGTGGTTCTCCTTGGGGACCTTCATTCCCTGCTGCAGACCTCTGGCTGTTACCCCACGCCTCCACTGCTTCCAGACGCCACCTGGCAAAGCAGGGACTGACCCTGGCTCTGGGCACCGGGTGGGTGGCACAGCTCCAGCAATGGCAGGGAAATCATGATTTCAAGGGCTTTACCAAGTTCTTCGCCATTTGATGAGGAGTTTTTATACTGCTTTTAATACGAACATTGTGTTTTCATTTTACCATTTCCATCTTTTTTTTTTCTTTTCTTTTGACTTCTGAAGTAAGATAGAGTAAAAGACCCAAAGTAACAAAACCGAAGGGCGATGTTTTGAAAGATTATTTTGAAAGATTAAAAATTAATGCCATGTAAGAGCAAAGCAGTGTTTCAAAACCTTGAAATTCTCCATGAAATGGAAATGTTGCTTTTGGAGTGGTGCTGGCTGCAATGCACTGCAAGTCCAAGCAAGGAAGTTCCAAGGTCCTTAACAGCCCTACTTCCATTGCAGTACCATGTTCTGGAGCCAATGCAGCCTGTTTGTGTGCTTCCACTCCCATCCCTCTCCCATCCCTCTCCTATCCCTCTCCCATCCCTCTCCCATCCCTCTCCCATCCCTCTCCTCTCCTCATTGCCCGCTCAGGTGCTCAGTGGCGGTAGTGGTGAGGAGCAGGGGGGCCGAGGGGGCTTTCGATTCAAGGTCTGCTCACTGCTTGAGCGATCAACATCATTTCCATACTATAATTACATTGCCCAATCCTCTCCTGATTTTACTGCTATCTTGTAAGGCGTCCCGGTTGTGAGTAATTTAAAGCTATATGAGATGTCAGGCTCTGTGAAACAATCACCCCTCAAAGAAATATGGTCTGAGATAATAATTGATAAGTCCCATTAGGCAATGGGGCCTGCTATTTCCTACTTGGCCTCTTCCGAGGCGGCCTTGTTGGTTCGCTTAATGCAGATTTTGTCACTCGGCGTCATTGAGAGCCTCACACCTGGCATGGAGAGCCTGGGGGCTGGGGTGTGTTGGCATCCTCCTTCCTGGAGCCCAGTGCTTCTGGCAGTGCTTTCATATGATGTGCTGGGAGCATTTCTTGCCACCTGCATCTGGTGTGTGGGTTTTGTCTCAGCACCTTCTCCTTCTGTGCATATACATGTGTATAAAGATAAATATACAGGTTGGATATTAGGAACAATTAATTTTCCCAAAGAACGGTCAGGCACTGGAACAGGCTGCCCAGGGAGGTGGTGGGGTCACCATCCCCAAAGGTGTTCAAAGCAAGTGGAGATGTGGAACTGAGGATAGTGGACGTGGTGGGGGTGGGCTGGGGGATCTTGAGGGTCTTTTCCAACCTTAGCACTTCTATGACTCTGTGATTCTATTTAGGAACGAGGTTTGTGGGCATGGTGGGGTTGTGTTGATGGTTGGAGTTGGTGATCAGAGGTTCTTCTCCAACCTTAATGGTTTTTGGTTCTATGGCTGTGTGTACGTACCCATCTCCATGCAGATGCATACCCAGGGACCATCCCAGCACCTCGTGCCCAGTCCCTGCTCTGGGAATGGCTGCAGCATTTCCATCACTGTCCCCATGCCTTGCCATTGCCTCACCCAATCAGGGGCTGGAAAACAGTGTGCAGAGTGTTATCCCTGTCACTGGGTTCTGTGAGTTTTAATGCTGTGTCTCCAGCTTTTTTTTTAATGATTGGAGAAATTACAAACTCTCTTCCTTCAAACTTTTAAATTTTTAATTATAAAAGAAAATGTAAACTTAATTTTTTTGTTGTCTGAAAAACAGGAGAGGTCTTGCCCATGACAACAGAATGAGTGATGAATTATGCAAGCAGCAAGGGAAAAGCTGGCTTTTTTTGATGTGCTATTTTATAATTGCATAAACTACTGCACTCCTGAATCGGGCAAACATTATTTTACACATTCAGTAACCTTTAAAAAATGGTGACAACTAATTTATGATGTCCTATAATAAAATAATAAAAAGCAAGCGTTACGACAAGAATTTTAAAAAGGCTACAAAACTTGAGCGTTCTCTCCAGGAAAGGTAAAAGAGTTCAGGATAGTTCTACTATATGGAAAAAGAGCAGGTTTTTTCCTTGGCATTTCAGCGTGGAGGTCACAGGCTTAAAGTTGTGCCCATGGAAGTCCCAGCGAAGGAGAGGTTCCACCTTTTGGTGCAGGTTTGTCTCATGGGACGGAACAGGATCTTGCACAGCACAGCCCTGATAGGTACAACCCAGAGAATAAAAATGCACATACCATCAGCCACGGTGTGACAGGGGGAGGGGTGTGGAGCACAAGAATCACAAGAATCACAAGAATCACAAGAATCACAAGGTTGGAAACGACCTATAAGATCATCCAGTCCAACCGTCTCCTCATCACCATTGCCACCACTAGTACTAAACCATATCACGCAGACTTTCACTTTGCATTAACTTTGGCCTATTTGGGAAACAAAATGATTTCCTAAGAGGATTTTCAGCATCTGAAACCTTTGTTCTCTCCCCCGGCACTGGTTTGTAGAGATAGGAATCTCAGTTCTGCAGAACGGAACATTTGGAGAGATGTTCCAATTCATAACCACTGAAACAATCTCACAGCGATGACACAATGTGACAGCTGTTAAAATATTGTAATAAAACAGAAGAAAAAAAAAAAAAAAAGAGAAATATACCATAATTCATTACTATCTCTGAAATGTTTGAGAGAGTAACGAAAGTCAAAATGGATCCGTTTTTATCTTGGGTTATTTTGTTAAAGAATTGATTCCGATGAGGAAGCCTCCATGGGGTGTTCTGATGGGGTTGTGGAGGTGCCTCTGGAGAAGATGTCTGAAGGTGGACCAAGTGCTTATTGCTGTAAATACTCTCTACCCTGGGCATGGCTCAGCAGAGCAAGGCTGTGGTGTTATCCTAGTGTCATTGCGTCCTGGTGATTTGGTGTCATTGCATCCTGATGTGCTGGCATCGCTGTGTCGTGGTGCCATTGCATCCTGGTGTCACTGAATCCAAGTGTTCAGGTGTCATTGTGTCCTGGTGTCCTCGTGTCATTGCATCCTGACATCATTGCATCCTGGTGTACTGGCATCATTGTGACCTGGTGCGTCATTGCAACTTGATCTGTTGGTGTTGTGTCCTGGCATTCTGGTGTCCAGGCACCATGGTGTCCTGATGGCCTGTTGTCATTGCATGCTGTGTCCTGGTATCATTGCATCCTGGAGTCATTGAGTCCTGGTAACCAAATGTCATTGCATCCTGGCACTGTCCTGGTGCCCTGCTGGGCATCCTGGTGTTGTAGTGTATAGTGCCTTGCTTGTGGTCTGCTGTCCTGGTGCCTTGCTGGTGGTGGGTTTGCTCATGCTGCAGCTGATACGAGAGCACCAGCTGCTCATTCCCCAATTTAGGAATCCTCTTTGATCACACCAAGGGGCTGGATGCAGCATGGGCAGGGCAAGATGGCTGTGTCTGAAATGGCTTCCTCCTGAGTGTGGGAATCGTGTTTGGCTTCTGACAATATCACCCAAATGAGGAACAAAACACCAAGGTCTCGTGTGACTTTTCCAGAGAGGCAGTGGGAGGTGAGCTGGGGGTGGCTGAGCTGTGGGGATGTGCTGATGCTGTAAGGCAGGGGTTGCTGCATCGGCGCAGCCCACCGGGAATTACACCCTCCTTGTCTGGAGATGGCTCTACAGCAGGCTTTTTGTAAGTGATTGGCATTCACCCCGGCAGCATACACAAAAGGGGCCATCCTTTTGCTTGCAAAGCTCCATCAGAGAACTGTAGCAGCGAAATAAAAATGCAAATGTTTATCTCAACTCCTCTTTCAGTCTTGACTGCTGCTGAAAGCAGCTTTACAAATTCCGAATCCATTGCCTCCCTGCAGAAATCCCAGCACTGTTTTGTAAGCAAAAGTCTTTGCCACGCAGCTGCTGTGAAAATTTTGACAAGAAAGTGACTGCTTTTAGAGCACATGGGTGGCACACCTGGAATGGACTCAGTCCTGTTGGCTGAGGGTGCACGGAGGCAGCCCCCCAGCAGCACCATACGCTTTACATATTACCTTATAATTTAAAGGGCCTGTACTCCTTCCTCTAATTTTCATCTCAAATCATTTTTGCTGATAAATGTGTTCACCGATACTGAAAGCTGATGTGGTGGCACCAGACAAACTAGCAGTATAACCACGGTCCTGCACTCCTGATTCTCCTGTTATTCATTTGGCTCTCTGCAGTGCCAGTGTGATGCGATGGCAGTTAGATAGCTGAGCTGGGTGCCCATCCTCTTGTCTCCCTTCAGCCCATGGTGTCAGATGCAATCTTCTCTTAGAGAAAGTGCTGTAAAATGCCATAATTCAAACAAATACATGTTTTGCCTCTTCTTGCTGCCCAGCCAGCACTGGTGCCCATAACCACCCTGTGCTGCCCCACCAGCCTCAAGCCCACGGCTCCAGGCTTTGCTCCCAGAGCCGTTTGTATTTTGGCTGTGCTTGTTCCAGGCTGGCTACCTTCCTTCTGAAATCATCTTTCCTACCATTTTCTCCCTCTCGTCCGGGTTGTAAATTTGCTGCTATTAATTAATTTATAATTAAGTTCTATACACCAACCGCTCAGTGTAAGAGAGATGATTTCAGATAATCTTGCTTTGTCAAAATATGCCTGTCTCCTTTCAGAGCTGCAAGGGAAACACTGCGCAGCTCCGGGATTTGAGATCTTAAACAGATAGATGGGATGAGGCTTTGCCCTGGAGGAGCCCATGCAGAGCACCATAGAGCAGCGAGCACAGCCCCACATGGCACGTGGGGCTGAGTTGGAGCAACCCCCCAGAACCTCCCATCCCACAGCACTGAGCCTATGGTGCTGAATGCTTCACCCTGCAGGAAGTGTTTCAAGTCGTATTTAATATGGATGCAAAGTCTAACCTGTTTGCTATCTAATTGGCTGCAAACTAAACAAGCCATAGATATCCAATTATGTGCTTGCACGCGGAGCGCCCTGTGTCCTGCCGTAGCTCAGAGGCGCAGGGAATCATTTAGCTGCTAATAAACAGAGTGCTCGGTTTAATTGGAAAGGTTATTGCAATTGAGCAGGACCCAACGGCAGCGAGTGCTCACAGGGCCAAAATCCTACAGAGGCAGCACCCAAAGTGTGCGGTGTGCGGAGTCCTCAGGCAGGGATGTGGGCTGTAACCAAGGGGTGATTCTTGGTGGCCCCACCAGCCTGGGTGGGAGGTGAAAGGCTCCTGAGGTAGTGATACTGACACAGGGTGTGCTGCTCTTGTGTGATGTGGTGCTGCCATGTCGGTGTGACACGGTGATGCCATCCTCTGTGTGCATGGTGGTACTCGCTGTAGGTGCTCACCCAGCCCCAGAACGTCCCGAAATCAGAGAGAAGGGAAGTAGCACAACGAAGAGCTGCATTGTTTCTTTCTGGGAGTCGCAGAAGCTATAGAAAAACAAACAAGTCTAACTAAGTGCTTTGGCAATTATACAGACAAACAAATCACTTTCCCAAATTGCTTCTTTGGGGAATTACGGCTCCTGGAAATGAAACACAAACAGATTATTAAAAAAGAGCTTCCCGTTGGGAGAGAAACAGTATTTACAAGAGAAGATGTGCCTAGCTGGACCTCTAATTGCTGTTCATTATCTCATATTGATTTAATTAGTTGCTGCACTCAGGTCTAAATTGCCTGCTGTCCTCAGCAGGGATTTAGGAGCCAGGCGCTGCCCTCCAGTGTGGGGTGTCTGAGGTGCAGGGTGTCCCTGGTGAGGTGGGATGGGGTGGCAGGCAGGCTGGCCTCAAGGGCTCCTCCTGTGAAACCTGCAAGGGCTGTGAGGCGCTAATTAACTGAAATAATTAGAGAGAGTGTCTTCATCACTCCGAATTACAGTGGCTGTGTGAAGCAGAGCACGAGGGCTGCTGCTCCAATAGCAAGGACATGGGCAGGTGGGGACAAAGGTTGAGCACAGCCCTTCTCTCCCATGGGATATGAGAGAACACAGCACCCAGGAGCATTCTGCATCTCCTGCACAGAGCCAGAGCCCCGCGGGCTGCCCCAACAGAGGGGAGCGGCCATTAGTTGTCTTTATATAATTGCAGGTGATTAATGAGGGAGCGGGCAATTGTGCTTAGAAACCCAGTAATTGGTTCTTTAAGGAAATTGCATCCAGGCAGGAAGATGACACATGACGTTCTGGCTGAAAGCTGGATTCTGGAAACTGATGCTCCTGATGCAAAATTCCTTGCATGGATGTGGCAGCTCCAGGTATGGCGTGAATTACAGGAGTCTCAGCGGGAGCTATTTCCCACCTGGCTGGAGCTGGAGCTGAGCCCAGCAGGTGCTGAGGATGCTGTGGTACGAGTCACTGTTCTTCACACTGAGATCCACCACACACCAACTCCAGTCTTGGGACTGGGAGCTGAACTAGGTGTGAGGAAGCTGGAGGTGCAGCAGCTGTTAAAAATGATCTTTTGTGCATCAAATCAGTATTCCACGGGCTGCTCTAGATTCAATACATCAAAGGTTGAAGGATCATACAACCCTATTAGCTGCAAACTTTAATTTCCCTTCGGGGCTGGTGTGTTACAATGGAACTACAGCAGCAATTACAACTTTTCCTTCACTGACAACTTGTTTAGATCAATAATGTCCTCAGCGTCTTGAATCAAGGTGGGCTCCATCAGCCCCACAGCAGCACCCAGTCCCTGTGACACAGGGACAGAGGATGTGGGTTTCATGCTGTGATAGATGCAGTCACCCACAGTGATTAGTTGAACTTGGCCATCCTCACCAACTGGAGCTCCCCTGGGGGAGAATGGGGAATTTCAAACCCTTTCTCCTCTGGACACAGCTGGGAGGGCTCTGACACCTTGGTGTGGGGACACGGGATGTGAGTCCAGGGCTGGCAGCATGGCAGTGTATGATGCAGAGCACCGAGCTGCTGCTTCCCTTGGTGGCACGGAGCCAGGGAGCAGCGAGGAGCAGCAATAAATCCACCCGCCGAACAAGGGCTGGCTTGGGAATTGAAAAGGAGAAAAATCAAACAGGAGCGAGTGTGGTCTCCATCCTCGAGACAGATGGCCTGGTGGAGTCATAAAAAAAAGGAAAAAAAAAAAGTGGTACAGAACTTGTGGGCGGAACGGGATGCAGTAATTATGATCCTTCAGTGAGTAAGAGCAGAGTGGCTCCCAGCTATCACCTGCTAATCCCTAAGAAGGCTGGACACCTGTCTCTAACGAGGCGAGGGCTGTGATTTAAGGCAGGAGCTTTGGATTTTTTTTTTTATTGCGGCAGATGGAGCATTCCTGTTGGAAATGTTGGACTTTTATGCTGGCGTGCTCCCAGCACCCGCGTGCCAGCAGGGGCAAGGGAGAGGTGAGGGTGGCTTGATGCTCTGCAAGCTCCAGGTGATGGCTGAAAAACTGCAGGCTTGTACATAAAGTTTATAAAACAGCAGAGTGCAACATTTTGCAGAACATTAGGGGCCAGTGAAACGGCCTTGAAAAAATGAGTATGTGATGTATTGGCTCTGAGTCCATCCCTGTGGTACAGGCTGTTCCTTCCAGTAGATGTGCTAGAATGAAGGTTAGAGAAACCTCATCAGAACACAGTCAGGAGTCAAATATCTCATGTGCAAATGTGTTGCAGACCTCACTTCTTGAAAGCCAACAGCCTTGTTTGGGAAGAAACGGAATGCAATCTATAAAAAGATCTGAGCTGGATGTTGCAGCCTCTGGTTTTGCAGGATGTGCATGCACACATGTAACAATAAAGCACAATAAACACATGTAGCTAATAAGCACAATAAACAATAACATCAGCTCTCTTTTTTAGAGAGAAATTGGTCTGCAGGTCCGCAGGCCATGCAACAGCGAGCTGCAAGCAGTGCATGCATGCTGAGTGAAACGTGTTGCACAATGTGCCAGAACTTCCCTCTCCTTCCATTGCTGCTGCTAACACTTGAGCTCACTCCTATTTAACACATCTTTCAGCTGGCCCTGGAGGTGTTAACTTTCGAAATCAGTGTCACTGTGCAAGGAACTGGGAAGTGTCCACACTGTGAGCCTGGGGCACATGCTGTGTGTGTGTGTATGAGCATGCTGATTATGTAGCTGCTCATCTCAAGCAAGGTTTACGTGGTCAGGTAGCAGAAAAGTAAACAGCGATTAAATGGAGTTGTGATATCACAGCTATAAGGCCGGAGCCCGGGACACCCTGCTGGTGGATGAGCTGTGCTGTGTGCTATGGGCTGGCTGCGCTCTGCAGTGTGCACCAGCAAGGCAATGAGCAGCACCTGGGGATAGGGATCTTACAGAGTCATAGAGTGGCTTCACCGTGAAGGGACCTCTAAAAGCCATCTGGTCCCGCTCACATGCAGTGCACAGGGACACCCACAGCTCCAGCAGCGCTCACAGCCCCATCCCCTGACCTTGGGTGTCTGCAGGGATGGGGCACCACCACCTCTCTGCAGGCCCTGTTTGACACCCATTCAAGTTGGAACATCCCAAACCCAGCTCTGCCTGGTTCTGCTCCAGCAGAGCACAGAACTGCTTTGCAAAGAAGCTGTTGGCAAATCATTTGTGGGGCTCTGATTCAGTGAAGTACTTAAGCACATGATTAATTTGGTAGTCAATAGGAGCACTCACAGGTTGAAACTTGAGGGATGCGCGAGGCCTAGCAGAACCAAAGCATGGCAATGATTTACTAACATTTCTTCGTGGCCTTGTTGATGCAGAGTCTGGAAGACCAGGTGTGTTTTTACAGGAGCAGAATTTAAAAGGTTCTCTGTATCGAAGTGCTGCTTTCTGGCAAGGTTCCTGCTTGTAATTGTATTCCAAGAGTTTTCTATCCATGTAATGGCTGCATAAGGCATGGGGATGGAGGGAGGATGGCATTGGAAGCTCTGGGCATCCATTGGGAAATTTCAGAGCAGTGGTTTCTTCCTTTTCTTCAAGCGTCCAGTGCTGGATGCAAAGTGTTGATCAGAATGTGGCTGGTGCTTTTCTGGCAGCAGGATCCAGAATTGGAAAGGGGGAAGCCAAGTAAGTGTCAAAGTGTAACGTGTGGGGAATGCAAGTTTTTCCAATGCAGACTTTAAGCTTTAGGGCTGCTATGCATCACACTGCTCATGGCTGTGCTGGGGAACATGCTGAGGTTTTGCTAAGAAACCTGTGCCAAAGCGCATGACTCCCTTTGGGAACATACTTTGAATGGGACAAACGTGGCTCCGATGCGTAGTGCAGGGCCTGGCCAGGATGCCATGAGGTTCCCTTGAATAAGGAGTGGCAAAAGAAGACAAACGTGGGATGCTCAGAGATGCACAGAAAGCACTGCTGCGTGCCTGGCCTCCAGCCAGTGCTGTGCCTGGCTCCAAGGCCAGCGTCCAGCATCACTGTGTTCCCAGACAGCCTGGCACACGAGGCGGGGACATTGCTGGGGCACCGAGAGAGCTCATCAGCCTGATCTGTCAGACTGCACTTGGGATGAAAAGTACACTCGTCTCTGCCTTGAAACGCGTTGGTGGTATTGACCTACCGCATTCGCATCCAATTACCATTACCACATAAACAGGGCTTGTATGCATCACACTGCTCATCCTTCTTATCGCTTACTCCTGCTTAATTGCTAGGCAGTGATCTGCATGAGAACCAGAGGCTGAGTTAGCTGTGCATGCATTAGACAGCGCTGCAGCAATGCAATACAGGCTGCGTGCAGGGCAGAGGAGTGCTCTGTGTTCACTGGGACAGCCATACGTGGGCACGCAGCCACCAGGCAGGTGCATTCCACCAACAGTGAAACCACGGAGTTATCAACTCTGTAAAAGTTAAGGAAGTAAACTTTTACTGCAGGGAATGACTCAGCTTTATACCAGCTGTAAAAGCCCGCCCGATGTTTGTGAGTGGTCTGCTAATCCTGCCTCTGCCCGGACCCCTAAATCCAATAAAGGGATGTTGGCTCCAACTGGGTCACTGCTGCTTAATTACTGAAGTCCTCGGGTGCTGGTTCTCATGAATAAACAATTGGTTCATGGATGAAACAAATCAACATATTAAGCAACCTTTATAGCTTAAAAAGTTCCAACTGTTATGCAAATAGACCCGTTAAATGAAGAATATTCCTAGGTAAAATAATTATGCAGAACAGTTTCCCCTCTGCATAAGGTGCCAAAAATTATCTCAGTGATGCCAATTATCTGCTTGTTAGCACTGACATTATCATAGTCATTACACAGAACCGGTGCAGTTTATGTAAGATCTACACTGTGTTTCATTGTCATTTTTTTTTCCTCTATTTACAACTTGGTATAATAAATGTCATTTTTCAAATGTTAAGGTATTTGGTATTTAATCTGTCATTAAGGCTGTGGGTATGTCTGCCCCTAATAGGAGGAATAGTTCTAACACCCTGCTGTGCTAATAGGAAACAAGGGAAAGGAAGAAGTGGGGTTCCCTGGGGGCAGCTGCTGGGCCAGGGGCCGGGCCCAGGGCAGGAAATGTGGAGTGATTTTGGCAGCTGCCCCTGCTCTGTGGCAGCCTCCAGATGTGTTTCTGTGCATGCACCAACAAAGCCTCCAATAACCAAGTTGTTAGTCTCAAATAACTCTCTTTGGGCCACTCTACGCTGTCATTTTCTTGTCAGGATCCTTCTTCCCCATAATTCCTCCCTGCTGAGAGCCACCTTTGTTTAATGTCTCTATAATTATTGGGACATCGCACTCAGAAATCTTCCGAACATGTCAGCATCTTGTCCGAGGCATCCCATCCTCTGAAGTGTGTTCCCAAGATGTAGAGAGAAACAAATGAATTGGTTTACTTGGTTGTGTAAGGGCTTCTGAAACGTGCTGAAAAACATCTCTTCGTTATTGTGGAATTACTGATAGCCGCTTCAGCAACAGGTTATGAAGAGTCCTCTAATTATGTATTATCGCCACAGTATTTCTATGAATCATTAATTAATTTTCCTCGGCATGAAAAATTGATGTCAGGAGAAAACAAGTGGAAAAGGAGAAACGGGACACATTCATAAGCAGGTAAAGGAGAGAGAATCCAGAGAGTGAGAGGGCGTGCAGGGAGGTGGAGGGAGAGGAGAGAGGAAGGGGAGGAAGACGTGCACTCTGCAGGGACCCTGCCAGGAGCACTGAGGCTGGCGGCAGGACCTGGCAGGTTATTATTATTTTAAAGGTAATATCACCGTAATTACTTGAACACCAGACGTTAAGCGGATCACTATTGCAGTGAGATGAACTGTAACTTGGAGGCAATCCCTCTCTCGGAAGATATTTGTGTGCCACCACAAGGAGGGCGCGGGGTTCCGTGCCTCCCTGTGGTGCTGCAGAACGGCACGTGCCTGCAGGGATGTCCTGTTCTGCAGCAGGGAGGGCTCAGAAACACGAAAATGCGTGAAGTTTGAAAGCCTGGAGATTATTCTGCCATTAAAGCTTTGATACAAAGGAAAATCTGATGGAAATGTCAAAATATTTGATATTTTACAGCAAAAAGAAAACAGCTCTACTAATGGAAACTCCGCTTCCTTGTACCTCAACGCCACATGTTTGATCGTTGAAGGGCAAGAAAATAAATGTTGCCTTGTAGCTGCAGATATCAAATTCCAGTGTAAAACCAAAGGAAATACATGCAGGCTGTGGAGAGCTGGGTGTGGGCTTAACTCTGCGCTGGCCGTGCAGCGGAGGCAATCCCAAGGATCCCAAATCCCAACACTGCCAGCACCCTGGGAGCAGATGGGCAGGCAGACTGATAGACAGGCAGACAGGCAGGCAGACAGATGGACGCAGGATGGATACCAGCACACAGCCCCTCTCCTCCTCCTGCACACTGAGCAGCAGCTCGCGCCCAGCCGCACTCTGTGAGCCTTTTTATGAAACAGTATTTTATTAAATAAACAAACTGGAGCAATTCCAACAGATTTACGAACACTTCCTCTCCTCTCACTTGTTCGACCCATTGCAGATTTATGGTTCTGCGTTAACCTCATGAGCACTCATAAAGTTTACTAAGATAATGCTGGCAGGAGGGAGAAGGGATTTTTATGGGTAAGTAATAATTACAAAATGCAGAAGTACTCAGGGAATCTGTTTATTAGTTGTGTGTGCTTGGTCAACAGTTACACCGTGTGACTCACTGCTGCTTTATGGAGCACTTGCTCACACGCCTGCTTCTCTGATCGGTGATTATCCCTTCTCTTCCTCTTTTTTTTTTGTGTGTGTTAACCTGTAACAGAATTCAGTACATGCTCCAGCACAATGCAGGGTGTTTTCAACACCCAACAATGCAATGCACCATCTCCTCGAGATGCTGCCCAGGATGAACAGCGCAGAGGTTGGGGCACATTCCTGGGCAGTGACCACATATGGGTTCCCATGGCATCCCCATGTCCTCGCAGCCCCCTGTGCTGCCCCAGCTCTGTGTGTGCAGGGGGGTGGCAGAACTCCCACAGCCCCTCCCTGGCCACCTCCCTGATCCCCCTTTGCTGTGACTTCCTGTGATTTGAAACTCAAACAAGCAGCATGAATAATGTAATGCGCGCCTTCCTCTCTTCTTGCCTTCAAATCCTCAGAGGCTGAGTGAAGCTTCTTGTCTGCCTCATTAGCGGCTGTTCAGCCATTTGATTTCTGTAACAATGAGCGTGCTCACCAGAATTTTCATACCTATTTGCGTCATGAAGTCAACACTGGATTTTTTGAATTCACATAAAAATTTAATGACATAATCTGCATACGTCTGTATTTCAGCGCAGGCTCTTCTCCACTCCCCTCCCTTTTGGGAGGATGGGGAACTGTGCTGCCCCACCAGGATAGGGGTGTGGGGCTGAAGTGTGGGGCTGGAGCTGGCAGAAGGTATCCCACATGACCCAGGATGGGGCTTGGTGGGACAGGAACTCATGGGCAGGGAGCTGGAGCTGTGATGCATGATGCTTTGGCCATGGTTGTACTGGGTTTGGCTGTTGTTTTGCAGTGTCTGCAAGCAAGGTGCATTCACTCCAGCTGTGATTTCTCTCCAGAGGTCTCCTTTCGGCTTCTGTCTCATAAGGGCAGTGAGACGTCCCTGACCCCTAGGGGCACCGGGAATTAGTGGTGACGAATAATTAATTGCTTTGCCTTGCAACACTGAGGTGCTGCTGCTGTCGCTGGAACCAGTGCTGGAGCTGTACTGGAGCTGGCGGCACATGGTGGGGCAAATGGCAAACAGCGGAGCAAAGAGAAAGGCAGAACCATAAAGTGCTGGTGGTGACTAATAACGGGATTCTGTCAGCATAAAATCTTTTCTCTACTGAAACCGTATTGCTAAAAAAAAAAAATAATCAAAATTCTCCTGGCACACAATATTAAATTTCAAAACTCTCGGCACAAATTTGCAATTTCGGCTCGGGAATGTTGGAACACTTTGCATTGATAACAGTGACTCATCCTACTTAGGAACATCACAATGCTGCGAAACACAGACAATGGTGTAAAAGAGAAGCGATAGTGCTGATCAAATGGAATGCAATGTTTTGATAATAGGAAAATAAAATAGCAAAGTCTGGGTGAATCGCTGAAACATCTCAGTTTAATTTTGAAGAAAGAAAGACGCATTTTAAGTCTGGAGAAATGGCATTATCCGCACCGTTATATTCCTACTGAAAAATGATTTTGACGTTGCATCAGAGCATGAGTTTGTCATCTCGGGTCACTGGGGATCATTCTTGTTTTCTGTATAGTTTATAAACTCATATTTTCCATTTATGACATATAAAGCTTTGGATATCACCAGAGAAAATACTGTTGTAAAGCCCTAATAAATTACTACAGGCGTAAGCAAAGTCTGGTAATTTATGGAGGTTTTGGACTTTAATAATGTTTTGTCTTAGATTTGGTCCTAATTATAAATCATTTGTAAAGACAGTTTAAAATATAAGCAAATCTTACATGGCATTCTTATTATCTACTTAATATCTCGGACCAAAAGATTTACTGTATTGCATTCTGGGAATTAAGCAAACTAGGAAACTAAGTAAGAAAGAAACACAGTAAAATTATAGTTTTGTCATAAAACTTTGATTGATCAATGATTATTGTAAAACTATGGTAACTATGCAGATGCCAACATAAATCTGTAACGGAACAGGATTTATTATAGAAAATACTATATTTTCCACAATTTTGACTATAGTGTTAATATGGCTCTGACAGATTTAGTGTGGTTTTAGCTTAATTAACTCTATTTGACTGTATATACCCTTATAATGCATGTATCCCAAGGTGCATCTGCTGCATATCTCGCTTCTCCCTTCATCTGTAGTTTAAGAAATATTTAAACCTGGCCATAACTCTCGGACTCAGTTGCTCGGCAAAGTCGTGGGAGCTTCATTCCGTTTGGCTTCATCAGAGCTGTATGAGTTACACCTGCCAACGTGCAGCGCGGGTTGGCCTGAGCGGGGGAAGGTCTGCAGGGAGCAGTGTGCCAAGGCGGCCTGGCCCATCCTCACTGCTCTGGGATTTGGCAATCTGAGAACCGCTGCGACGCATCAACCCCTCGCCAGCTGCTTCGGAGCGATTTGGGCTGGGATTGTTCCGTAGAGATTTGCTGGCAAGTGGAAACTGGGCACCGGGCACCGAGTTCCTCAGAGTGCCTTCCTGTCACAGCTTTTATGGGACGGCCCCAAGTGCCGGTGCCCATCCCAGCCATGGGCTCCGCTGCAGTGTTGTGCCCAACAGTGTTGTGCCAAACAGTCTGCCCTCACATCCACGCCTCTAAATGAGGACACCGGAAAAAATGCAATAATTGTGACAGTAACTCACTAGGCCAAGCCTGACATGTCTCTAATTGCCTGCTAAAATTGTCTCTGTCTCCTAAAGTGCAAATTATCACCCGAAATGACAAGAATAATGAATGAGTAACTCTGATGTAATGCAACAATTAGCCCTTAAAGACACTGTCTAATATGCTAATGCCGAACACCCACTCCTTGTTATTAAGTGGCTGATAATTATTTAATTATCTGTCTGCCAGGATGATTTACTCGGTTTATTTAGCCGCAGATGCGGAGCAGCGGCGCTCGGCGGGGGTCAGGCGGAGCAGCCCATCGCTGACCCCTCGCGCCGCGTCCGCCCGTCTGCCTGTCTCCTCTAATCAGCAGTGTCAACTGCGGCAGCGGCAAACAAACAGGCTCTACCTGTGTGCAGGGTCCCTGCTGCTCACAGGTCGGGGAGATGTCAGGCGCGATGCTCGGTGAGAAATTGCTATTTCTGCTGTTGTTCGGTGCTGTCAGAGCCGTCGGCGTGCGGTGATGGGTGAACCCCCCGGTTCGGACCGGCGCAGCGCTGCTCGC
This sequence comes from Centrocercus urophasianus, assembly GCF_019232065.1. NCBI lineage: Eukaryota > Metazoa > Chordata > Aves > Galliformes > Phasianidae > Centrocercus > Centrocercus urophasianus. Next base: position 5,326,057 of record NW_024884867.1, read on the forward strand.
TCGCTGCATTGTTTGCCGGCAATTTGGCGCTGATGTTTCTGAAGGTCAGAAAGAGTCTTTGTGCTGAAGGTTTCTGCCATCCTTAAATGGCCCTTCTGCTTCCCGTCAAGGCGAGGGAAGGCAGTGAGACCGCTCGGCGTCTCCCTGCCCTGTTCCCATCGTCTAGAAAATAATCCATGGGGAGAGCAGGCGAGCACTGCAAGGTGTGGCTTTGCTCAGCTCCCTTCAACCAAAGAGAGGAGCCCAAAATACTGACCTGGATGCTGAAGCTCAGAGCTTGCACATGCTGGCAGCACTGCGGTGACAGAGGGTGTGGGCTGTGACATGCCAAGGGGACAAATAGAAGTTGGTGTGAGCTGGGGCTGCAGGAGCAGTGCTGTGGCTTTAGCTCCACGCAGGCAGGAGGAGGAAGGCAAAGGAGTTTCCATCCAGTGCTCAGTTCCTTTCTTGTTCAACAAACTCCCCCGAAATATTCCTATTAGGCACAGCCTTTGTATAAAGAATAACTTTTTACAAGGTGTAAATCCTTCGTTGCCCTAAGCAAAGTCTGGGGGGACTGCACTTCTGTGAATTAGCACTGTCTCAGCAGTCAGAGGCTTTTCTAATTAGTGGGGAGCTGGATGCCCTCCCAGATATATGTTCCACTTCTCCGTGAGCCTGTGACTAATACCAGGGGCTTGTCAAAGCGTTGTTTACTGCAGCTGCTCAGTGGCTTGGCTCGTCCTTTCCTTTTGTTCTGCGTAATTAAGGCACAATGTTTGGACCTAAATGCACCATGGGCACAACTCTGCCACCAACCCCTCCCATGCTGCCACACCGCTTTGCAACCAATCCCCTCACGACAACATCCCAGTGACCATGTCCCAAGCTTTAATCCTGGGCCACTCCATCTGTGCAGACCTTTAGGAGCTCCCAGTTCCCATCACTCTGTGCCTTCCTCACACCATAGGATCATTGAGGCTGGAAAAGGCCGCTAAGATCATCTAGTCCAACCATCCACCCATCCTCACCGTCCACTAACCCATCACTAACGCTTTATTGGCTTTAAACCAAGGGCCCTTCAGTGTGGCTGTATGGAGGGGACCAGGCATTTTGCTGAATTCAATTCCACGTTTCCACTGAGCACTGAAAGCCTCTGAACATCTGCAAACCTCGGACACGAGGCTCCCTCTGGCACCACTACGTTCCCTCTCTGCCACAAGCACACACCCTGCTGCGCTGCAGTGCTTCACTGCTGGTGGCTGACACATCCCTATAGACTTCCTACAGGAGATATTTAAAAAAAATAAAAGTAAAATGAAGCACCAAATGATGAACACGACATTGTGGAGAAGCCCAGAGCATGGGCTATGCTTGGCTTCCCGTGCTCTGCAGCTGTGGCAGAGGTGCAGCAGGCAGTGTGCAGTGGCTTCGGCTCAGCACAGCCCTGCCCAGTGCTCCACTCCCACCCTGCCCATCTGGCAATTAGCATAGTGTTATTTATGATGCTTAATGCACTACCTTGCTGTAATGAAGAAGAATTCTGGTTCTCGGCTTCTGTGGTGAATTTAGTTGACTTTGGAGATTTTTTAATGCAGTAATAACTCCACACTCCCTCTCCCCCTGCGAAGCCAGGGAGCTGTTCATTATCTAGATTCTGTCTAGAAAGGACTTTTTATCATCAGATTCCCAGGATAGGAGCAGAATTTAATCTTGCGGCTGCAGCTGAGCCAAAGATCAAAGCCACATCAAGGTCACCCATCGTGGGGTGGCCGCCTGGGGACACAGGGACAGTTTGCACTGCCCCAAGGCCACCCTGTGCCCAGAGCCACAACGCCTTGGGGACGTGCATGGCACTTCCGATGTGCAGCTGGAGGATGCTCTCTTCCCCTCTGCCACGTGGGTGCCACAGAACGCAGTGTTTGAGGGAGGATGCGGGGACAGCCCCACAAATGCTGCTTCCCCTCTGCCCTGCAGCATGGACCTGGCGATGGCTGTGGCACCACTGCAGCCTACAGCCACGGGTTTTCCTGTAACTCAATGATGTGGAGCAGAAAGGGAGACAGCTCCTCCGGCCTTGCCAAATGCTTGATATTTTTCTACAAGGACTCTCCTTTCTCCCTTCCCAAAGGCTATTTCCCTGCCCCTTTCCTTGTGAGCTCCTCCGATGCGATGGGTTAAAGGCAACTGTGGGAATCTGCAATCCTGACAGCGCCAACAGAACCAGTGCCCATTTCAGATCTTGAAGCGATAACAATTAAGATCCGGACGGTCCGATTTTTTTCTTCTACACAAAGAATTAATGATGCACGAGAATCTGGGGGAGAATTGCTGAGAATTTGCAATGGCACTTTCAGGTAAGGGCAGGAAGTTTTGTGAAGCGACGGAAGGATTCAAACAGTAAACACTCTGAGCAGCAGCCTGCGTAACTGCTCTAACAATTTAGTCTACTACATACCATTAACCAACCTAAAATAACTCCTATGGTAATAACCCTTCAGATACAAATGCTTGTGCAGACAAAGGTATTATTAAGTTAAATTACCCTAAAAGTGTCAGATTGACAGAAAGGTTCAGTCAGTGGTTTGGCAACCAAGGGCCTAAGTGACGCATGTAAACAGCTGCGGATGCACTGTTCCCAGAGCCTGGTTTGCAGGAATCAGACATGGGATTTCAGTGTTTTGCCCCATTGCAGACCGTGCCTTGAGTGCTTTGCCCCCCTGCCTGCGCCAACCTCGTTAATCAAGTGGGACTGGAGAGCTGCTGCGGCTGCTCTTTGCTATCATGAAGCTAAGGAGCCTTAATTAAAGTGACTGTACTTACTTTTGTTATAACACATGCCCCACCACTCCACTGAGAGATTCCAACTCCAGTGCTGAGCTGAGGTGGAGAGCATATTTTAAGAGAGAAGCCCAAGAATTACTGTTCCTGGAGATGTCCTGTCCTCCCTGGTGCAGAATCTGATTCCTGTTCCACATTTGGAAGCAAGATAAGCCATACTTAATAATTAATACCAAATAATCCCTTACACTTCTATAGCTCTGCTTGTCCTGAAGCATTCTTTGGCTTGCAGGACTGAGTAGAGTGAGCACTGGCCATGGCTGGGGGTCAATAAGGGTTCAAGATGTTGCTGCAGAACACTGGTGGTGCTGGTCCTCAGGAATGAAAGGTTGTGCAGTGCAGAGTGGCAGAAGTGGGTGGAATTGGGCTTTTTTTTCTTGAGAAATTGATGTTTCCAATGGGATGTTGGGGGATGTATGGGAACTGTTGAGTCTCAACCTGAAGCAGTGATTGAGCACCTGGGGAAAAGTCCCAGTCAGCCCTGGGAGCACAGGTGAAGGCAATTCATGTGTGTGATCAGAAGGGGTGGAGCATGGCTGCATCTCTCTTAGACCTCATCTGAGGGCTAACCATTACTGGGGGAAGGATCTCTGGTGGGAAATCCTTTCTTTGTGGAGTTTTCCTTGTGAGCCTGGATCTTCAGAGATGGGTGAGCACTTTCCCTTTTTCTTTGTAACATCTTTCCATTGCACTATTCCCTTTATCATTGCATCTCCTGTATCATCATTCCACTGTGTTGATCTTTCTGTTTGTTACAGGGGAAACCTGCTCTAAAAAGCTCAGCCTCAATGCACCTTGTTGCTGTGAAAATCAGGAGCTGCCGAAAGGTTTTTTGAGCTTTGTGTTCTCCTATGCTGTCTTTTCCTGAGAAAAGAGACCACATCAGTGGCCACTGATGGTGGGGAGTTTACAGAAGTGTGGAACTTTACCACATCCTTTATTATTATTATTATTAGTTTTGTTTCAATTGGGCATTCTTAGAGTGAAGACCAGATGGGAGACCGCAGGGAGCTGGAGCTGAGCCTCTGACTCCATCCCAATACTACCTCCATCCCCCCGATGGCCCCATCCCAACACTGACCCTATTGTACCAATGACTCCATCCCACTGTCAATCCCATCCCAGCAATGGTTCTGTTCTACTCCACTGCATTCCCTCAGAGCCCAGGAAGGGCTGCGTTTTCTTTCCTTCACACAGGTGCACGCTGCATTGTTTTTCCCCCTTCCCTCTCATTTTTCCTCTTCCCTTGCATCCTTTTCTCATCCCACAGGTACCTTTGAAATCTCCCAACGTCAACTGGAATCAGCTCTGGCTTCTGCTGTGGCTAATAAATTAGAAATGCCACATTCTCCCAAACTGCATTATTACCGTTTATAATTTTGATTGTTAATTTGCATACGAAAATTAGTCCTGTGACATGCGTGAATTTTATTTTATTCTTGAACTAATTATAAACAAGAATGCCACATTATTTACATAACTAATTATTGTTCCTTCTGTTCTCCCATTTTTAAATCACAGTCCCATTCTACATTGGTTAACGATGCAAATGAACAATCAGAGAACATTTCTAAAGTTTCCGAATTTGTTCTATTTGCATCAAACACAAATTCCTTTGAATGGGAGATGATATGGTTTTCCATTTTAATGGACGTAAATTAGGCTGATTTTAATTTATAGTTAATTTGAATGAATAATTCCCGTCTACCTGCGTGCATATATATATATTTTTTTTCAGAGGCCAGTTGTAGATGTTTCTTAACTCATCAATCTGTCTCTTGTGATAAACAAAGGGACATTTTGCCCCCAAAGTGGTTTTCTGCCTTTCTTTTCAGCCCTGTCCCCGAGTCCTGCCCGCTCCCTCCCTAGATCCCCATTACAGGGGCAGGCTTGGTTTGCAGACAGCAGCACAGGCTCCTTCTTCCCATTTTTATCCTGCCCTTGCAAGAAGGCTGATCCACGTGGAGCTGTGGCACTCCTACCAGGAATGCTCTGCCCTGCTCCCCACCAGCCCACCCGCACAGCCAGCGCGTGGAGGGCAAGCTAATTGGCTGTAATGGGATTAGGAACCTAATATGCTCAGATCGGAACGAGAATTTAAGAAACTCTAATGTGAAGGTGGGGGGAAAAAAATGCAGCATGGCTTCAAGTGCTTCCTTGGGCCAGAAGGGAAGGAGAGTGGTGATTAGAGGAGCAGCCCCCGATCGTTACTCGCAAGTACTGCGGCAAGTGTTAATCAAAGCTGTGCATAGGGCAGCTGTGTCTGCAGTGGTGCTGGGACACAGAGGGGCTGGAGCAGCAGGGTTGTGCCCTGGGACTGCTGTGCAGCCAAGCATTGGGAAAATACATGGCATGCACGCGTTGTAAAGCAGTCTCTAAATAAATATGTGCCTTACGAAGAAAAATAACTCTAAAAACTGCCTATCTGATAATCATCAAATTGCCTCCCAAGGAGCCGTTATGTTCTATGTGGTAGAAAATATGAATGTTAAAATAGATCCTAAATACGGCTCTTGTACGGTGTGGTGTTACAGCTCACAAAGAGCTGTCACACTCTGGCGGGTTGGTAATGCACATCCAAAAAACTGCCTCTGTTTGCACAGCCGTGCAGCAGGCGTGGATGGGGAGGCAGAGAGCTGCAGCTGCAGGGGGAGCATGGCTGTACCCTCAAGCCGTGCAGCAGCACTGCTGGGCTACACGCTGCCCCACATCCCTGCATGTGCTTGTGCATGAAATCTGGTGGGCTTATCCAGCTAGTTTAGCCAGAATTGCAGTCCAATTAGTGACCAGGAGCTAGGTTTGGGTTTTGCTAATGCAATTAGAGGACTTAATTGTATTAATCGCAATCATATTATATTGCCAATAATTAAATTCCCTTTGACATAACTGTTTATACTTCCATAGCTTATTAATTAGGCTGATATCGTTAGTCAGTGACACAAAGGATCTAACTAGCCAGGAGCAGTTTCCTCTCTCTCTTTTACCCCTCCCATTTTCCTCACTCTTTGGATTATTCCTCATCATGCTGTTGAATTCCTCTGCACCAGATGGTTTAAAATAAAGAGGGTACAAACACAAAATGGGGAGGGAGCTCCTCTGGAGGCAGTCCTGCCCCCTAGGAGGAGCAGGTTGGACTGCAACGGCCAAGAGGGGATGGCCATGGAGCAGTAAGGCTCATAATTTCTATAATGGGAAGAAGGAAGAGAAGCAAAATGAGAACGGCGTCCTTCTAAGAAAGAGTAAATTTGGAGAACTAACAGGTGTGGTATCCTTGGAAACCAAACAGAGAGAAATGCTTTAAGAAAAGAAATCAGTTCCTTAAACAAATGATGGTAACGAACACGGACAAACCACCTCAGAAAGCAGGAATCTCAGGATTCAAGTGCAGAAAGAAACTGCAGGAAAGTAGAGGAGAGACGACAGTGAAATGTTGTAGGAATGGCATCAGCCACAAATGGGACATTGGATATGAAAAGCACATAGCCCAGTGCATTACTATCACTAAAGCAAGGTTGTGTATCTGACTGGTTTTATGGTTTTGTCAGCCTCTTTGTAGTTGGAGACCCAACAGTGGCTGCTGGCACAGTGAGGCTTTGGGTGGTGCTTTTCAGCAGTGATGATACCAACAGTGGTCATGTCCACTGGTGCAGATTTTTACAAGCACGGCATGCAGGCTTTAGTTCATTGCTGGTGGAAATGCACAGCTAATGGGGGTAACTGTGTTGAAAAATAATGTTTTGTAGCTGAGAATTTACTCTATTAAATGGTGTTATCATGCTCTTTGTAACCGTTGGCATTTCCATGGAAGTAATTAGGAGGCATTACTTTTGGAGCAACCTTCGTAGATGCAATCTTAGGCAATTCCTCTTCACTCAGTGCAGCCCAGGCAAGCCAAAGGATTGGACACCCGTGGCTAATTGGGTACAGTCCCTCTGATAAGCCCTGCCCAGTTGTGTCACCACTGCTGCTGTGAATTCATCGCTTGTGCTCTGCTCACGGAGCTGCTGCTATTGCAATTATAATGGTGTATTTTGTGTGCTCCTTCAGAACCCCTTGCAGCGACTGATAGCTCCCCAGCCATCCCTGGTGATAGGGTACCCAGCACTTCCCCTGTCCTGACACAGGGGCAGAGCCACAGGAGGGGTAATGCCACTCTGTGAAGGCTTGGTAAAGCACACTCCAGTTCCAGCAGTGCCCCTGCCTGCTCAGCTCTGTGCCCCCAAGCCCAGCCCTGCTCCTTGGCTCCACGTGTGATCAGAAGCTGTGATTTCAGGCTGGGAACTCGTATAATGGTGCACAGAGGAATGCCTGAGAGGTGAAATTGCTTCATTTGCATCGCCTCGGAATATTTTTGCATACCATAAAGAGCCGTGTTTTTGCTTTGCCCTTTTCCCCGTCTCTCTCCTCCCTGTTCTTCTTCATGCAGCAACGGAAGCACAAAGCCCCACAGGTTGGATTCATCCCACATCGCCCTGAGCACAGCTGCCCCAATGAGTGCAGTCCATGGAGGGCACTGGCACTGCTCCTGTCCATCCCATGGCACTGTGAGCCCCCACCACTGCATGGACACATGGGGAAACACCATTCCCCACCGTTGGGTAGATTGAGGTGAGGGTGGGTGCTGTGGAATGCCTTCAGAAAGCACAATTTTTCTAAGAACAGATCTGCAACAAATGCAGAGCTGATGGGTACTCACTGAGCCCTCCTTCTCCGAACAGAGGCCACAGGGAAAACAGAGTGAAGGAGGAGGAAAATCTGCAGAAATCTAATTGTGGAGGCGGGGGAGATGCAGGGGGAGAGGAGAGGATTGATAGCTGCCTGGTCCGTTGCACCTTTGAGGAATCATTAACATCTGATTAATTAGTTAAGGTCCGCTTTGAAAATGTAAAGTGCTGTACTTACGCAGAGTATAAATGGGATGATCCCGCGAGCTGCAGCGGTGCTAGAGATAATGAGAGAGAAGAAGAGGAGAGGTGGGAAGGAGGGAGCAAGAGGATGCATGGCGGTGGGCTGGAGGAATCCAGAGTTGACGTGATGGGCTGGGGGTGGCTGCAGAGACCTTGGGCATGGAGCTGGGAGCGTGGTGACCCCACCACTCTCTTGGCAGCCTGTGCCAGTGTCTGACTGCTCTTTTGGAGAAGAAATTCTTTCCCCATATCCAACTTGAACCTTCCCTGCTGCAACTTGAGGCCATTCCCTCAAAGTGGACGTGGTAAGTGGTGGTGGCAGTGCTATGTCCTTGTGGTTGGCACCCACTGTGCCTCCTGTAGGGCTCGGTCTGTCTGTCTGTATCCCAATGGAAGAGCGTGACCGGAATGCCTCCCGCCAGCCCCACAGCCAATATCTATCCCATTCAATAGCTAACCCACTTAAATGTATTTTAATAAACTCCGTTTAATAGCCATACATTAATTTTCTGATTAATTCTAATAAATCCTTATTTGAGATGCTTAATTTAGAGTGTGACGGATCGCCCTGTCATGGATGGATTATAGAATTGTTGTCTGGGAGGAGATACTCTGGGAGATATGGACAAAGGCACAGAGCCTGGGACTCTCTGTGGCTGAGGATGCCATCAGCAGGAGGGATGGGGTGTGGGGCTGAGGGCCCGTTGGGTTTGCTCCTAATTTACTTAAAGGAGGAGGAGATATCGTTTAGAAACCTCTGGCTGCGTTATTGAATTTGTTGCTGGCTCCCCGAGGAGCAAGGAGAGAAGCAGAGGTTACCCGGTGTTTACACTCGGTGACATTTCTATGAATAGCTGTTAAAGAGCAATTTTCCCTCTCACTGCTGGCTGCAGCATGCTGGGGGGGAGGGTGGGGGAATCCCTGACATGAGGGGATGTGCTCAGCCCCAGTGCCCTGGGCTGGGGCTGGGATATGGGGTGGAGGGGCCAAAGCTCATGGGGATGTCTGTGTTCTTCCATTCCCATATATCTCCCAGGACTGACTTCTGCTGACGTACTTGTGCTGTCAGTGAACTAAAGACCGGGACAGACTGTTTCAAACAAAGTCTGAAAGGTTTTGCTGAATGTCAAAACAGAAGTGCTCTGACACCAAAGTGTTGATGTTTCAATGTTTTCAGGACTTTCGGGAGGAAAAAAATGAAAAACACAAAGCTAACCCTTTCCCAGGAGCATGGGGATAGGAATTCTGAGAAATTCATGCAAGGGAGACCCGAATCTCTTTGCTTTGTTGCATCTCTCCTTTTCCCTGTGGGGCAGAGCCCCTTCACTCTGCATTGCAGTTTGGGGTTTTGCCTCCTCCACATGCAGCCCCAGCACATCTCTGGTCTGCACAGGACGTGCATCTTGAGCAGGAAGTGAACCATTTTGAGTGTGATGATGAAGGAAACCCAGTGTGCATCACCTGGCTTTATTTTCCCTTCCTACGATTTCTGGTTTTTGTTTTAGCAAAAGCTCCAGCTTTTCTGTTTGTTGTGGCCACAGTGAATTTGTAATCATGCAGTTATCCTCCTGCTAAATTAATATATTAAAATGTTCAAACAATTGTTCCAGTAATTAAACAGACAGATATTAGAGAAAATGAAGGCATTTTAGCCCTGGAATATGCTGACTTTTCCCCTTTCTTAGCCGCTTCTCAGACAGTGTAAAAATGATTGGATAATTGGACAGTCTGTATTCTTCTGAAATCACTGAAGCAAAAGAAAGATGGAATCACCCCAAAGTCTGTACTGAAACGTGCCGTGCGGGTTTGATAATTAGATGTCTGGTTTTTTTATTCTCCTCTGTCTGCTGTTGAAATTTAGTAAGCATGATCTGCTCCTCAGCCATGCCCTCAGTCCTGTGCCCCTTCCTGCATGCAGCTGGCACTGTTCAGGGCAGAGTGGAGCTGAGATGCAACTGCGTGGTTCTGGGGGTGCAGTGTGCTTTTGCATCCCTCCTCTCCTGCATTTCTGTGTCCTTGCATCCCTGCATAACTATGCTGAGGAACAGGGGGTCAGTGCTGCCTCTCCCTGCAGTCAGTGGGTGTGCTGGGAGTGCAGTCGAGCCCCACAAGCAGCAGAGCTCGTCAGTGATCAACATTCAGCAGACAGAGCAGGTGTTGGGAAGGCCGGGCTGTTCTGAAGGAGCTCACGAGTCAGGAGGGTCAAGTGTCTGCTTTAGTTTCCATTTATCAGCTCTTATTTTCAGGGCCTTACAGTTTGGACAAACTAATATCAGCAGAGTTCATGGGGAGAGTATGCAATGCAGCGTTCAGGATATCATTCATCTCTCCCCACTGTCAGCCACCAGCTTACAGACAGACATAAATAAAAGCTTTATTGTCTTGCACCACCATAACGCACTGAAGCTGAGAAAAGAAGAAAAAAAAATAATCAGAGAAGATAATTTATTCAGCAAATGTTATCCTTTCGTTAGTTGTTCACAAGGCAGTTCTGACATTTGCCACTGACTGTGCTCCCACATCACGCAGCATTTCCTCTCCCCACTGCTCTGAGCGTGCAGAGCGCTGCATGGGGGTGAGCACAGTGCTGCAGGAGGAGGCTGGGCTTGGGGCTGGATTTGGATGTATGTTCCTGGATTTCCAATTGAATATTGTATTCTTGGTAAATATTGGGCATAACTGGCATTTTTTTCCTGCATGCTTTTTATTGGGAGCCAAAAGGGCCTTGCCATGGGGTGGGGGCTGCTGTGCTGTCCCCTGCCCCAAAGAGCAGCTCCCCATGAAGTCATCCTGCCATGCAATTAATTGATCATCCATCCCTCTGTCAATCTATCTATCCCTCTGTCCATCTCTCTCTCTACCTATCCATTCATATATCTATCCATCTATTTATCCATCTATCTACCTATTTATCCATCTATATGTACATCCATCTATTATCTATTTGTCCATCTATCAATCTATCTATCCATCTGTCGACCTATGCATCTCTCTGTCCATCTCCCTCTCTTTTTACCTATCCATCTATCCGTCTGTCTATCTATCCACCTATTTATCAATTTATCTATCTTCCCATCTATCTATCCACCTATCTATTAATTTATCCATCTACCTACCTACCTATCTATCCATCTATTTATCCATCTATATATACAACCATCTATTATCAATCTATCTATCCATTCATATCTATCCACCTTTCCATCATCTCTCCATCCATCTCTCTCTGTCTCTATCTATCCATCTATTCTTTTCACCATGCTCACTTTCATCACCTTTTTGTTCTGTAGTATTTTGGCTCATCCTATAAAGTTTAGAGAGAGAGTTGTGACCTTTTCCAACGTGCTGCAATTAATTTTTACTTCAGACTTGTAATGAACTGCTATTATCCATCACATGCAGACCGCTGCCTTATGCCATAAATCACTCCTGGCTGTACCATGGGTTGCACCAGAGGTTGGGCAGCCCGCTCCCTGCAGAACATGCACACCTGCTTGCTGTGCTCTGCTTAATGCACGGAGCAGCTAGCTGTGGCCATGCCCTGCCCATCCTGTGGGATCCCTCACCCTTGCCTCGTGCTCGCAGACAGAGATGTGGAGCCTGCAGTTCAAATGCAATGTGACACAGCGTAATGGAGTAAACGCAGGTACAGCGGGCACTTAAGGTGCTCATAAACTATGTATTGTTTCCTTTTGGATTGCACTGATGTTATTGCAGATGCTGTATGAAGTCTGAAATAGGATCGCAGCAACTTCACTGCTCCCTTCCCCGCTCCCTTTACTGAGGGGAATTACTTGGCTGACATGCTGCAGCCCCATCTTTTAAATGTATTTATTGTTCTATAACATTTCATACACCTCATATGCGTTCAGGAGAGCAATTCAATATACCTGCCAGAAACGAGAGATGCATCGAGCACGCAGAGCAAGGGAAAGGAGTGGGAGCCCACTGGAGCTACAGAGCTGGGTACGAATGGCCATGGGAGCTGGGCACTGTGCAGAGACACCCCAATTTCAGCCCTGTGTCTGTGCGTGGAGAGCCCACCGTGCATGGCAGGGATGGGGCAGAGACTTGGGGGTAAATACAGCATCAGCTGTGGGAACTGTGCCTTTCTGCCCAGCACCAAGCCCTGCTCTGCTCAAACTGAAATTCAGCGATAAGCACAGCATAAAGGACTGAAACAGAAATTGCTGGTGTAACGGGAGATTTAATGCTAAAATGTTTCAATAAAATAAACCTTTAAAAGCTCCCATTACCTGAAAATTGCCCTGCAGATCCTTGTTAACTTTATGGTACTGAGGAGCCTCATGTCCAGCAGCCGCAGCTCTGAGACGCTCCTGAGCACTGCACAGCCTTCTCCCCTTATCCCAGAGCCTGCAGCCCTCTGTCACCCTCCTGAGTTCTGCAGTTCCCAGCACACAGGGCAGCAGAGCTGCTCTGGGGCAGAACTTGAGATGCTCTCATTGCTCAGAGCAGAGGGATGTGCCCTAACCCTAACTTGACCCCTAACCCAACTGCACTCAGACCCCCGTGCTTGGTACCAAGCACCCACCGTGCTCTGCTCCACAGCATAACACAGACATTGCCTTTAAATACTCCAAAGCACACTGTTTAATTTGAATGAAATACACTAAATAGCATGGTGTCAGGTGTAATTATATGTTACCAGCAGTGTGCCAGAAGTAAGTTGCTAACACATTGGCATGGTTACTGTACACTTGGGTGAATTTCAAATACAGTTTTGTTAGTATTGGATCTAAGGGAAAGAAGCCAAGTCTGACTATTGAGGAAAACAAGTGGAAGTGCTGTAGACTCATTATTCATCTCTGCTCCTGCAGCTCTTGGATCGAATAACACGCTCCCCTTCCATTGTAATGGAGCCTGCTATCTCACCGCTGCTCTTCCCTCTCCTGCTCCCAGTGCCTTGATGTTGTGTGGGCACGGTGGGAACAATGTGGGCTGCAGAGGGATGTAGCAGTGCCTGGGGCTGGCTCCTGCCTTCTGTATGTGCTCAGTGCTAGGCTCTCACCTTCCCTCAGCTGGTTTTTGCCTATCAGCCCGAATATGTGCTCCTTCAGACACTACTGAACATGGGTGTGACCCGTGCAGGGGAGCAGCTGTCATCTGTTCCCGCTGCCTGCAGTGCACAGGGACACCCACAGCTCCAGCAGTGCTCACATCCCCTTCCCCTGAGCGTGGCTGTGTGCAGGGATGGGGCAGCACCAGCTCTCTGGGCACCCTGTGCAGTGCCTCACTTCCTTCATCATAAAAAAACTTCTTTCTGATGTCCAATCTAAATTTCCCTTCTTTTAGTTTGAAACCGTTTCCTCTTTTCCTATCACACAAACGCTGCTAAAAGATTTGTCCCCTTCCTTTTTACAGCCTTTTTAGATACTGGAGCTGCTGGGGCCGTGCCCTGCACCACTGCATCTGGCCCAACCTCACAGGTGCTGCTGGGCTGGCGCATGCAGAGCACCGTCTGGCTGCTTACAGCTTCCCCATTAAAATGGAGCTGTGCCTCCATAAGTAAAATATTGATGAAGAAGGCCTGAAGCTAGGAATGAAGTGGCCTGGCTGTATTTCCTTCCCATTTTTAATAGCTCGCTGCTTCATGCCAAGAAGACTAAAGTGTGTTATTTGGCTCTGGATGAAAATGATTTCAATTGGATGGTGAGCTTGTCATTTGCATCTTGAATAAATAGGCTCTAACAAGAAGAGATCTGTTTAATGGAGAGATTTAGGGAATTCAGGCTGAATCCTGCCCGACTTAAGGTCCTCAGACAATAATTGGGATGAGCAGAATAAAGCTGAAAGCCCTTCATGGGACCAGACAGCGTATGAGGTTTTAAGTAGAAATTGAACCGTACAACTCTGTCAGTGCATCTGGAATTGGAAATGGGATGTTTATAGGCCTGGGAATTGGCGCTCCCTCCACAAATTGTATATTGTGTATAATAAGCTGGCCTGGCTTTTAATGAGTGTGGCTGGAAATTAAGAGACATCATTACGCTTTGAGCAGCGAATTGCCGACCCACCCGCTAGGGCAGAGGCAGTGCCAGCTGGATGCGTGCTGTCACCTGCATGGGGCTGGGAGCACAGCTGGGGGTCCTGGCACAAAGGGAGCATGTGGGGTGGGTTAGGGTTAGGTTAGGGTGTGCATAGCCCGCGTGGGGAGGGGGATCCTCCTTGGGCAGGGTGGGTATAGTGAAGGAGGAACCCAGCTGGGAATGGAGGCCTTGGGCTGCGGGAGCTACAGCTCCTACGAGGCTCTGTGGCATTGTGTACTCTTCAAAATACTGTCATTTTTTGGCTGGAATATTTTAGCTTGGGAGAACTGCGCTTTTCAGTTCAAAGTGAAGGCTTTAAAAAGAAAAGCTATGTTATTTGCAATGGAAAGAGTAAGAAACCTCTGCCAGAAGCCTCCTGCTCTATCAGTTCCAAGCGATTCCAACATAAATCAAATTCCTGCACCTGTTGTTGCAGATTTGCAGAGGGGTGTAAGTGGGAAGAGGAAATCTGTGGGACTTCACGTCCTCAGCACCCTCTGGAGTGGTGGATCTGAGGATGGAGGGGGTGCTGCTGTGCTCCAGGGCTCCATCCCCATGGCACTGCCCCACACACAGCACAACATCAATGTGTACTTGGGGAGTCCTTAATCCACGGGTCGCTGCCGTGATAAACAATAATGTCTCTTTCGTAGCTGTTACGACTTATCAAGTTAATGGGCACTTAGGGAGTCCTTAATTGGTGATTTGTGCATGCGCTGTCACAAAATTTTAAAACACATTTACTGTCATTTCTGGTGTGGAGCAGCAGCTCAATACATCCAGCCATGAGCAAAGCCCCCAGCATCCAGACAGGAGGAGCACAGGGGGGTTCCCAACTAGGCATTTGGCCCCACATGTGGCACAGCCCAGCCTTGCTCCACATGGGGCTGAGCAGTGGGACGGCCCGTCAGGAGCAGAGGTTACGGGGCTGTGATGCAAAGCACTCAGCACACGCTGCTCCCAAAGACCTTTCTTATTCTTTCATGGCAAGCACAGAAAGCTCCTTACCAGCAGGACCAAACTATTTCTGCTCTGTGCCCACCTGGTACCAAACACACAGAGCTCAGGGACCTGTGCTGGGGCGGTGCTGGCAAGGAAGGGTGAGCATTGGCTCAGGGAGAAGCTGTAATTAACAGCACCTGCCCTCGCTGTCAAGTTCTTCTTCATTAGGAATAAAGCGTGTGTCAATGCGTAATTAAAATTATGCATATTTTTAAAACAGTGCTTTCTAAATAGAGCTGCAGTCATCTGCAGCTATTAATCCAATCAATCCGTGGCATCGCGAGTTCATCTCGCTCTCCCCTCTCTGTTTTTCCCCACCTCTCCTCCCAACCTTTCTGGTAACAAGAGTGGATTGAGCAAGAGGACTTTAACTGATGAAGTTACCATAGCAATGCAATCCATCACTGCTCTGCCATTCCCAGCCCCGTGTGCACACTGCGTCCCGTTCCATTCACCCGAACAGCCCCAGCACTGGACACCAGCACTGCACCTTGGGGATGGGAACAGGGATGGGCAGCATTGCAAGGAGGAACACCCAGAACAAAAGAACAGAACCGGGTGCTGCTCGGCACCCGCCGTCAAACAATGACAGCCCTAAATTGATTAAGATCCGCAAGGGATCTTTGCAACCCTGCCCTCCCTTTGTTTCCCATGGGGAGGGGTCACGTAGGGACGCAGCACAGAGGCGAGCTGGAACCCGGTCTGAGCCTGGGGGAGGGTCAGAGTGGGTGGCCTGCTCACAGCTGTCCCAACATCCCCCTGTCCCCATTCCATAGGCTCACAGACCCAGCAGGGCTGTAGGGTAAGCACTCCTCACACATGTTGCTGCATTCACAGTCTGGAACAAGTGCCCAGCTGTATAAGATTAAAATTAACACAGGGCTTCCAGGGGAAGCTGAGCGTTGGTTATTGTTCTGCCAGTGTGAGCTTGTTCGGATGAGCATCATCTGGCAGCTTGGGAGGGAGAGAGCATGATACAGTCTGAAAAATTCATTGAAATGTTGGGTTCTAGCCAGGGAGAAAACATCGCTGAATGGCAACATAGAAGGAAATTGTCCCATAACATTCAGAGAGCACTTCAGTATTTGTCCTCTTTATTTTAAAGCGTCGAGGATCTTTGGGAAACACTCTGGAATGGAACTTTTATAGATGGTCTAAATTAAACTTCACTTAATATTATAAGCCATAAATTCTCATTGTCAGGTTTTGTTTAGCGGGTATAAAAATGATTGGTAGGTGCTGTAGCTTTTTCTCTGAGAACGGAAGATCAGTGCTCTCGCGGCACAGCGTTGTCCTCAATGAGGGGGAAGCAGTGCCTTCCTGTATCCCGTGCTGCCCAGGACCCGTGCCACAGTGTGTGGCAGACAGAAGGATCTGGGCACAGATTTTTGAGCATCATTTAATCATTCAGAGCCAAGGATCTGCCTGGCAGCGGCGTGTCAGGGCTGGGAGAAAGGATCATGGAATTGTCAAGGTTGGAATAGACCTTGAAGATCATCCAGTCCAACCCCAACCCATCAGCACGGCACCCACTAACCATGTCTCGCAGTGACACATCTCCAAGGAGCAGCTCAGGTGGGCACTGCGAGCAGCAGGAATCCCACCTGGACCCCATAGCCTATGCGTGCAGCATCCTCTGCTTAGGTTTAAGGCAAGAACGAGAGCATTGCAATATGATCTACTGCTCCATGCTTGCACTGCAATCCGGGGCTTTACTGCCTTTAAGGAGATACATGAGGTCAGTTGTTAAATATTTTCTTTATTTCTGGTGGTATCTTTGCATTCAGCCACCTATCCCTGGAGGTGAGCATGCGTGACATTGCTCTGCTCCACGCTGAGGTGCAGAACCAGGGCCACGAGCAGGACCTGATGGGATGCAGCTGGAACCCGGGCACGAGCAGGAGCCGTGTTTTTCTGGAGCATGCACAGCAGCGTCTGCCAGCAGCCCTTATCATGATAAAAACCAATTTAGTGCCATTTATGAGGAAAAGGAGAAATCATAGAACAATTACTTACAGGAGATTTACCCCTTTCTATATATTTAGGCCGAAGGTAGCATTTCCAGTGCCGTCCCGCCTGTGCTCCTGGGTCCGGCCACATGCACTGAACATGCAATTTTCAGTGAACATTTATGCAGCAGGTGAGGCTACACCTGTGCTGAGGGGGAAGCATGGGGCAGAGCCAGGATGCCAGCATGGCTACCTGCTCCGTTCAGGGCCACGCTTGGGGTACGTGCAGCCCCACACGGGTGGGGTGACTGCAAGAGGGTGCTGGGGGGGGCTCTCCCTGCGGCTGATTTGGAATGCGCACAGCATCCCTGCGCGGTGCATTCCCCTGCAAGAAACCCAGGAAAGACAAGAAAAATGAAGGCAGGCGCAATCTCATTTTCTGAGGGCTGCAAGTCAGCCAGGAAATGGCTATTATTCCATCGACACTGTCGGTATTAAGTTATTTCCTTCACTAAATACGAGAATGTTCATGAATATCTATTGAGTTCCAGGTAGCGGCGTCTCCCAGCACTGCGGCTCACTGATTGTAGCTTTATATTCCTCCGACAACACACCTCAATCTCACATTGAAGTGAAAGACAATAGTATTTTAAATTGGTTAATAAATCTCTAGATTGATGCTCCTGGAAGGCCCAGGAACTTCATCTCTATTACACGAATAAAAGTGATAACATTTTAACCACTGAGGTGCTAGGAATTCGGGGAGCCCCTTCTGTGCCCCCCGGGAAAGGCAGTGTGAGTGCTCCATCCTCAGGGGGGAGCGCGTTTGTTTTTGGAGAAACGAATCCCATCCCATCAGGGTGAAGTGATCGCATCGTCCTGGCTGCTTTTTTCCTTCTGAAGCCTTCACTCGGGCCCATATAAGGAATGGAAAATTCCCTTTTCGCACGCAAAATGGAATGGGCTCTGCTGGCCCTTCGCTTCCAGTGCCCTACATTGCAGCTCTGGAGCTGTGTCCTGCGTGGGGCCCCACACATCCAACAGCATGTGGGTCCTAATCCAGACCATAACCATAACCCTAACTCTACACCTACCCCTACCCCTAACCAGTCCTGCCCCCCGAGCATCTCCAGAATGAGCACTTCTGGATAAGGTTTGAGAGAAGGAGAGCCCTCTTACTTCTGTGAGTTCTTATAAATTATCGGGAGATGAGAATATTTTAATATAAACCAGAGTGTTTCAAGTACAAAGAGCTGTTCTGAAAATGTATTGAATATTTTTTCACTGATGTTTAGTGTCTGTAAGATTCCTCGGGGAGTTCACAACAAGTGGAATACTTAAGGATATAGTGCCATAGGTTCTTTCAGTATTTTCTTTTCAAGGAAAGTAACCTCTGAATTATCTAGGAAGTACATGAACAACATGAAAGGAAGATTATGCACAGAAAGAAAAAAATATGCAGAGAATTCAATTATGCAAAAAAAGTGATGTGCTTTGCTTAATTCCCCAAACACATCCCACACTGTAGGCAAGACAGCAGAGCTGAATGCACACAGACAAGGTTTTCAGGTCATCTGCCTTGGCTCTTTCTGATCATTCCTTGTCACTGCTGCTCCTGGACTGCAGAGTACTTCACTTGTATCAGAACGTCAGGGTTCGGTGATGTCCCTGTCCTCTGCAATCGCTGGAAATGGGGATGCAATGGGGAGATGACATGGAGGGAATGGCACTGGAAGACCCCGAGGCGGTGGCAGGACAGAGGGTGAAGCTGTGGGGCTGGGGCATGGCAATGGGACTGGGAGCGTTGCAGCGGGACAAGGGCAAGGCAGTAGGACTGAGTCAAAGTCATAGGACAAGGGCAGGACAGCAGGACAGGGGGAAAGGCAATGGGACTGGGACGAAAGGCAGTGGGATTAGGGCAAGCCGGTCGGATCAGGGGCACAACAAAGAGACCAGGGCTCTTCTCTGCCAGCTTGGTACAAAGGAGCTCAGGCTCTGGCTGCAAGTGTAGGTGCTGCCCAGCTGCGCCCAGCTACCAGGAGCTGCAGCATGTTACCTTCCTAGCTACACCCTCATTACTTTCTGCACTTCCCAAACCCATCGAGGCTAGTGTTGCTTCTTACCATACGGACCACCCCAGCTTTTTACTTCAAGCTGTGCTCAGGTTCTGCTCGCTTCCCTTCCTCGCGCATCGGCAGCGCTGAGCGGCTCTGCTGCGCACGAATAGTTGCCAATTCGATGTACCCAAGTTTGGATAACACGGGGATGCTGCTTGTTTATTTATTTATTTATGAGCCCATTAGTTAATGCGTTTGCATCGAGCCTTGGAAAATAATGTGTCTTCTCTAAATTGAATGACATGAATTATTTCGACCTAACTTACTAATTAAGACCTCATTAGCAGCCCAAATTTGTGATAGATCAGCAGTGGACTTGGCACCGTGGTTTAATTTAATGATTTCTTGCATTACTTTGTTAATCATCTTTAGTCTGATTTAATTTATGCCAATGTGACTATCCTAATTTCTAATTAAGGAGCTGATGGCAGGGCCACCACCGCAGCATACGGATTGCAGCCCGGCAGACCTTGCTATGGGGCCGGGGGCGCCTCGGTGCTGGGGGCACATCCTGCAGGTTGGGGGGCACACCCTACAACTTGGGGGCACGGGGCTGAGACCAGAGTGTGCGCAGCACCCCAGGCAGCTCCTGGCTCCAACGGAACCCACATCTGCTCCTGCGCCGCCGATCGGCCGCGGGAAATCCGAGAGTTTGCAGGAAAGCACATCTGCTAATTCAAAACATTTATGCTAGTCGATATAAATTTATTTAGTGCAATGAATGACATAATTGAATTTTTATTTCCTTAATATATTTCACTGAAATAACTAATATTTTGAGTATCCCTGGCCTACAGATGTCTTTCAGAGGAACGTATTTCCTGTAGTATTACTCTTGTATAAAACTGACATTTAAACAGTTTAATAAATGAGCAGTTGTTTGACTTGTTTCAGTTTCAATACATTCTGGTGTATTAATATAATATATTTCAAAAGGAAACTCGAAAGACCACGCTATAAAAATTCGTGATTTATTAGAGATACATTTGCTATTAGTTGGGACAGATACTCAAAATGTCATTAAGGTTAAAATAATAATCAATCAAACTAATTAGACCCTATTTTTCATATGCAAATATAATTAAGCATACATTTCTCAATAACTTTAAAGAGAATTATTGAAGCCGCACAAAGTGTGCTGAGTCCTTTACTTGAGCTAATGAAATGACAGCGCCTTTGCTCGCATATGCAAACAAAATTGATTAGCTGAGCTTCACCTAATAGCTTGGGGAGGGTTGTGGGAAGGTATGGGGCTGCTATGGGACGGCAGCCACCACCACGTGAGCTCCTGTGGAGCTGGCGAATGCTGGGCAAGGTGATACCCAAGTGCCCAGGTCCTGGGGTGGGCACCAAGCAGGGCCGTGCCAGGAAGCCAACCCTTCACAGCCATCCTTGGCTGATGTTTTCCCCGTCTTTCTGACTGTTTGTTCCGAGGGAAAAATACCATTTTGCTACGAGAAGGGTTAATAAGAGATGTTTATTTATGAACTCGACATATTACTGTTGCATAATTTGAATACAGTGCCTATGAGCTTTTTTTATTGCATGCTATAATTTCATTTTTAAAGCTTTCCCTACGCCATACTTTAAAAATGATATCGCAAACAAGAAATAAATTCTGTTTTGCAGCTGTGCTAACTATATTTACCCATGGGATACACTATTTTGTCCTTGACATAAATCCCTGGGGATCTCACTCGGAATTACTTTGGCACACCGCATTCACCGCATCGGAGCATTGTGCACCGTGCCTGATGGGGGCTCCGGATGAGCTGGGAATCGCTGCGGAGAGAGGCACTTGTTTAGCATATCACCATGAAAATCAGGCAGCATGCACATTTGCGATTGTCAAGAAATCCCTGCAAAGTGAAATAGGGGCAATGATGGCAGACGCGAGCCCGGCGGGGTCGGGAGTTGCATCCAGCTCTCAGTGCCACCCGCATCACTTCTCCTGGCTGTGCAGAAGCGGGGATGCTGCTGGGGAATGTCCTGGGGAGGACTCCCTGCTGCTTTCTGTGCTGTGCATTTGCCTCATCTGTTTTTTTGCAGAGTTTGCAGCACCGTGGTGCTGTCCTGGCGGCAGTATTGGGAGCATCCATGGCCCGGAGCTCTGCTCCTCACCGCTGGGCTGGGTTGAGCACCTGGTGAGCGCAGCTCCTGCCTCTAATTGGGGGCCTCATTTTATGCAGGTGTCAGGCTCCAGGACATCAGATTTAACGAAATTCAACTTTCCCCACTCAGATGTACAGGCAGAAGCGCGGAACTGCCATGAAAGCAGGTCTGTGCCTCCTGCACATGGCGGGAAGAGGCAGCAGATATGACACTGTCAGCATCTCTCAGGGGACCGGCATATTTTTGTCGATCATGTAGCATCAGGTTCTCGTGTCACTGCATTACGGAGCTTGATGGCACTTAATACGCCATGACAAGGTGTAACATCAGAAATGGAACACAAAATGAGATCAAACGGCATTGCGGTCCCCAGAGGGCCCGATCAAATCCAAGGTATGGAAATTTGAAGGGAAAAAATGCAAACTCTCCCCCCCATAGACACCTCCTGAATCCCATTATTGAGGGCAGCCAGCAACCGGCCTGGCTTCCTCTGTGGGAAGGAGGGCTCTGGGCAAGCGGTGCCATCCCCATAGTGCAGGTGGCCACACATTTGTTCCTGTGTGCCACAGGACCTGTGGAGCCACCTTGGC
Source organism: Centrocercus urophasianus (assembly GCF_019232065.1). NCBI lineage: Eukaryota > Metazoa > Chordata > Aves > Galliformes > Phasianidae > Centrocercus > Centrocercus urophasianus. Next base: position 5,347,601 of record NW_024884867.1, read on the forward strand.
CCTGGCCGCATGGAAGGGACCCCATGGGCACAGTCTTGGTGGGGGGTACCCATAGCCCTACGCAACTCATCGCTCACCTCCTGCACCCACCCAACCCATCACCCTTGTGCTCTACTCACCCATCACCCACCTTCTGCACTCACCCAACACAATACCTATGTCCTGCACCCAACCCATCACCCACCTCTTGACCCAACCAACCCATATTCCATGTCCTGCACCCCACCCAACCCAACAGCCAAAGTTAAGGGGCGGCTGTTGCTCCTCCAGCCCAGCCTCCATCAGGGCCATGTCCCCAGGAGTGGGTGCTGCATAGGAAAGGATTTCTTGGGGGAAGTCTAACAAGTGGTTTATGGTTGATTAAGCAGGTTCCTTGGGGAAACCAGGTTAAGCAGAGTGCAATTCGGAGGAAAAAAAAAAGAAAAAAAGGCACACGATTTTTCCCTTATCCCAGCAATTTTGGGAGAAAAAGAAAAAGAAAAAAGAAAAAGCCATTTTTTAACAAAGAAGAACTCTTTTCGTTTAGAAAATGTTAACCAGATGTTCACAAATTGCACGTCACGGAAAGAATGAGTGAGCTCCCCGGGCTGGGATCGGCCCCGCATCTCTGAGGTGCGGCTCTGCAGCACTGCTGGGGTGCTCACCGAAACCAACGGTGATGTGCTCTGCAAAGCTGCCACTGCCAACAGAGCCCATGCCCAGCGCCCGGCGTGCACTGCAGAAATAGCAGCGGGGTGAAGGGTGCAATGCAGATGCCCACTGGGGTCTGGAGGGCTTCCTGCAGATCATCGTTGCCACTGCAGCCCTGACTGCAGCAAGCAAAACAGCACGTGTAGGCATCCTCCTGCACCCAGCTGCGTGCCCGCAGAGCCGGAGGCTGTTGGAAAGCTGTGGCAGCAGCCCCTGTGCCAAGGGGGCCGGGAGCCAGTTAGTGCAAATTATGCAGCAAGCCCCTGAGCATCTTTGCTTTTACACTTTTGTCTCTTGTCTGATTTTGTTTTGTTTTTTTTTTTTAGTGGCAAAAAAACTAAACCCAGTCAGAACAAAAGGCCAAGGCAGCATCTAACCAACAGGCAGCACTCTGCATGGAGGGCTAATCACTGTGTGCAGGGATCCTGGCGCCGGTTAAATGAGGACTTTTCAGCCTCTGGCTTCACCCAGGGCCATGAAGATCAGCAAACCGCTAATAGGGCTGAACCTCGGTGAGAGGCAGGAGGAGAAACTGTCAGCAGTGCTGCTGTGTGCCCACAGCCCCGGATCCCCAACCAGAGCCCTGCAATGACAGCGGTGGGGAGAGGGACCAGGCTGTTAATTAGCCGAGATGCAAACCGGGCCGGGGGACTATTCAGCTCTGCAAGGTTAATGCTGCAATTAACAGGCTTTGTCTATTTATGATGAATAATAATCATGTTTGGCTTTTTTGTGGGTGCTACAAGCTGTCTCCCACCCACCCGCGCTCGCACCGCCCCTCTCCTCCTCAGACCATCCGGGTTCATTGCTCCCGGAGCAGAGCAGCGCCTCGCGGAGCGGTTCGTTAGCACAAATGGATTATGATGTTGTGTCTGATGAATAGTATCAGAAACAGCTGCCGGGGGGTAAAGCACAAACAGGAGCAATTAGCGCAGCTCCAAACGGAAAGAGAACCTGGGAGCACCAAAGCAGAGCAGTGAAGCTCCCCAGCCATGCAGGACGTGGCAGACGGAGAGATGCAGGTCCGGCGGTCCCCGTCCCCATCTGACTTGCTGTTGCTGAGGACTTCTCCCAAAGGAATTCTGTCTGTGATTTGGTCAGGGTCAGGAAAACGTCCCTTGGGCCCAGTGTGCTGCCCAGCACAGGGAGATGGCAGTGGGGCCTGTAACACAATGACATGGTGGCATACGGGAGCTGCTCCCCCTGGTAGTAGGGAGCTGCCCCATGCGTGGGTCAGGAGGGATGGGAGAAGGATGCTGGCCGAGGCGACCTCTGGCAGTCGTGTGTCTCCATTTCATCACTGACATACACAATTAATAAACTTAATTACAGGTTAAATTGCGATGGCTGAAAAATGAGCACTGTTCATTCTCCTCCAGGTTTGCAGCCAGCCTCGCTGAGGACATGAAGGGCAAAGCAGCCCCAGCACCGCTGAGCCCAGTGGGCAGCCTTGCTTGGGTACCGCAGGGCGATGCCCACGTTGTGCATGAGGGGCCTCACAGTTGCCTCCAAGGGGTTCGGGATCCAGGTCCAGGGGTCTCCATCAGCCCCACCTCTGGTTGCCTTATCCGGAGGAGAAGGAGTTAATGGCTCCCTTCACTGCTGCTGCGCTGAAGTTCATTACTTGTGCTAATTGCTTTGAAGTCAGTGATTCGGCAGCTAATGGAAAATGTATCTCTAGGTAATAGATTAATTGGCCGCTGCTGACCAGTGTGCAACAGGATCCTGGGAGGGGGCTCTGCCACTGCTGTTCCCCCTTGCACAGGGACCTGGCATCACATCCAGCACCCGCTGCCCTCCGACTGCCTGCTGGCACTAGGGAGCAAGCAGGGACAGCTGTGCCACCACAGGGTCAGCTATGCCACCGCTGCATGGGATGGCAGCCTGGGTGCACCCTGCCATCACATTCCTTTTCTTTTCAAGAAATAATGGCATTGCAGCCACACAAGCGACACCGCCAGTGTCACCAGCAAAGCTTTCCTTCCCTGTATAATGAATGTGGCCATAAGTACTTCGCAACCATATGGTAATTATGTTTAATAAAAGACATTTCCTGTAATTAAACAGTTTTACTAAGGCATTATTAGCCCTTTAAGTTGAAAAATAGCTGAACAGAGGTGTAATAAGGTGTTAACATCTGTATTCGGTGTGCAGATAGATGGGAAGTGCCCATCCCTGGGTTGAACACCGGCCGTGGTGCAGCCAGGAGCAACAGCACCGTGCGGCCACGCTGCCACGCTGCTGCCTGCCGCTTCCCTTCCTTGATGCTGGTTTGAATAATTCAGTGTGGCCTCGTCTCGGGGGCACCGTTGGCTTCAGCAAAGGCAGATCAGCGGCCTGGCCAGCCTGCTAAGCATCCCCAGCCCGCTGCCTTTTTCTGTAAATCAGGATTAATGAGACGGTGGAGGAAGCTCGGAGCCCAGTGCAGCTCTGCAGGCAGCTCACAGTGCTGGAATTGCAGTTGTTTTGACTCGGGTGAGTGCCAGCCCCGTGTCCTCAGTGTGGGCACATGGAGGCTGGCATGGGGGATGCAGCAGCACAAGGGGTTCCCCACCTCGGTACAGTGATTTCCTGCTGCTCCCAATCCTTTTCAGACCTGTTGGCACCTCAGTGGCACAAGTCCATGTCCATCCCCACCTCCTCCTGGAGCCCAGCAGCCACCTGCTTGCACAGCACTGAGCACAGAAGGGCATTATTGCACTTCTGGGAGCATTTTTTTCTCCATTGGAATTTGTGCGGCCTGTCCTCCGATCATTTGTACGTTATCCATCATCCCCTGTCTCCCTGCCCTGCTGTTGCACAGCTCCAGGCAATCCATCTTACAGTTAAAAAATTGTCTCTCTTACACAGGGGCTTTCAAACAAGACAAATAGAAAGAATAAGATCTGGTATTGAGATGCTGCATGCGGGGCGCGATGCATGAAGCAGCAGTACAAGATCCCAGCTGATTGTCAGCGGCAGATCTGTGGCACTGCCCCATTCTGCAGCCCAACCATCCCTGCGTCAATGGGATGGATGGGTTTGCCCAGCTCTTGCTCAGCACATCCTCTGTACAGGGCTGTGCACAGGGCGGGCGTCCCCAGGAGCAGGCAGCCAGCATCGTTGGGCACTTTCTGCTGAAACATACCTGCACTGGAGATGGGGTGGGAAAGCACATGTTTCGAGGCCACCAGTGGCTGCACACACTCACAGGATGGCCAAGGATTGAGGTTACAATGCAAAATGCTCTTTCACCATTGGTACCAAGCTGGACAGCCAGGCCCAGCGCAGCACAGAGCCTCCCTCCTCACCTCTCCCTAATGAGACAAAATCAATGCATGTGGTGTCAGATCTCCCCTCCTCGTGCTAAAGCAAAGCAGTTTTATGCTGCTTTAGACAACCTCCACTCCCGCCTGAGCTCGTGAGCTGCTGCATTTTGATGAGCTGACTTGCTATGCGCACTAAAAGTATGCAAAATATGTCAAGCCCAAGCAGAGATTTGAATCGAAATGGTTCTAATTACTTGTAATAATTTCTGCATTCCAACATAAAGCAATGTTTAAAAAAAAAAAATCTAATTGTAGCAGAGATGCTAAGCTATGGCCTGAAGCAGTGATTGAGCACCTGGTGGGAAGGCAGGGCCAACCCGGGGGAACTCAGGTGCATGCAATGTACCTGAGTGACTGGAAGGGGAGGACCCAGGATCCAGCCCTTCCCAGACTTCATTTAAGGGTTGGCAGTGGTAGTGAGAGCATTTTGTTGGAGATGCCTGCCTACCTGAGGCTTTCTGAAGGTAAGCAAGTTCTTTCCTTTGTTTCATTTCTAGTGGCTGTTGCATTTGAGCAAGTCCTCACTTGCTGCAGCCTGGTTCTTTGATGCTCTGCTGTCACTGTTGCACTTTCCATTGTGTTGCACCATTGTGATAGCAAAAGACAAATCATTTAGCAAGTCCCTTGCTTTATTAGGCAATTTACTTTGCCATAGTTTGAACGTTTGATTGGGTGATCACCCAGAGCTACTCACCCGTAGATGGCTGTAACAGAGTTCATCCATTGTCACTGATCAGAAAGTTAATCACCATGGAATCATAGAATCATGAAGGGTGGAAAAGATCTCAGATATCACCCACTCCAGCCACCCACCCACTTCCAATATTGCTCACTAACTGTGCTTTTAAGTACTACACCTACCCTTACCTTAAACACCCCCAGGAGCAATCGCTCCACCGCTCCCTAGGCAGCTTGTGCCATTTCCTGACCACTCCTTAGAAGAAGAAATTCTAATAGCCAACTATCATGGGGTCATGTTGGCTATCAGTCTGCCACCTTGGTACCAAAGAAGGGGAGAAGCTGCTTCTCTCCTTTGTTTTCCTTCTTTCTCCATCTCCCCAAGGTCTCTGTTACCCCTGGTCTTGTGACCACTGGGGGCTCAGGGGCAATGGGGGCCACCAGTGCCCAGCTCTGTTCTGCACCTCAGCATCTCATTAGCTGGAGCAGAGATGCATTTTAGCAGCAAGGCAAGGAGGCAGTATAAGCTGCTGCAACAGAACAGTGTCCTCTGTGATATTTTACACAAGAGGGTATTGAGGCAGTGGAACTGGGTGCCTCATTCCTGGAAGAGCCCAAGGCCATGGATGAGCCCAGGGCAGCCAGCATATGGCAAGGAGTTGGAACCAGATGATTTTTAAGGTCCCCCCCAACCTGAGCCATTCTGTGACCAGCATTTGGTAGCATCCCAGTTACTGGGATGAGTAATTTGGCCCTAAGAGCCCCTCGTTTGACATTTACTGTGTTCTAAAACTTAGAAAACATTCTATGGATCTTGTTCATTGTAAGCTTGCGTTCCTTTCAAATCCTGACATTCACAAAAGAAGATTGAGAGCAAATAGAAACAGACCCTGGTCAGTGGTTGTGTCGCTGCCTCCTGGCAGCCCCTGTCATCCCTTTTCTGTGGCTTGTTTTGGTGTTGGGAGCAGCACAGGGGCCACATCCTGCAGTGCCATGGGGCCAGGCGTGGAGGCGTAAGGATGGGAGCACCAAGCACGTGGCGGCGGCAGCCAACCGGGCCCTTCATTTAGACAGATTAAGCAAGTTGCTTATTGCTTGTGACATAATTTAGATGAATGGTGTGGGTAATCCATCAGGCAGACCCTGCGCAAGGCCCTGGAAGCAGCCGGTGGGGGATCCCATTACCTTACATGTGTTAACAGCCAAACTCCTTTGTATAAACAACAAAGTGGCTCTCCTGAAAGGGCCGATTTTCCCTCATTGTCTGCGAGAGGAGCAGCGGGCGGCGGTGATGGATGGCGGTGATACAGGCAGGGCGGGAGGCGGCGTGCAGCGGGGGAAGAGGGACACCGTGTGGGGGACACTGCCGCTGCTGTGCGCCGGGCTGCAAGGCTGCGTGCTGCGACAGTGCGTGCTGCAACGCCTTACGCGGCGCGGATGCAGCGTTGTGTGCTTTGATGCTGTGTGTGCAGGCTGCAACACCTTGTGCTGCGTGCTGCTCCTCGTGCACCGTGTGCTCTGACAGCGCTGTAGCAGTGGTCATGGAGGGGGAGGGAGGGTCCTGGGGCAGCAACTCTATGAAGGGCTCATGGAGGGAGGGGTGTCCTGGGCTGCAGCCACCAGTGTGTGAGTGCTTGGCAAAAAGGGTTCAAACACCAGGGTTAGTGCTGGCTCAGTCCCCTGGCAATAATCAACATTAAAAATCTCATCAGGCTTTTGTTAGAGGCACAGGAAAGAAGGAATGCAGTTATAGCATCTTAAATATTGAGTATTAAGCAAAGCTTTCCATTAACAAACCGCTTATTTCCTTTCCCGTGGGCAAGAGTCAGGCTTTAAAAAGAGGAACACCCTCTGGAGGCACCGGTGCTGGTGATTCCTGCTCCTGGGGTGCTTGCTGAAACTGGCTGGGGATGCTGCTGGAGCTCATCTTGCTTCCTTGGAGACAAAATTAGAAGAGCCTAGATGAGGAAGAGAAAAGCAGCAAAGTGGGAAGCAGCAGCAGTGCTGAGTGAGGCCTGGATCTGAGGAGCAGCATGGACCCAGCATGGCTGTGGGGCTGCAGGGACCCGGGTGCTGGGGGCACCTAGCAGCAACCACTGTGTCCTCTGCAGCCAGGAGGGTCCATGCTTTGCTCCAGCTCTAACAGAAGCCACGGAAGTCGTTTATTGCTCCTCAACTCCCCACCAGGAACATTATCCCTTAATTGCTGCATTTATTCAGACTTATTCTGTATATCTAACAATAATGAGTATATTAGATATGTAATTATTACTGTCATAAACGTAATAGTGACAAAACAATAATTGAAATAGTGTCTATGAGGATAATTCACCGTCACAATTAATACTGCCCCGCTTAGTTAATATGTCACGGTTTAAAATAAATGCTGTCATTACTCCATTACTAATACCATGTTATAATAATTATTGCAGCAATAATTAAGTGTCTATAGTGATCACGAATTGCCACGGATTGGGATAAAAATGTCTGTAAATAACACAGGGACAGCTCTGCATTTGGCTGCAGGAGGGCTGGAGCAGCTCTGGGTGCTTTGGTGGGGCAATGAAGTGCATTTCCTAACCAGCACAGGTACTTCACGATAACTTAACTTTGCTTGAGTCCAACTCAATTTTCTCAGATTAAATAAAATTTCGAAGTGTCACTCACCAGCAAACTATCAGTTGGAAGGTGGTTGATTTTTCTAACCCCATCTCTGGTCCAATTACAATTTTTAATCTATATGTAGATAATGGTGAACAAAACCCCTGTAGAAATGTCAAGAGTGAGGAGGTTATTAGCTTAGTTTTAATTACTGTCTATCATTCTTAGAAAACCGCAGTAACCTGATAAATTAGGTGACAGCTCTGGCTGTAGGAGTTTAGGTGGGCTTTAAAGAAATGAGTTGTTTTCTTTTTTTTTAACCAAAGGTGTTGAGATGGGCAGTCCTTCCCAGCACCAAGTAGGGTGAGGTGAGCTGCACGGCCATGTCCTGGCACCAGCACTGTGCCCAGGGATACATGGTGCCACTCACTGGCCGGAACTCATCCTCGGCCTCATCCTCATTCTTGGTGTCATCCTCAACCTCATCTTCATTCTTATTCTAGTCCTTGTTTTCATCTTCATCCTCAGCATCGTCCTCATGCTCGTCTTCATCCTGACCCTTCACTGGAACAGGTTGCCCAAGGAGGCTGTGGATGCCCCATCCCTGCAGGCATTCAAGGCCAGGCTGGATGTGGCTCTGGGCAGCCTGGGCTGCTGGTTGGTGACCCTGCACACAGCAGGGGGTTGGAACTGGATGAGCATTGTGGTCCTTTTCAACCCAGGCCGTTCTATGACTGTCATCCTTACAGCTCTGGTGCCACTGGCCCCAGATGGACCCTGCCCATGGTTGCAGCTGGGAAGAAGCAGCAAGGCACCTCATTTGCTGAAACCTTCATTTGAGGTGAGTTTCATTTCTACGTGAGCACAGGACTGTTCCTGGAGCTCATCTTGTTTACAAACAGTGCGTCCATTGCTTCTAAGGAGGTAAGCTGCCATTTTGCTCCTCTAAAAAGTGTGTAATATGACAGGTGAAATGTCAGAAATGATGATCAAGGCTCAGGGAAAACATTCTTTGGCTATGAAGTATTACCACTAGAAATGTTAAATTGGAGATTAAACATAGGTGTCTCTAAAAGCCCTGAATGCAGCACACATCATCAGCCGCCGTCCTGCCACACACATCACCATGCATGCAAACATGGGGGCCATTTGAAGCCCAAGGCAGCGCTCAGCCCTGCAGCTCTTTGGGAATGAGGGCACAGGGATGTGGCACAGCAAGGATGTGCATCTCCCTGCAGTGGCTCTTGGAGCTCCTTGGCCCTACTCCACAGGCCTTCACCTTTCTTTGGCATAGCATGCTCTGGCTGTGGTGGCTCTGCTGCATGCCAGTGTGGATTGCCTTGCGTGGCCGTGCTGCATCCATCAGCTAATAAACAGTTCATTATGCTGGAAGAATTATCTTTGCTGGCTTTAAGGTCGGCTGTAAGGTGGACATTATTACTGGCAAGAGGCATAGGAGTGCAGACCATGGCAGATAGCAGCCAGTAACTCTTTATTATTTATACCAACACAGCCGTGCTCCCAGGGATGGAGGTGGGGTGGCCGTGCTCACCCAGTGGCCCATACAAAACCCAGCCCACTTTCGGGACCTAGTGGGGTGCTCACCCCACGACTGTGCCCACCTTCTCCCCTCCCTGGGCCTATGGTGATGCCCACATGGGTCAGGGGCTGCTGCTGCTGACATTGCCACGGCAATCATGGTTCCCTTCCACACTTTTTGAAATTAAAATGTGCCTGCGCTGGAAGTTGTTATCAAAAATAGAAGCATTTTATCTATCTTTAGTACAGAACACAGATTGCATGGAGACATTCAATTTGGAGTCAATTTAAATTTCAATTGTCTGTGAAATCTAAATCAATAGGCTATAGTTCAATGGCGCTTTAATAAAACAGGACATAACAGAGAAATCATTAGGGATTACATATGATAAGAGATTGAAAACAGTGTCTGTGTAATGGTGGGGGAGCCATTAGAGAATTACCTCAAGCATTTGCAAGTAAACCAACAACCTTTTTCTCCTCCTGAGACTAACAAGAAGACTTAATCGTGCCGCAGTGCCTAAAAATACATCTCTGTCAGCTGTTGGATTGGGCACGATTTGCTGTGACACCCAACTGCTGTGCAGCCCAAGGTGAGGTGGGGGTGGCTGGGGGGCATGGAACCTGGTGGTGGAATGGGAATGGGGGGTGTGGGCAGCTCTGGTAGTATTGGGGGCTGCAGAGGGGGCAGGGGATGCATGGCAGCAGCCTGAGCTCTGGGACTGGGGGAGGAAAAGAGGCCACCTGAGGGAAGAGTCGATTGGATTGGATTAGATTGCATTGCACAGGATCGCATTGCCCAGCGCTGCGTTGCACTGCACGCCATTGGGCAGCATTTGCACAGCACTGCACTGGATCAGGTTGCACAGCGCAGCATCAGGTTGCACGGCACTGGATCAAATTGCACAGCACTGCACAATGCTGGATCAAGTTGCACAGGACAGCCGTGCACAGCTCTGGATCAGTTTGCAGAGCACTGCACAGGACTGGATCAGATTGCACAGCATTGCACAGCACTGGATCCGGTTGCACAGCACTGCGGGGG
>NW_024884867.1:5357561-5413559 GCF_019232065.1 Centrocercus urophasianus
GGGGGGTGCAGAAAAGCAGCCTTGCTCTGCACCCTGCCCACCAGGGAAGCAGTGATGTTTGCACGCTGTTGCACCCGCTCAGTTTGCTTCCTGCGGATGAGGTGATCTGATGAGATCAATTAAGCTGTAAGCGCATCTCAGGTATTAAAGCAGTATTAATTGGAACTATGCTAAAAGTAGCTCTAATTGCTGCAAAACCTGTTTGCACCGGTCTGGAGGAGAATCAAGGCAGCAGAAGATGTTGACGTAACCAGGAGAGTTTTGCAAGGTCAGAAAAGCCTCAACAGCAAAAACCAGAGTATCCTCAGCTGCCACAGGGCCTGGCACAGCTGCAGCAGAGCTATGTGCATGCACACACTGGGAGTCTGCAATGTGCAGTGGTACAGGAGGTGCCATGGGAGCCCTGCACAGCCGGGGGAGGGCTCCTTTTTGCCTATTTTGCACCAGTGTGACAGGGAAGGAGCTAACCCTGAGATTAACAATTTCAATAACAAACCAAGCGAAGTTAAGGGCATTTGAAAAATGTTTTTACAACCTTTGGTTAACCTGCAGTAACAGCTGTTTGAGCGCATATAAATAAGGCTATTCTGTGGAGGAGACAGGAAAAATTGGTTTTATTTTAAAGGACACTGTTTGGCTCCTGTGGTGCAGTGGCATCTGAGGAAATATTGTGCAGCGGCTGCTGCGCGTCATGTGTAATGCTCAGAAATGCAGCCACGGAGAGCAATACGTTTGCTGGCTCCTGACAGCTGGGAAGCCGGGGTGTACTTTAAACCCAGCATCTCTCCGAAGGATCATTTGGAGACGGAGGAGAAGGAAAAAGCCTCCAGGATGGCTGGGTGCTGGCCAGCCCTCGTGGTGTCCCTGCCTGTGCCCCCCCGCCACCCGGTAAATACATCCCTTGCAATGAGGCTGTAAAGCTCTGGTAATCCCCGCTGCCCCTTCTGCTAGAAAAAATCATGGCCTGGATTGGAAGCAGAGACATGCTTTTCTCCACCTGGAAATAAAAGTGTCATAGCACTTGCCACTTCAAATCCGGGCAGAACGGGCTCCGGAGGCCACTAGAGAGAGAGACTTTAAGCCTCACTGTTAAGAATTACAAGAGATCCACTGGGCAGTGTGGAAATACAAGAAATACTACAATGCCAGTGCTAAAACCTAATGAGAAATGGAACAAGCCGAGACAGAAGCTTAACAAGAAATAGTGGACAAGTCCCCCAAGAAAAACTGCAGGCGGTGAGGAGAGGAGCTGCCAGAGGCTCTGCAGCCGTATTGATCAGGGCCTGAGAAATAGGAGGGGGCCTTTGGAAAGTAGATAAAGCGGGAGATATACAGCAGGAGAGGGCCAGAACTGATGAAAAGGGAGAAAATGCAGCTTAAATCAAAGGGCAAATACACAGAAAGAGAAAAAGTAATAGGATTTGTGTTTATGGCTAAAGAGGAGAGTTGTGGGGGAGTGATCAGGCACGGCGGTAATTGAAAAGAAATGGAAAGCAGAGCCCAGTATAAATATTTTTGGGGAGAAAGTGGGTTGAAAACTTGAAATAAGCTATCGTTAATATCAGCTCCAAGAGGAATATGGGAAGAATATGCAAGGAATGAGAACAAGGGGTTGTGTGAGAGCAAAGGTAAGGGCTCAAGGAGCAGACCAGCTTCTGCCTGCCCGGTGTCGCTCACACCTGAGCAGTGGTGAGATTGGACCATGAAAGGTCTCCTGGGACTGTGAAAATGCTCTGCATCTGTATGCCTTCTTGTCTGCTCAAAATCCGGTGGAAATGCCCTCTGTGGTGTGCATGGCCACATCCCTCCTGCTCTGCAGTGCAGGGATGCTGGGGTTTCTAGGGACCGCATGGCCTGGGCCTCTTCCATGGTCAGGTGGGGTTGTGATGGGTATGTGGGGTAGGGATAGGGTGGAGTAGGGATGCAGGCTCATTTCCCACCCTGGGGCAGGAGATGGTTGGTGACTGCTCTGTGCACTCAGGGGATGCAGCTGCCCCTGGGCACAGCACAGTGTGAGCCCTGGAGATGTGGGGTGCATGGCTCAGGACCATGCAGCAGGCGCCCTGGCTCAGGGCACTGGCCATAGTGCCATGCAGGCTGCTGCCTCCCTCCAGCTCTCAGACTCTGCCATAAGGCAGGAGCTCGATCCACAAATTCTCTGCTTCCTGCCTACTAAATCTCACCTGTCTCCAACCTGCTGCAAGGCGAGCTCACCAGCATGCAGAGCATCTCTGCCAGCTGTGGGGTTCTGCAGTCACTCCCCTCACTCCGTGGACATGGGATAGTGGTGGGTGCTGGGGCAAAGGGGGCAGTGTGGGGAGAGGGAAGTGTGCACCCTGCCTTTGCACACTCCCATGAGGTTGACCCCCTCTGCAGGGGGTGAGCTCCCTGCATTCCACCTGGGTGCACGCAGTGGGTCTGCAAAGAGTGTGTGGCAGCAGCGTCCTGCCAGGGACAACCCATCCGTCCATGGAGATTCAGACAGCTCTGGATTGTTCCAAGGGATCACAGCATCCCCAGCACCCTCAGCCCCAGGGCAGCCTGCTCCCTCCAGTTGCCATGGCAATGAGACTGAAAGGTTTGGCTTTGCTCCCACCATGCTCTGCGCCGAGCATCCATCCCTTCACGTGGGCACGACCGTGGCCAGACCAACGATGGAATATTAATATTAATCAGAGCTAATTGCAAGCAAGCCACTCCCACCCTCCACACTGAGCCTGGCAGCTCCCAGCACCATGCCATCACAGCGGTCCTCATGTCCCCCAGTGTTCCCAGAGCCCCCAGGTGTGGAGCAGGTCCTCGTGCTCTTCCCAACTGCCACCAAAACCTCCCTGCAGTGCTCTGCCACACCGCTGAGGTACCTTCCCCATCTGAATAAAGTAATTAAATGGAAAGGTCGTCCTTATTTATTCTTTCATGACGCAAGCCCCAAGCGACCAGATAGTCAAATTAAAGCTCCGAAGTGTTTAATGAGGGCTGGGAGTGGGATGTGTGGCCTCGATCATAGCAGGAGCTGTGCTGCATGGCACTCAGCAAGGGGCACAGGACCCAAGGCTGCTCCATGTGCTGCGGAGCTGCGGCCCCAAAGCACCGCCCACAGAAGTGCAATATTCACAGGGGAAGAATTTTTTTTAATAGGGCCCCATGGAGACATCAGAGCAATTTTCAAGGAGGTTTGAAGCCACCGGGAAGCTTATTAGATCCGTTCTGCAGAGTTAATTTGATGTTGGTAATCAGTGAGCAAGTTAAGCAGTTAAGGAGCTGGTGGCTGCCAAACGGTTTGGCTGCTGAGCCCGCTTGTAAGCAGCGGTTACTAATGAGTGCTTCATGAATATGAATGAGAGATGATTACAGTGTGGAAAGGGCAGTCAGCAAACCATAAACTTAATTTTAATCTTTTTATTATCAAAGTCACGTTATTATTAATAATAGACTCTACATGAAGACCTGGCTTCATCAGCCCATTAGGGCGGTGCCCGGCCCCGCTCAGCACCAGGTCAGAGCCGGCCACCATATGATGTGCCCATCACCAGGAGCCCACGGTGACCCTTGGATGGGGCTATTTGGGGTGCCCAAAGCATCCCTTGGGCTCTTGGTGTCCCACGGATGCCCTCACCCATTGCCATCCCTTGTGGAAGCCATTGGCTGCTTGTGAGTGCGATGGGGAGCTGAGCGCCCCAATCCCTGCTGCTCAGTGGCACATCACAGGTAACGCAGCCCTTGCTCCCCGTAAGGGGATGATCCCATTGTCTCCGAGCCTAATTAATTGTAATTATTTTCGTATGACACTATGATATGAGCTGCTCGTGTAACGAGGTGGCAGTTCCGGTGTGAAATGCTGAAGCAAGGAATGTAGAACATGCTAAAAAATATTCATCTACAAATGAAAATGATTTTAATTGGATTCTGCCTTTGGGGTCGGGTCACTGTTACATTTTCAATCAGAGTTGTCCACTCAGCAAAGCGAGCTGCGCAGCCCTTCCAGATGGAAACAGCGAGTGGCTCGCAGAGGTTAATAGGAATGTTGGAAAATAAATAGGTTATTGATTGATAATAACAATAAGCTGACTCCAGTTCTACCTTCCTGACCTTCCCTCACCCAACTTAGAGAAAACTCAGTTAGCATCTCATTATGGATCACCTCCCAGTCCCACGTATTAATGAGAACATGTGGGCCGAGGGGACACTGGGGGCCAGGGGATCCCCCCTGCAGCCTTTCCTGATGTGCCAGCAGCCTCCAGGGCCACCAGTGTGCACTGAGTGGATAGGAATGGGGTTTTTGCCCAAATGGGTGCTGCCCCCACTGCACACCAGCAGCCTTAAAACTGTCTGCCAGCACTGCATGCACCATGGTGGCCGTGATGCTCAGGGTCAGCAGTGGGTTTCCCACATGAGGAGCATTGGCCTTTCCATTTCCCCTCCCACCACCTGGTTTGCTGGAGTGTAGGTGCCACACTGCTCCCAGTGCTTGCTGCAGGCTTTGCCCAGAAATGGAGCATTGCATTGCAGGGAGCAGAGCATGAGCTGATGGAGGTGTTTTTCCTGGTCTGGCACCAGCACAGCCCTGGGTGTAAGTGCTGTTATAAGGCCCAAGCCCTGATAATGTTCCATTTTGCGCAGTTCATCTTCTTAACATTTTCAGGGTATTAACTCAGTGGAGCATTAGTTGTGAGAATGAGAAGTGGCCAGAAATAAATCATACCAGGAGAGAAGTGCAGTTTGGGACTTCATAATTTTAATTAGCATTACTTCCACCTTTCTAATGAGGTCAGGTCAAGGGGCTGCCTGTGCTGTTGTACTTCAATCTGCACTGCAACCCCCTGGGCCAAGCAGAGACTGCCCATAGAAGACCTGTGAGGCACAGGGGCACCCAAAGGGACATGTGGGCATCCCCAGAGACCTCCAACTGTGCCCATGGGGTTGGGCAGGAGGAAGAGGGGCCCTGGGGCTGGGGAGCAGCTCAGGGTCAGTGCTCTGTCTGCCTGCCCCAGCACAGTGGCAGCTCTGTGGTTGGCACCGGGGTTCTCTGGGACGTGGGATGCACTCAGGGCCCCACTGGTGGAACCTCTGGGAACCCTCACTGGCTCCTGGCTGGCAGTGCTGGAGGAACCTGCATTACCTGCAGCCGCGAGCAGAAACGCCACATCTCAGTTTCACAGAATCACGTTGCAATTGGATGCAAAGGTTGTTCATTCTCTTGCTTGTACGCATTTTCTGTCAACATGTGTTTGAGAGACTCACGGCGATGCGTCAAAATGCTGCTTACTGGGGGGAGGGAATAAACGCAGCGTGTTGGCTGCTCCCCTTCGAGCTGCCTGGAAGGGAGAGGGTCTGCAGATGGGGCTGTCCTGCCCAAAAGCCATGGGGACAGCGGCCAGGTGGGGGCCGTGGTCACCGACACCCGAACGGGAGCCGCGCCTATGGGTGCTCCCCAAAGCATCCGCTCTGCGGGCGGTGTCCCTGCGCAGTGCCTCCGCTGCCGCTCGGGGGTCCGGGCTGAGCCCTGCGGGGACGCGCACAGCCCTTTGCGGGACCGTCACCGCAACGGCGCGGCAGAGCTGCGTACGGCGGGCTGCTGTCGGTTAGCGGAGCACGAGCTCCATCTGCTGCCATCGGGCTCGGCCGGTACCGCAGCTCCGTGCCTGCAGCCCTCCCGCTTGCCCACAGCTCTTCGGCCCCAAACCCACAGTGGGTGTGCACCGGCTGTGAGCACCCTGCTATCAGCTGGAGTTGGGGGCTGTCGTGCTGCCAGCTCTGGTATTGTCCCCCATGCAGTGCTGCCCAGGCATGCTGGCTGTGCCACGGGTCTCTCTACTTCAGTTTCATCCTCCATCGGTGCTTGGGCAAGGGGCATCGCTCATGCCCTGCCCCAGCTGCATTGGGATGCAGCACCCCTCCCCATCCTGCACACATACTCTCTTGCCCCAGCCCCTGCATCCTGCTGCGGAGGTGGGTGTGGAGAGAATCATCCATCCTGGTCCCATGTACTTCGTGTAATGGCATGCAAGGGAACTGCCCCTCACCAGGAACTGCCCTCCAGTGTAAGTCCACCAGCCCCCTTTGCCTCCCTATGGGGCAGAGGAACCACTGGATGCAATGCCAGGAGTTGGAGACTCAGCAGTCCCAGGCTCTGCTCCTGCATAGGGGCTCAGCATCCAGCAGAATGAGGCCTGCAGAGGGGGTCAATGTCTGCACCCACTCCCCAGGACCTGGACCCACAGGTCAGAGCACCCTCTCCCGGCATCCCTGGCCCCCCTTACCCACAAAGACACTGCACACAGGTGTTTGCACACTTGCCATGTTCACAGCAGACATTACAGGCAGTAAGGACATCCTTGGCCCCACGTCCTCTTCCCCAGAGCATCCTTACCCCATGCCAGCACTGAGTCCTGCACCCAGCAGCACTGCAGGATTGCAGGAACACCAGAGATTGAGTGGGCTGTTGGGGGACATGCCTGACTGACTCAGCACCCCTGTGTCTGGCTCTGATGCCCTCCCTCCCAAAGACCTTCAAGGCACGGTTAGGGCAGGAGAAAGGTGACGCACAGTGGAATTCTTATGCCCTGGTACAAGGTGTCCTGGGCAGGATGGGGTGTCCCAGGGCCAGGTGCTGTCTGGACCTCTGCCCACAACATTGCTGGGGGTCCCACACCCCTCTTTACCACCACCTATCTCCAGGCAGGTCTCAGATGGGAGTAGACAGACAGACTATCTGCCAGCCAAGGGAAACACAGGGCTGGGATCGGGAGTGCTGAGGTGGCAGGGGTAGATTAAATGAGGATGCATCCCCGTAGCTCCAGGCAGGCAGGGCTTGGAGCACACAGCCCTGTGCTCATGGTGTAGGGATGGAGCAGTATAGTATTCATTGCTGCAGGTTTCTCCCCAGGCCCTGAACCTACTGCCCAAGGGGATCCCTGCCCTGCCCTGGATCTGGCCCGTCCTGCCGTCCTCCTCTTCCTCCTGCTCCCTTCCCCATTCTGCTCCTATGAGCCAATGTCTCTGCTCCCCCATCAGGAAGAAGCAGGCACCCTCCTCGATCAAACATATGAGCATCAGCCCAAAAACTCCTCCTGATCACAGCCTGGCTGAGGACATGGAGTGGATTGTTAGAGGTTAATGTGGAGGAGATGGGGAGCTGCTTGCCAGTGGGTGCTTCAGCTGCTGATTCCCCACTCATGGCTGGGGTGCAGGGGGCAGCCAGCTTGGAGCTCCTCGGCTGCAGATCCAGGAGCCAGGCCCCTGTCCCAGGGATCGAAGGCAGCACAAAGACAACCATGGTCTGCTGGATGCAGGGTGAGCTGTGCTCTGTGCATGCTGGCAATGTCCTACACACACTGCATGCCAAACCTGGGCAGATGGCCGGATCCTGAAGCCTCAACCCCATGCAAATGCAGAATCACAGAATCACAGAATCACAGAATCACCCGGGTTGGAAGGGACCTCAAGGATCATGTAGTTCCAACCCCCCTGCCTAGCAGGGCCACCAAACATACACATTCAGATCAGGTTGCCCAGGACCCCGTCCAACCTGGCCTTAAACAAATGCAGGGGAGTTTTACCTGATTTCAGACCTATGGAAAGCAAAGCAAGGGCTGCAGCCCAGCCCCAGCATTAGCAGCACACTGACTCTGCCAGGCAGAGTGCCTCTGGCCAGCTCATCACCATCACTGTCACTGTCACCATCAGTGTCTGGCAGAACACTGTGAGTACCAACCCATGGGCAACCTCAGCCCTCAGAGCCTCATGGTTAGTTAGGAGCACGCTGCTGGCACCACCTTTCTGCATGCATCGGGGTCACGAGATCACTGCAGAGAGAAAAAGGGAGCAAAGAGAGCCAGCAGAATCTGCAGCTGCCCCGCGTGTGATGCGGAGAGGCTGTTTCCATGACAGGTGAACTGGGGTGGGGGGCTCGTGGCCATCGTGCTGCTTTCTGGGCAGCTTTGCTGGTTTATTGTGGCAATTGCCAGCTGTTGCTCATGGTTTTGGCATTGTCCTCATTCCACTCAGTATCTTTTCCTCATTGAACCACGTGAAATTTCTTAGCAAACAACAGGCCAATAGGGAAATTTTGAAAGCAGCCCTGGCCTGAGCCTCTCCCTTTGTGCTGCACCCACTGGCAGTGTGGGGTCAGCAGCTGTGGGTCACTGGGTGTGTAGGGACCACGGCTCATCTGTCATGGCCAACAGCACTGGAAAGTTGAAGTGCAAAGAACTGTTAGAGGCAATAGAGAAACAAGTAAAGAGAGGTTAATGTAGGCTGTTAGTAAAGAGAAGCATGGCATCGTCAGTCGCACTTAGAGAACATATACACTAGAAAAGAAATGAAGAGAAAAGTAGCAACGATTAGTTTGTTTAATTCAGTTCAGGAATGTGTTAGTAACAGAGAGATCCACTGGCTTAAAAAGGAACTGAAAAGCTTCTGCTGATAAAACCATTTTGGGCTCCCAGTCAGCAGCAGAACCGCATGCAGCACTTTGGGCATCGCAGCCCCACTGCTGCAGAGACCAGCCCCATGCAGGGGACATACAGAGGAGCTGCCCATCCTGTCCTGCCTGCCCCACATGCTGCCTGGCATCCCCAGCCCCATACTGCCCTGCACAGCCCCGTACTTACCCAGCTTTTCCGTTCCCCTTTAAGGCCTGTGGGCTGTTAGTGAGAGCAGGGCTGTTAGTAGGGCATGCGGGTGTGTTAGTGGGTTAGTGATCACAAGGGGCACACGGTGCCTGGGGGCCCTGGTTAGTGCTGGAGAGGAGCAGAGCACACGCATGCACAGCTGGGCACGGTTAGTCCCCGCGCAAGGCAGCATGGCTTTGGAGAGCAGGAGACGTTTTTGGGCTTTGCCACTGGGTTATGGGATATGGGAAGGTGTCAGGGGATGGGTCAGCGCAATGCAGCCCTCCAGATGAAACGCTTGGTGGGGATCTGCTGCTGTCACCGTGCTGGTAAGGCACACAGAGCCTGAGTACGCCCTGCAATGTGCAGCCCTGGCACCATGAGGATGAGAAATGGACTCCAAGGAGGGGACAGCCTCATCAGTGCCAGAGTGTTTGCAGGAAGAAGAGGACCCCAGCACCTGGAAGAACCATGTGAAGGCAGTCCCATGTCCTCAGGCACTGCCACCACCATCTCTTCAGCCTTGTTCCCACAGCAGCTGAGCTGGCATCAGGTGGCTTCGCTGGGGCCAGCAGCTCCAGTGTCCGTGTGCAGGTGGCTGTCACGTCCCTGTGCCCCGGTGCCCTCGGGTGAGAGCTGTGGCAGAGCCATGGGGCTGGTGGTTCTGGGAAGCAGAGATGCTGTGAGCACCTATGAGCAGACCCCATCTCACTGCCACACACCTCTTGGAGCAGCCCCTGGTCACGCAGCCTTATGGTGTGACCCTTGGACCCCAGGGCGGGCAGCTTTGCTCCAGGTGCAGAAGGAGCAGCCCTGAGTGCAGGCAGCACAACCTGGCTGCACAGACCCGTGCCAGCTCTCAGACTACGGGGCGAGCACAGGGCTGGGTAATACCAAGGGGTGCCCACCTGACCCACAGGGGTCCTACCTGTGCAATCTGGCTACGTGGGCACCGTGCAGCGTCCCCCATCCCTTCCGGATGTTCCTCTGCGAGGGCTGCGCAGGGGACTGTGTGTGAACAGACCTCAGGTCAGTCATTAGCAGCTGCAAAAGAAAGCAAGCAACGCAGCAAGAGAGCAAGGAGCAGCACCATGCTGTCGGATCAGCACCGAGGTCCCCAGTGCAGCACTGCCTCAGCGGAGCGTGGCACTGCCATGCAGTGAGGGCCCTGCAGTGCCCTCAGATCCACTGCTGTGCCCGCACCTCTCTGCTCATGGGCTGTAGCAGAGGCAGACATCCCACCTGGCTGCATCCCGCTGGGAACAAGCAGCGTGGGGCCAATGTGGGAAAAGCAACAATGGCCCCAAACCCCAGCGGGGCCGCTCTGCAATGACTGCGCACTTCAGCTGCCGAGCAGCTGCCGTTTGCTGCCCGAGGTTCATTGTTGCTGCTCGGTGGGATGATCCCTCCTCCCTCCGCCCGCAGCAGTGGCTCCAGTCTAACCCCCCCCCCCAGCACCCTTCCACCCCTCCCACCCCGCTGCTGTCCCCCACCCCACTGCCACCCTCTGTGCCCGCACCGCTCTGCCGCTGCTTTCTGAAGCAGAGCTGTAATGGGGAAGGGTCCCCAGGGCGTTGGGGTCTCATTCTTCCTGGCTCCCCGGATGAGATGGACGTGCACACAAAGGCAGCGGAACAATGAGGGAGAGAAAATGGCTCCCCAAAAGGAGCCTGGCGGCAGCTGTCACATTAACTCTTTGCGGAGGGAAGAGCTACCCTCAGCCTCTCTCCTCTAAAACCCCCACCTAACATCACCAGGCCTGGAGGAAAATGGTGGTTTCAAGACAAAGAAGCAAACCAGCATTTTGCCTGCTTCCTTTCCAGGAGCACTGAAAATGAGGCAAGAATCCATTTACCTGTCTCGAGCCCTATTCTTGATGAGGATTCTGAAAAACAACACGAACAAGCAGTGCATCCATCAGTATTGGTGCTGGTACTCAGTGCGGGGCTGTGGGCATGGAACCGGGGGGCTCCCAGGGCTGCACCCAATGCCCCAAAACCCTGGGCCTGGAGAAAAGCCACGTTCCCATTAGGAAACAGCGGAGGGAAAAGGAAGGGCAGCATTACCTGGCTTCCAGGTGGCAGCCGGCTTGGGGACCGTGGTCTGCGTGCTCTCTTGGCCGCTGTACAGCTCCTTTGTGCTGGAGCTTTCCAGAGAGATTCCCTGTGCAAGATATTGCCATGCAAACTCCTCCCCCGCAGCCCCTGCCGGCCCCGCAGCCCTACCTACATGCAGGAGGATGCTGCAGCGCCCATGAAATGTTAATGTTGGAGATGCGGCCCAGGCAACATCTCTCCCTCCCCCCCTCCCCTTGGCCCCAAGTGATGGGTGGGGGTTGGAGCAGGAGGGGGCTAAGAGCAATGGCTGCTGCTTGGGGAGAGCGTAACAGCTGTGGGTGCTGCGGTGTTGGGGTGTCACCGTGCCACAGTGCATCATGTGCAGGCACCCAAGGGCAGTGCCTGGCCATCCCACTGTCCCCAGTGGCATCACTCCACATGTAGGTGCACTTCCCAGCTGCACACACATCAGACGGGAGCTGTGGAGGCTGTGCTGTCACAGCTGTTCTGGGGCAGCAGGAGGATTTTGCTCAGCCCATCCCACACTGTCTGCTTCTCCTTCTATTCAGTATTTTTAATTATTATGTCCTTTGAGGAGGATCCCTTCCCAGGGAAGCACTGTCTCCACTGTGGTCTTTCTTTTGCAAATGCCAGAAAAGGGACATCTTAATGCCATCAAACCTTTTTTTCTCCAGAGCCCTTCTGAAATGAGAAATATTTCTGAACCATTATTTTTTTCCCCATCACATTGCCAGCTTCAGCTCACTGCTGTTTTCCCACAAGACAAAGAAGATGTTGTCTCAGCAGCCCCCACCAGCAACCTGCTTCCTCCATCTCCTGCAGCACTGAACAGGGCCAGCAGGAGAAGCCCTGCCCTGTGGCTCCTCTCTGGGCACTGCCATGCTGCAGGGCTGCACATGGCCACAGAGGTGGTGCATTAATGCAGAGGAGTGTGTATGAGCACAGGCACGAGTGCACAGGTGGTTCAGGGTTTTGCCATGGCTATAGGGGCGCATACACAGGTGTGGGGATGCAGATATGAGTGCACAGGTGTGTGCGTGGATGTTTGCATATGTGCAAAGGTATGGAGGAAGGTGTGCATGGGTGACGAGTTGTGTATAGGCATGAAGATGGGGGCACAGCATGCAGCTGTGGCCTGCCAGACCTTGCAGCTCCTAATTCCTCCTGAGCAGGGCTCAGGCAGCACGGTATCCTTTCCTGCCTGGTTGGAGCCACAGTGCTGGTTCAAGTCCCCTGGCAGTGGTGGGGACATGGGCACCCCTGAGGCACCCCATTGCCGCTCCCAGCCCACATACCCCTCCAAGTGTAAACACACCGTGTTGGACAATGGAGCTTTTATTGAGCTTTGCCACCTTCGCAACACAGTCTGGGGGGTGCCTGCAAGTGCAGAGCTAGCAGTCACTGCTGAACCCTGCGGATGGACTGCACCTGGCCCGTCTGTGCATGGGAGCCCCACTCCCGAACGTGCTTGTACTCGCCGGCATGGCTGTCACTCTCCAGGAGGTACTGGAAGCCCCTGTACCCAGGGTACTGTGAGCAGACCCACCTGGCCATGAATGGAGCAGACGAGCACGTCTCAGGGTGGTGGCACTGCCAGAGGTCCCAGCAGAGTGCCACCAGCCCTGCCTCACTACTCACGCGCCGGAGCAGACGAGGAAGGAGCCCACGGCACTGCCATCCCAGCCCAGCTCGGGCAGCGAGGGGCAGTCGTCGCTCAGCTCCCCCCTCCTGCCCTGGAAGTTCTCCTGCTCGAACAGCAGCAGCTGGCTGTGCCCGTGCTCCTGCACCGAGATGCACCGCATTGGCATGGCTACGCATCACCGTGGATGGGGACAGCACGGGGTCCGGGCATGTCACTGCACTGGGTGCTACTCACAGCACAGGTGATGGGGCGGAAGGAGCTCATCCTGTCCACGTGGTAGGCGTTGCTGCCACTCCACGCCTCCCAGCACGGATACTCACCACGCTCCAACACAAACTGCTGTCCCTGGAAGCCGCAGTGCTCGAAGCCCACCCAGCTGCGGGAGCCAAGGGTGAGTGCCTTGGGACCCCCAGCCCCACGGGATCCCCCGGCCCCTCACTCACGCCCCACTCTCGATCCTGAAGGAGCGCACGGTGCTGAAGCCGCGCTCCGGAGTGCTGTAGCATTCGGTGGTGAACTCGTGCCGCTTGCCCTGGAAGAAGGGCTCGTCCCACACCACGATCTGGGGAGCAGGGATGGATCAGGGCTCCGTGGGTGCCCTGCTGCCAGCTGTCTGTGGGGCCAGGGCTACGTTCCCAGCCTTCCTTTGCTTCCTGCACCTTCCAGAGGCCGGAGGACGGCCTGCGGCGCTGGATCATCACGGCTCTGCGTAGGTGGACAGGAGGACAGGCGCTGTGCCCTGGTGGACAGGGGGAGGCTGGGGGTCCGCACTGCTCTCCTTCTGTGCTTACTGGGGACGAGTGCTGAGCCCGGAGGTGGCGTGGCCAACAGCTCTCCGGCAGAGCTTTTATAGCCTCCAGATAGAGACAGGGCAGGAGAGCATTACAGAAAGCCCTAACTCAGCACATGGCAGGAGGAGGGACTGGCAGAACAAAGGCAATGCCGTGGGGGAGCAATGGGCTCGGAGACACCACAGCTCTGCTCCCAGCACACCAGGCACGGGCTGTGACATGACCCAGGGTCTGTGCATGTCCCCCAGCTGTGCCCTCCACCTGCCCCAGGCACAGAGCACAGAGCAGGGAACAGTAGCATATCAAAGCCAGGGGCCGATTTGCAAAGGCATTATAGGGGCCTAGTGGTGCAGATGAAGATTTATGGATTCTATCTCTGTGCTCAGGGACCTGGGAAGAGCCCACAGAATCTACACTGTACCTAAATACCTTCTGCTTTTGCTCATAGTGACCCCCCTCCTACTGCATAATCCTGGGGCAACAGTGGGGAGAGAACACCCCTAGAGCTGCAGGAGCACCCCTATGGCTGCAAGTTGGGAAGGAAACCAGGAGAAAGACAAAAGGAGTTGAATCTGTGGGGTGGTGGAGGCTGGATATCAGCATTCAGGAGCCACCAGCACAGCGGCATGGTTAAGAAAACACCTGGCTCTAAGAGGAAGAAATGCAGCTTAAAATAGAAAGGTGTCTAACAACCACGAAAATGAATGCAAATTGAAAACCAAGAGTCATGAAAACTGCCCACCATGACAGTAAGGAAGTAGACCCTGGGGTGAGCTCAGAGCAGCAGCAATGCAACACACCCAGCAGTGCCACAGGGGACAGCATGGTCGATAAGGAGAGAAGAAGAGATCGATGAGTGCTTTTTGTTTGGTATTTTGGGAAACATCCCGGGTGGTGCTGCTGAAATTGCACCACTGTGAATTAACACTTTGCCCTCGAGGGGAACGAAAGCAGCAGCTTCTGAATGAGGGCAGTGGGCTCACCGAATGCACAGCCATGGGTGATTTATTTTGTCCGTGTTGGAAAGCCCAAACTGATGCTGCTGAGTGTTTGATGCGGCTGCAGGCTCCCAGCAGGCACAGAAGAGCAGCTGCTGGCAGAGTGCCCCCAGGTGCCCCCCCCTCGCCCCCTCTGCCTGCCTCCCAGCAGCTGACACAGCACTGCTGCACTGAGGTGGGATTTGCTCCCATGCAGTGCATTTAGAGGAGAACAAGGAATGGTACAAATGAGCATAGCACGTGTTCAATGTGCTGAAAACTGGCGGTCGAGTGGAGACGGACACAGTGGGCACAGGGAGCAGGGGCTGCCAGCTGTGGCATCCTTAGAGGAGAATGCTGCTTTTGTGGACTAAGACATACCATAAAATGCCTGCTTTGACCACACATCACTTGTGGAAAAAAAATTAAAAAGCAAACACAAAAGCAATACTCAAAGCATTTCACAATCTTGCATTCTTTTTTACAGTCTTGCATTCTCGCAACTTGCTTCCTTGGAGCTGCCCAAGTAGTTATGGAGGGATGTTTAAAGCAAGACATGTAGTGCTCAGGTGGAAAATGAGGAAACAGAGGGTGCACAGCTGGTTATGCCCAAGGTGCCGGGACAGAAACCTGCAGGGCCAGAGAGATGGGGCTGGGAGCCCTGCCTGGTCCCATGGGCTGGGCTTGGGGGCAGCCACAGGGCTGGAGTACCATGCCCAGCAGCAGCAGCAGTGCTGGAGCCAGGTGCTGGTGGGCTGCAGGGGTATATATGCTCTGCGCGGGGCCGTGGTGTCGGCGTGTGGCAAAGTGGCGCGGTCAGGTCTTCTGTTGTGCCGCTGGATAAAGGAAAGTGCTGGGTTCAGCGGCTGGGCACAGGGCCGGGGAGAGGCTTCCAGCTCGCCCAGAGCTTTGCAGGATGTGATGACTGGGCGGCCGCACAGACACTGATGAGCTGGCACTTCCATTGTGTACCCGCCTGCGCTCTGCCCTTGCCAGGCTATAAAGTGGGGGCCCCGCTGCACCCCGAAACACAAGCCTGCTCCCTCCAACAAGAAGCAGCAGCTGCCCAGGTAAGAGGAGAAAGTCCCAGGGCGGTGGCACTTGCTCCAGCCAGTCCCAAGGGGGGGAGAGGAAAACGCGGGTTTTTGGCTGTGCCCACACTGTGCCCACCATTTCTGGAGCACCCTGAACCAGCACGGTACTGGGGGGTGCAAGGAGGGTCCCACTCCCCCTGGGATCCCCTATTGTGGTGCCACCAGTGGGGTGCCCACTGCAGGTCAAGCCAAAGCAGGGCTGTCTCCTCCCACCCCACCACCCATCGGTGGCCCCAGGGCTGTCCCGCTGCCTGCTGTGCTCCCACGCACGCCTGTGTGGGATGGCCTCAGGGAGCTCCGGGTACCCCCAGTGATGGGGCCACGCTCAGGGCTCTCTTGGGGATTGTGGGCAGCTGGCACCTCTTGTGGCCAAGGCAGGACCCATGTCCTGTGCGCCGTGGGAAGCTCCTCACCCCCACACCAATAGCACCGCCACTGGGACCTTGTCCCCACTGAGCCCCCCCACACCTCTGTCTCCAGACCCGAGCTGACCACCGCGATGTCTGAGACCACAAAAACCACTGCTCCTGGCCAGGCTGCAGAGGACAAGGAGAAGGCGGCCCCGGCACCAGCTCCATCCTCCGACCCCACTCCTGTCACCAACAGCAAAGGGGAAGAGCCCTCCACGGAAGCTTTCAGGGTAAGCCTACGTGTCCCCAAGCGGAAAGACAAAGTGTCAGGGAGAGGGACAGCAGCAGTTCACGGCCTGATTCCTTTGCTCTCCCACAGATTGTCATCTTCGAGCAGGAGAATTTCCAGGGCAGGCAGATGGAGTTCACCAGTGAGTGCCTGAACCTGGCAGACTGCGGGTTTGACAGAGTGCGCAGTGTCATCGTCAGCTCTGGACCGTGAGTGACACAGTGGGGATCCAGTGGGGACCCAGCAACCCTGGGCCAGAGCCAGGCAGGGAATGGGGCCAAAGCAGCACTGGGGAGGTGGGATGAGGCCTGGGAAGCATTAGTAAGGGTAGAAACTCGGGAACACAAGGTCAATGGGGGACAGGACCCAAACCCTCAGGGTCTGCTGGACAGCCACTGGTGGAACTGCACCCAAAGCTTTTGCTCAGGGAAAGACAAAAGTAAAATCAGCCAAGTGTAAGGTTGGAGTGCCCACAGTACTCTGACCTGTCTCCTGCCATCAGGAAAATCCCTGCAGCAATAGCTCCATGTTGGAAGAAAACATCCAGCAGTGAATGTGGGAATCCTCTGGTGCTGGCTGCCAAAAAGCTGGCATTGCCACTGTGTGAGCACTGAGCCCTGAGCTTGGGTGACACTGGAGGTGCACAGTGCAGCGGGTTGTTTGGGAACATTGGCCCTGTGCTCCATGATGTAAAGCGGAACAAACGCACTGGGAGCACAGGGATGAGCGCGGCACACAGCGTGCCACCCCAGGGCCTTGCAGCAGAGCTGCTCTTCAGGCAGTGCCTGTAGTGCTGCAGGGCTCCTGATGTGCCATACCCTGCCCATCCCCAGCTGGGTGGCCTATGAACAAGCCAACATGCGCGGGGAGATGTTCATCCTGGAGAAGGGCGAGTACCCACGTTGGGACACCTGGTCCAGCAGCTACCGCAGCGACTGCTTCATGTCCATGCGTCCCATCCGAATGGTGAGTGCTCTGCACCCCACGTGCTGCGGGCACCATCCGCCCATCCCAACGCCGCTGTCCCCCCCAGGAGGCCGAGGACCACAAGATCTCCCTGTACGAGTCCGCTGACTTCAAGGGCAACAAGATGGACATCCAGGAGGACGACGTGCCCAGCCTCTGGGCTTATGGCTTTTGCGACCGTGTGGGCAGCGTGAAGGTGCCCAGCGGAACGTAAGCTGGGGCTGCAGCGGGGGGCGCCGGGGAGGGAGAAAGGGGGTTTGGGCACAGCACTAAGTCTGCTCTCCCCGCAGCTGGGTCGGGTATCAGTACCCCGGGTACCGCGGCTACCAGTACCTCTTTGAGACCGGGGACTTCAGGCACTGGAACGAGTGGTGCGCCTTCCAGCCCCAGATCCAGTCCATCCGCCGCATCCGGGACATGCAGTGGGACCAGAAGGGCACCTTTGTCACCCCCGAGGCGCCCTCCAACTGAGCGCGGCCCCGCGCCCGCCCCGCGCTCCCCCTGCACTATCCGTGTCTACCGACCGCGCCACCGCCGCCGCCGCGTGTACTCGACGTTGTGAGGCAAATTAAAAAAAAAAATCAGACGATGGAGCTGCCTGCTGCGTGCGTTCCAGAGCGCGCTCCGTCGCCTCGTTTCCCTTTGCTCCCATTCCGCTCGGGCTCGTCTTCCATTCCCTCCCTGCAAACCTCAAAGCGAGACCCCCCTTTTCCCCCCAGGGGCAGCCCCTGCGTTCCCTCGGTTGGGCACCGTGCACGCAGCACTGCCTGGAGCCGTGCATGCAACACTACCCTGACCGCAAGATTTGTGCACGCAGCACACGGACGGGACGGGCGCGCAACCAGTGCAGCGCTGCAGCCGTGCCCTCGGCACCATGCACGCGCCGTTCCCCGAGTGCCGTTTGCACAACCCGCGCGCACGTCCAGTCGCTCGCACCGTGCACGCGCAAGGCGGCCACACGCGTGCACGCCAGGGGACGCATGCGCGGTGGGGCGGCGGGCGGCGCGGGGATCCCGGCCCCTCTGCGCGTGACGTCGCCGTATCTCAGCGCCGCTCCGTTCCGCGCCGGCGGCGGACCCGGGGAGTGCGGCCCGGCCCGGTCCGAGCGGCGACACCGGAACCGCAGCGACAGCCGCAGGTGGGAGCGGGGACGGGCAGTGCGGGGAGCGCTGTGCACAGTGCGCGCAGTGAGCGGCGTGCGAGGGGTGGTGCGTGGCGCTCAGAGCGCGGTGCTCAGTGTATAGCACTCGGTGCGGGATGCACGGTGAGCGGTGTGCTCGGGGTGATGCGGGGGCACACGGTGCTGGATGCTCAGTGCATAGAGCGCGGTGCACGGTGCAGGGTGCACGGGGTGGTGCCGGGCGCACAGTGCGCGGTGCTCAGTGCAGGGCACTCGGTACAGGGTGCTCAGTGCGAGGTGTTCAGTATGTGGCACTCGGTGAGCAGCGTGAACGAGGTGGTGGTGCAGGGCACTCGGTGCATGGCGCTCAGTGCGGGGTGCTCAGGCACCCATTGCAGGGCAGTCTGATGTGGCACTCAGCACAGGATGCTCAGTGCATTGCACTCAGCACAGGATGCTCAGCGCAGGCTGCTTAGTGCAGGATGCTCAGTGAGCAGTGTGCACAAGGCGGCGGTGCAGGGTGCTCGGTGCGTGGCACCCAGTGCAGGATGCTCTCTGCAGGGCGCTCAGTGCATGCAGTGCTGCAGTGTGCACGAGGCAGTGCATGATTCTCAGTGCAGGGCACTCCGTGTAGGTTTTTGCTCCCTGCCCAGAGGCACGCTGCTCTGCCTCTGCTTTCCCCCAGGGCACTCTTAGGGTACCTGCTCTCACCCTCCCATCCCTGTGCATTGCAGACAGCAGGCTGCTGTGTGCACATCCCAGGAGGTTGGAGCATCTGCCAAAGAGCTTGTCTGTATGAGTGAACTCCCATGCCCTGCTGCTTTATGGTGGCACCGCCATGCCCTGAGCCTGTGCTCAGCAGTGCCTTTGGGGCAGGAATATCTCTAGTGTTGCATCACTGGGAAATAAAATATTTTGATTATGTTTCCTAAGCAAATTTGAGGTTTTGGGGTTTCTCTTGCAGAAACAACCTTTACTTTGCAAAGCCATGATCTTTGTGCATGCGGGAATGGAGCTCATTAACACTTATGCTTTGGCATGTGGATTTGGAAATACTGTTTTGAAGATGGGGAGTGTTTTTTCTAGCAGTACCTTTGATGTTTTTTTTCTCCCTGTTGCATGGCACGCTCTGACCACCCACGCTCGTGGTGAGTCTTTTGTTCTGCTCCATTTGTGCATAGGCACGCAGAGGGCTGCCACCAGGACATGGGAACAGAGGCAAAAGGGTAGCATATGGCACATCAGGGCCTTTCCTCCTCCTGGACAAGCTGGCTGCAGGTTGCTGGCGTTGGTGCTGCCTTTCAGTGGCTCTGTCACTTCGGGTGGTGCTGCTGCTGCAAATGTGAACCGCAGCGCTGCTTGGTCTATTTGGGGATTTTCAAAGGCCCTCGTGACCCACAAGTAGTCTAAAATCCATGTGTTTGTACCAGGGTTGGCTTCTGGTTCCTGTTACTGTGTCTGGCTTTGTGGCCCACATCACATCTTTAGTTTGAATCAGCAAAAATGCTCTGCTCTGCGTGGTGCTGCTCTTGTCACGTGGGGCCCTGAAAGCGACTGTTTGTGTTTTCCTCTGAATGCCATTGGTGCCCTTGAGCAGAACAGTTTCATGATGTGGGCCCTGCTCTACACCTGGCTCCCTGCTCCCCTCCTGCAGTGCTGCCCTAGGGCTGCACCCCTGGGTGCTGCTGCGTGCTGCTGGGTGCTGCCAGATACTGCAGCCCCAAGTGCTGCAGGATAAGCATTGCTGCTGTAGAAAGATGCACATGAGGTCCATCGGCATCTTGCTGGCCACAGTTACTGCTGTTCCTCCGTGAAGATGTTCACATTTCCTCATCCCTCATTAAGCCCAAGGATCTGAGCTAAAACTTTCCATGCCACACCTCTGTCATTTCAGGAAGTCACTAGCATCTATTTCTGGGAATGGTGTAAAGCAAAATTAATTTAGCATCACATCATGCTTCTTACTGGTTCTGTCACTTGTTTGCAATAGTTTGCAATGCTTCTCTGCTTTGAAGAATGGGCCGGAGGCAGTGCTGTGTTGCAGACTGGGTGCTGCCTGTGGCCACAAGCTGTGACCAGGCGATGGCACAGCACGGCCCTGTGCTGCAGCAGGAAGGAAGTCTGCAAGTCTGTATGTGTGTGTGTGTGTGCACATTGTGTTTGTGAGGGTGAGAGCTGGAGGAGTTTCCGGAGCAAGGCAGCTGTTAAACCACTGCACCACGGAGCTCTGAGATGTGTGTGGGTGCTGCTCAGCGCCCTGCAGCCTTGTCCAGGGTAGATCTTGTGGCTGAAGGAAAGGAGCAGGAAGTGTTGTGAGGATGAAAGGCGATGCATGTGCTGCAGATGAGCTCTGCTCCATTGCAGCGTTGGTGCTGGGTGGAGTTTCCCTCTGGTTTCCCATCAGTGCTGAAGCAGAGGGGCTGCGTGACGTCTGGTTGGGCAGGAGAGGAGGAGGATCTGGGGTGGCTGGAATAACAATTAGTGTCTGTACTTGAAATGTTCTCAAAAACATCCTCCAGGGCTGGGACAGGGCCATGCGTGCAGGAACAGCACTGTGCACACAGGGACACAGCTGTGGCCTCACCAGGACGCTGGCAGGAGCCCTGCAGTGAGCATGGTGCCTGGGTTGCTCCATGCATGTAGGTTTGCAGAGCTGAGCTGCTGGGTGCTGGCAGTTCAGGGTTCAGTGCTGTGGCTGCATGGAGATGGTAACTGCTGTGACAGTGGGTGCTTGCAGCACTGGAGCTGGATTTTGCCCCTGAACCAGCACCAGGAGGATCTCAGCCACGTGCTTCAACATTGCTGTGGGGCTGAGCTTTGCCCCACCAGCTGGGTGGGGGCTGCCTGTGATCAGCAAACAAATCAACCCTGTGATTTTTCTTCCCTGCTAGGTGTTCTCACGGTCATCTGCATCTCAGCACGAAGCTTGGCTGGCAGCACCATGAGCTGCAAGGGGCAGGTAAGGCGTGCCTGGAGCTCCCAGCACCTGGTTTCCCCGTGGCACCCAGAGTCCACTGATGGATGTTTCATCCATCTGTCCACACTTTGCTGGTGCTCTGTTAATACTGCACTTCTCCAGCTTGCAGCCCTGTCGCTATGGAGGTCCTGTCAGCATGTAAATACAGAAGGCACTCTGCCTGCAGGAACTTTGGTGTCCTTGTTTGTCACTGCCTTGTTGTCACTTCCCCACCAACCTCTCTTCTTCCTGCACGGCTGCAGTGGTTCCAATAGCCCTGACGTGCTGAGCGCTCTGACTGCGCCGTTGCTGCAATGGGTCTGCGTGGCCGTTAGCAGTTATTTTTAGGGTGAACATTTGAATACATTTACATGAGTGAGACAGATGGAGATGGAAGGGTGGAGCGGACAGCGCTCATCTTTTTAATGGGCCTGACTTGGGGCTGGACAAATGCCAGGGTGCTGTTTGTTGTTCCGTGTGGCGTCCGGTTGAAACAGACAGATCACCATTTGACTTCTTGGCTCATACACAGCATGTGGACGTGCATTTGAAACCGTTGGATCCTGGTGGGATGACAGAGCAGCTGGTCGGGGAGTTGGCCATGGGGCTGTGTGCTGCAGGGAGAGTGCTGGTGGCCATGTCACCTTGGGGTGGGAAGGGCCCTGGCATGGGCTGGTAATGGGGAGGGCTGTATGCCGTGGGGCTGGCACCGGGCAGGCCCTGCTGGCTGCTCCCCACTTGAAGGTGCTTGGCTAAATGAGCTCTTTGATGAAAAGAGTGGAGAGGAAAAGGAGCTTTTCTGAAGCAGTTCTTTGATTGTCAGTGAAATAAAGCTCACGGACATCTCGTTCCTTCCACTCACCCGAGCCCTGTAATCACAAAGAACTTGAAATCCCGCTGTGACCCTGGGGTAGGATTGCCAAACCTGCACTCACAAACCCGGGGGGAAGGGGAGGAGGGGTGGGAGCAGTGCCAGCTCTCCTGGGAGCCGTGCAGGCAGCAGCGCAGCACTGCACAACAGCACTTCTGCAGCCGTGTCCTGCAAGCAGACACTGCCTCAGTGCTGGGGGGGCTTCGTGTAAGGTCAGGCTGGGGGAGAAAGGTGTTAAACACAACACACGTTGCTATTATTGATGTGTTACCCTTTTAATTTCTCAGCTTGTTTCATTCTAATGGGTAATTGCTTCTTTCTGACTTAGGCCTTGAGGAGTGAGTGAGCTGCTTTTGTTTTTCTGTTTATTTCAGTTTCCACCCTCCCCTACGGCAGCGTATGTAAAACTGAAGAAGATGTGGGAGGGGGGCAGGTGGTTGGCAGGAGGGGAGGAGGGCAGCGTGCCGAGCGCAGGAGCTGCCCTGGGAGGCTGGGCTTCGTCCAGGACGGAGCAAACCCCAGAGACTCCTTACTGGGTGAAAAGAAAGCTGTTGTTTTTCTTTTTTTTCCCCTTGCCTAATGCACACTCGATCCAAAGGAGTAAATGGAAGAAGGCGAAATTGCATGGTGCAGTGACTGAGTGAGCAGGACCCCTCCTCTCCGAAAACTCCACTGAGCTTTGCTCTGGCCACAAACCTGAGATTCTGGGGGCAGAAACAGCCAAGAACTAATCTCTTTGGGTGTGCTCTGAGGCGGGCTTTAATTACATTCTGGGCAGAAGGCACCTAGCCTGAAATCTGCTGATAGGTAGAAGGGATGACGACAGCCCGGCACGGTGTGGGCGTCTGCAGGAGCTGCTGGGGCCAGGCTGCAGGCAGCCCTGCTCACAGAGCTGCTCTCTGTCTTGCAGATGCCCGCTGGGTTGAACGCACTGTGGCTGAAAACCAAAGCGTGGTGACGTGGTGTGCAGTCCTTGCACAGCAGGACAGGATGCGGGTCACCATGCGGCGGGTGCTGCTGGCGGTGGGCTCGGTGGTGGCCCTGATGGTGACGCTGCACCTCGGCCAGCAGGTCCTGGAGTGCCAGCAGGTGCTGAGCAAGAGGAGGCACAGGCTGATGAGACCCGAGAATGAGGAGCTGGTCATGGTGGACTCCAACCACGTGGAGTACCGTTACAGCAAGGAGATGCCCCTCATCTTCATCGGCGGAGTCCCCCGCAGCGGCACCACGCTGATGAGGGCCATGCTGGATGCCCACCCAGAGGTGCGCTGCGGGGAGGAGACCCGCATCATCCCCCGCGTGCTGGCCATGCGGCAGGCCTGGTCCAAGTCGGGGCGAGAGAAGATGCGGCTGGACGAGGCTGGGGTGACGGACCAGGTGTTGGATGCTGCCATGCAAGCCTTTATCCTGGAGGTGATCGCCAAGCACGGCGAGCCGGCCAGGTATCTGTGCAACAAGGACCCATTCACCTTGAAGTCCTCTGTCTACCTGTCCAGGCTGTTTCCCAATTCCAAGTTCCTCCTGATGGTTCGAGACGGCCGTGCTTCGGTCCACTCCATGATCACACGGAAGGTGACAATAGCAGGCTTTGACCTGAACAGCTACCGGGACTGCCTGACCAAGTGGAACAAGGCCATCGAGGTGATGTACTCCCAATGCCTGGAGATCGGGCGCTCTCGCTGCCTGCCCGTCTACTACGAGCAGCTGGTGCTGCACCCCGAGCAGTCCATGCATGCCATCATGAAGTTCCTGGGTATCTCCTGGAGTGACACCGTGCTGCACCATGAGGAGCTCATAGGGAAGCCTGGCGGAGTGTCTCTTTCCAAGTGAGTGTGTGCTGGGGGGCAGGAGTTCCTTGCTTGTGTCAGCGGGTGCTTTTCAGAGGTAGAAGTAGCAGCACACTCAGCTTTACTGCAGTCAGTTTTGTGTTTCTGAGTAAATGAGGGCTTGAATATTAGCAAGCTGGTGTATGCATTAGAGCAGCCTGACAAGCAGGAAGCAAGTGACTCTTATTTCATCTCTCTTGATAGCACAGAAGTGGCTCGGATCTTTAATTTGAAAAGAACTGCTTGCTCAGAAACGTGAGCTCTTTAATGCTTCTTTTCTCCACCCATCCTCAGATCTCCTTTCTGCAATTTTGCTGCTGATGAATCACTTTCAGGGGTGAGCAGTAATTCCTGCCAAAATTGGTGCTGGTGTTGCGGAACAAAAGGAGTGCTTTCTCCCATGGAGACACACCTGAGCACTCCCTCTTGGCAGTCTGTTTTAGTGCTCCAGGAGGTGCTTGGCTTCTCCCACCTTCTCCTGGTCTTCCCATGCTGTTTCTTTTCTAAGAGAGGCTTAGGACCGACCAACTTAGCAAAATGTAGTTGGTTGTGGCTGGTAGCAGCCACCCTAGCACAGGATGGATCCCAGTGCTGTGTCCTTGCAGTCACACAGAGACCCGAGCCCAGGGCTGCAGGGACCTCACACAGCAGCAGCACCGCCATGCCCTGGCAGCTCTGCCTGCATGCACAGAGGGTATGGAGCAATGTGTGTGCTGTGTGCTTGTCTCAGGCACTGAAAGCAAAATGTTCAGGTGGCAGCTAGGCTAGCTGAAGACAACTTCTATCTGAGCCCAGTGTATTTGTGAAACCAGATGACAGCAACTTGTTTTGCTTTTTTCTCTGATTTTTTTTTTTCCTCCAGGATAGAAAGATCAACGGACCAGGTTATCAAGCCAGTGAACATGGAGGCATTATCTAAATGGATTGGACACATTCCAGGGGATGTACTGCAGGACATGGCCCACATAGCACCCATGCTTGCCAGGCTTGGCTATGACCCGTATGCCAATCCACCCAACTATGGCCACCCAGATCCACTTGTTGTCAACAACACGCACAGGGTGGGTGTCACAGCCATCCCCAGAGCAGGAGGGGCTCTGGCCAGGGTCAGAAAGAAGCAGCAGGGAAACAAAAGCTCTCTTCCTTCTGGGAAACTGTGAACGATGGGTGTTCAGTTCCACTGAGATGATTTCCCAACAGTTATGTGCAGTAGTTTGAGTCTGGTGTGGCTCAGATTGATTCTGCTCCCTGTGATTTTGTGGCAGTATTCGTTTCTTCTGTTGTGGCAGATACTGACCTGTCCCTCCCTCCCTGACCAGCCCCATTCTTGAACCCAGACATGGGAGTTACTGGTTGTGATGTTATCTGGTTGCAAAGTCGTTGGCACTAGAAACTCCAGTCTGACCTCAGGAAAATCTTAGGCAGTGCTGAGTCTGTGTGCTGCTCAGCAGCCACTCCCAGAGTCCCACGAGGGATGTGACTGGATGCTTGTAATGCACACGGGCAAAACCAGAAGAATTTTTTTTAGAATATTGACTCAAGTGTCTGAAGCTGCAGAGCCACAGGCAGCAGCAGACAGAGGGAATTTTTCATGCTTTGGGATGGACCAGTTCTCCCCAAACTGAGATCTGTGTGCAGACCCTGTGACAGTGCCCTTGGACACAGTGCCCTTTGCCACACTTCTGGGAGCAGAAAATGCTGTTCCCTGTTGTCTGTGCAGAGTGGAGAGCTGCAGCACAAACCTGGCAGATCAGAGAGCTATCCTGGAGCTGGTCACGGTCTGAGCGCTCTGGGCTCTTGCAGTTCTTCCTTGTTGTCTCTGCTTGCTGAGGCATTTCAGGACACAGATGATTTGGGTGAGCAGTCACTGAGGGAGAGACCTCCTGCTGTTTTTCCCAGTATCCCAGCATGAGCTAGAACAGCTGCTCTTCAGGTCTTTGCTGGCTCACGTATCCTGGAACATATGCTGCAGTTAACGATGTGCAGTTGCTGATGTTCGTACAGTCACTGTCCAAGAAGGGATCACTATTTTTCTTTTTTCCATAGGTTTTAAAGGGGGATTATAAAACGCCAGCCAACTTGAAAGGCCATCTGCAGGTAAGAATTTGATGTCATGTCTGAGTGCTTTGCCCTGTGTGGTTATTCACAGAATCATTTGAATGGGAAGGGACCTTTAAAGGCCATCTGCTCCCACTTCCCTTCCTAAATAGCACTGTTTGAAAGCAAGAGATTTCCATTGTGTACAACACAGAGCATTCAAACAGCCATCATTTATACAGACTTAAGTGTTATTTTATTGACTCTTCAGATAAGGCCACCTGCCTGAATAAGAGATGCAGTAGATTAGCATTGATTATCAGCAATGTTTTGATCAAAGGTGTCTGGTTTTACCTGTTCAACACGGGGACTGCATTGCCAGCATGTGAAAACACGCATAGCAAATCCCAGAATGAGGAAGCGAGGCTGCTAGTGCAGCAAGCACACACATGTATTCCCTGCAAGAGGTGTCACTTGCAGTTCCTGAGTAGCTGACACTGCACATGAGGTAGGGAAGTGAGAGACTCGTGGCTTGGTCTCTTGGCTGCCTGTTCTCTGCTGTTGTAACACTTTCTGTCCTGACCATTTCCCTTTTTTCTTGCTTCTGGGAACACACTGGGAATGCTTTGAATTGCAGGTGACTTAAAACTGATCCTTCTGTTTCTTGGTTATTCTAGGTGACTCAGAACACGTCATCTTCTCACTAATTAATGATTTCCAGGTAAGACCTTGTACTTTAATTTGGGATCCACACAAATCTGCCTGGCATTGCTGCAGGATTAGCATTTTGCTTGTATAATTTCCTGTGCTTGTGGATTGCCCCAGCTGCTCCAGGCACACTCATGATATGAATGATCTCCTTCACAGATGCTTTAGGTTCTCAGAGCAATACAGTTACGTGAGACGATTTGTCAAATCTCTTTTTTTTTCCTGAGCTTTGGGAACGGGATTACTTCAGCAAAATCACAGTCAGCCACTTGGGGGTGTTATTACTGGATGTGGAAAGGGCAGGGGGGGATGTGTATGTGTGCTGAGTCCCGACAGCTGCAAGGATGTGCCCTGTGTGCATTTCAGAAGGGGGATGGTTGTGTTTGCTGCCAGCTTGGGAAAACAGACCTGCTCTCCTTGACTTCTGCAGCAGCAGCTGTTAGCGTGTCAAAGGCTTGGAGTATGAACAGGTGCTGTTGCCCATCACGCCTGAGTTGGAACTCAGTATCCAACAGTTGCTGTATCTCAGTGGCTTTAAAGTTGCTGGCATGTGGCTGTTGGGACTTGCCTGACTGCCCAGACTGTTTCTTCCTTTGCAGGCTGCTGCGAACGGCCCTGGGTGGCCCTGCAAAGAAGAGTTTGCAGTTGCACCGGTGGAGATCTGTTATCCAAGCATATTGCTTGCTAATATTGCCAAAATGACTGCCGTGCGAGGAATGTATTTGCATTTATTTGCAAAGGCCAAACGTTGTACACTTCGATACCACTCGTCTCCCTTTGCTGGATGCTCCGTGGTGAAAAATCTGTGGAAGTGAAGATCGACTGAACCTTCAAAGTGCATTGGAAAGAGATTTTCTATTCAATTCCCGGAGAACATTTTAGAGCCGTATTTCACTGTCTCGTAATGCTGTTCCTTAATGTGCAGATCAGAATAGGTGTCATAACCGTGTAGAGCATTTGTTGTACAGGTGACAAACCGGGACTCCCTCTTCAATCACTTGTCATTGACAGATTCTATTTAAGAATTAATATATGAGGTCATTCGTTTCACTCTTGGCTGCACTTACTCGTTTCCCACGACTAGAGCAGTGCTTTAACGCCGCAGCCCCTCCCCCTGCTGCCCCAACAGGGTGCCGCGGAGCGCTCCGCCGCCCGAAGCGCCGCTCCCCGACAGGGGGCGCTAGCGGAGCCGTTCCTTCTAGCCAGCGTCTCTATGGTTGGGGGTGGGGGCTGAAATGGCGTATGCGTACGTCACCGGAAGTTGCGAGGTTCGCTTCCGGGCCGCCTCGGAGCGGTAGTAGCGGTAGATTGGAGCGGGGCGGGCGGCCCTCGGAGGTGCCATGTCCATGTCTCACCTGTACGGCACGGACGGGGAGGATGGCGTGGAGATGGAGAGCTTCGAGGTGTCGGACTGGGACCTTCAGAACGAGTTCAACCCGCACCGGCATCGGCACCGGCAGACCAAGGAGGAGGCCACTTACGGCGTGTGGGCCGAGCGAGACTCGGACGAGGAGCGGCCCAGCTTCGGCGGCAAGCGGTGCGGGCGGCGGGGAGGGGCCGGGCCGAGCGGGGATGGGGCCGGGCAGAGTGGGGATAGGGCCGGGCCGAGCGGGGGTAAGGCGTGACGGAGCGGGGATGGGGCGGGGGCTCGTCCCGCAGCCCCAAAGCCCCGCCAGCAGCGCTTGTTGGGGGTACGGACGGTCACCGGGAGGAAGAATTGATGTTTCTTGCCGAGTGAGCAGTAATGTTTTTACTTCCGTGCCGCCCGGCGGTTTTAAGACTTACAGGTCCTGTTTTGGTTCAGCTCTAGGGATTACTCAGCCCCCGTGAACTTCATCAGTGCAGGGCTGAAAAAGTCAGCAGCTGAGGATGTGTCAGATGAGGACTCTGATGAAGATGAGAAGCCAGTTAAACAGGAGGAGATCCCTAAAGAATTTGTGCCAAAGAAGTTGAAAACAGTGAGTGATCCAGGACGTTTTCATTGTATTATGTTTGTGGAGCTCAGAGAGCAGTCTGAGTTCTGGAAATAAATCCCAACCAACCCACCAGCACCTCCAAGAAAAAGTCAGTTCCAACAGTGCTTCCAACTAGAGCACTAAGGAAAGGGAGGAACAGTTAACATTGATGTAGCACGTGGGGTACAGCGTGAAGCTGAGGGATGTGTTTGCTCTTCCTTTCCATGGATATCTGGATGTATTGTTGTGTATCCTTAGGAATGGCACTCCGCTGTGGGCTTGTTTCCAGTTGTCAAGCACAAAAACAATTGGGAAGCAGCTTCAGTAAAGTTCTTGATAGAGCCTAAAAATTGACATCTCACTTGGAAAGTTCTTCAATGGCAGGGAACTCCCATGGGCACGAAAGTGGCTTTCTGACATAGGAAACAGTGCGGTGTGTTGACAGCTGAATTGCTTTGAGGAAGTACCTTGTGTCAGAGCGAAGTTCCACAGCACCTTAAAAATCTTCTGTGTTTTTGTTTTAATAGGGTGGAAATTTCAAGCCCAGTCAGAAAGGCTTTGTAGGGGGCACAAAATCTTTCACGGATTTTGGCAGCTGGGAGAGACACACTAAGGGAATTGGGCAAAAACTTCTCCAGAAGATGGGTTATGTCCCTGGAAGAGGTCTTGGGAAGAATGCTCAAGGTACTGTGATCCTGTATTTGGTTCTTTTTTTAATAACTAATACTTTGAAGAAGAGACTGCATTGTTTAAGAACTAGCAACTTGAAGTGGCTTATAGATAAACTCTTGCTTCTCTTGCCAAGTGCTCTCTCTCGTTTGAATTTCTTCCTTCTGATCTAACTGGTCTCTTGTTAGGTATTATTAATCCAATTGAGGCCAAGCAAAGAAAAGGCAAAGGAGCTGTGGGAGCATATGGCTCTGAAAGAACCAGCCAGTCTTTGCAAGACTTCCCTGTTGTTGACTCTGAAGAAGAAGCTGAGGAGGTATTTGTATGATTCCTGGTACATCCGTTCACCTGGTTGTGTTGTGCAAGCAAAATTCAGTTCTAGTGTCAGCTTTTGTGTTAGAGGAAATTGATCTCCTTTTAGATAAGAAACTAAGAACACAAAGCATGAATTTCATTTAGACGTATTTTCATGTTACTGTAATGTCCTTTATGTTGATTCTGTCTCACTTTATTCCAGTAGCATTGCTGGAATCCCATCCTCAGTTTCCCCCAGATAAATAATTTGCCTTGTGTTTAAAAAAAGAAAGATGAGAAACGTACTGGTAGTGATAATGGTGAGAAAAGGCTTTTTGACTGGACCTCAGCATTTGAGCCAGTTTTCGCTCTGCTTTGTCACCTTCCCTTTTGTTCTGCTGCATGGCATTCTCCATTGATCTGATGATTGCTTTTTCATAGAAAACAGGCAAATCTGAGACGTGACTGAGAAGAGCAATTGCAATTTCTCCTTGTTTTTATTTAGGAATTTCAAAAAGAACTCAGTCAGTGGCGGAAGGATCCTAATGGAGGCAAGAAAAAGCCCAAATACAGCTATAAGACAGTAGAAGAACTGAAAGCCAAGGGTAGGATTAATAAACAGCTTTCAACCCCTCAGAAGGAGCTCTCTCAAGTCAAGGTAAGGCTGATAAACCAAGTGATGGCATCTCTGGGAAGCAATTCAGTTTGTTTGCATTAGTGTTGAGTGCTTTTAGGCAAGTGGTAACCTTAACAGAAGCTAGTTCTAACAATTGTTGTCCACAGCCTCATGCAAATCAAGGCTTCAGATTCATTACTGAATCATTTAATAGACCACAACATAGCCTGCAACATTGGACTTGTCCTTGAGGAACATCTTGATCTTGAGAAAATACAGATTAGTTTTCTTGTTTGTTTGCTTCTGTAAGTTAAGTGTTTCTCATTTGTCATAGCTCACCCAGTTCTGTAAGCACATCTGTCCTTATTGGGACTGTGCAACTAAACACACAGTACCTTTTAGGTAGAAAAGCTTTCAGACAGCAAGGAACTTGTCTTCAATGCTCTTAATGAAGTTACTCATTTAAATTGACAAGTCCATAAAAAAGTCTAAAATTACCTAAGTAATTAGTCGTAATTGCTGTTCTTAGATTAACTCAGCAAAATGGCAAAACTGAGATCAGAGGTAGAATCTTTGAGCTCCGACCTCCAATTGTTCTTCATTTACTCTAGATCTTCACATCAGCCTGCTGGAGTAATTGGCAGTCTCCAATTTTCAATTTGGAACAAGGTATTTCCTCTTTTTAAACACAAATTGCACTTTTTAAGACGACTTTTCTTCTTGTTTGTTGGAAGGTTATAGATATGACGGGCCGGGAGCAAAAGGTTTATTACAGCTACAGTCAAATTAGCCACAAACACAATATCCCCGATGACAATCCTCAGCAGCTGCTGGGCAAGGACTCGAAGCCCCAGGGATTTGCCCTGCCTGAGCTGGAGCACAACTTACAGCTTCTCATCGACATCACGGAGCAGGAGATCATCCAGAGCGACCGTCAGCTGCAGTATGAGAGAGACATGGTGGTCAACCTAAGCCATGAGATACAGAAGATGTCTGAGATTCTCTCGCACGAGGAGACGGCCATCAGCAACCTCAGCAAAGTCCTGGACATGGTGGAGGAGTGCGAGAGACGGATGCAACCCAGCTGTGAAAATCCTTTGACCTTGGATGAGTGTGCCAAGATCTTTGAGACGCTTCAAGACAAGTACTATGAAGAGTACAGAATGTCTGACAGGGTAGACTTGGCAGTAGCAATAGTCTATCCTCTCATGAAAGATTACTTCAAGAACTGGGATCCCCTCAAGGTGAATATGAGTGTGATTTATCTGCAGTTCCCTTTTTGTGGTTTAAGTTGTTTCGTTGTCTTGCCTTCCCCTCTCCTTGCCCAAATTCCCTGATTAGCTGGGAGAGGAAATGAAAAAAGCCACCTTTCCTCACACGTGAGAGCAGAAAAGAAGGCTCCACATAGAACCCTGTGTTCATGCCAATAGTGAGAGAAACATGTGAGAAAGCTGCCTGTAGCAGAGCGTGCAGTCAGCCCTGCTCCTTGTGGATATCAGCTGAAATGAATGAAAAGCCAATTAAGTCCACGTATCATTTAACCTCATCATTTCCAGGACTGTACGTACGGCACTGAGATTATAGCCAAGTGGAAGAGCCTTTTGGAAAACGACCAGCTGTTATCACACGGGGCCCAGGACCTTTCAACGGATGCTTTTCACAGGTAAATAACAAATTAATTGTATTTTGTTTAGTCTCTTTAAATGCTGCTTCCCCCGTGATGGTGAAGAACAGTTAAAAGTGTACTTCCCAGATGATTCTCTTCAGGTGTCTCTTAAAATCCAGCTGCCAGCTATATAAAAGGAAGAGGCTTTTAAATAAGTTGTCCATTCAGTTTCCGTAGGCCTGAGGCTTGATGAGCTCTAAGCTTAGTTTTGATTTCTTTATTTTTTCCAGATTGATGTGGGAAATCTGGATGCCATATGTCAGAAACATAGTGGCACAGTGGCAGCCAAGGAACTGTGGGTCAATGGTGGATTTCCTGGATAGTTGGGTACACATCATTCCTGTGTGGATACTGGATAACATTCTGGATCAGCTCATCTTCCCCAAGCTACAGAAAGAGGTCAGTGAAGAGAGCTGTACTAGAATGAAACCTTATTTTGAACCACTATTGGAATTGTAGTCAACTGCAGCTTCCACAATACCAGTTTGTTGCCCTTGTCAATGTATTTTGGAGTTAGGGGGTTATTTGCACCTGGGAAGTCTTTGTGCCAGTAGGAAATTAAATCTCTTCTGTGTTTTGCCTTAAGGTTGAAAACTGGAATCCTTTGACAGACACAGTCCCAATCCATTCCTGGATCCACCCCTGGCTTCCCCTGATGCAGGCACGATTGGAGCCTCTTTATTCTCCCATCAGAAACAAGCTGGCGAACGCACTGCAGAAATGGCATCCCAGTGATTCCTCAGCCAAACTTATCCTTCAGCCCTGGAAGGATGTGTTCACACCTGGGTCATGGGAGGCTTTCATGGTGAAGAACATTGTGCCTAAACTCGGTGAGACAAGGGAGAGGCGTTTTCATTCTTTGCCTTTGCTGAAGGTTTCACTGTGAGATTTGCAATTCCTCATTCAGCTCTGCAGTCTGGTCCAAAGAAAAAGAGAAAAAGCTGAATGTTTGAAGTTTCTCAGTTTTGGCTGTAGATTGTAATTGAGGGAAATGGAATCGTATTGTTTTGGTGGCAGGGATCAGCCAAACATTTGAAAGATCCTGGAGGTAATGCAGTGCAATACAGTTGCTCCTCACATTTACATCATTATGAGATAGGTCAGGGCACTGGTAAGTCAGGTACTCCTGTAACTGTTCTTGCCCTTTTTCTAGGGATGTGTTTGAATGAACTTATAATAAACCCTCATCAGCAGCACATGGATGCCTTCTACTGGGTGATTGACTGGGAGGGAATGATTTCTGTTTCCAGTCTTGTTGGGCTGCTGGAGAAACACTTCTTCCCAAAATGGCTGCAGGTGAGGAACAAGGCTGAGTAATTCTGACAGATGTGATTCAAAGCAAAGTGTTTCTGTGACTCTGACCTAATAATTGTTGTTCTGCTGCTGAAATGGTTTAACTGCTAAATTGAGTACTTTTCATCAGAGTTGCATATGCATCAGACCAGGCTTCTTTCTAAGACTGCTATGGTCATTTTTTATTTTTAATAAGTGAAAGCTGAGTCATGAACAGGCTAATAATAAGGGCTTCCACAAATATACCCACCCTGTCGTTTTGCAGGTGCTGTGCTCTTGGCTTAGTAATAGCCCCAATTACGAGGAGATCACGAAGTGGTACTTGGGCTGGAAGTCCATGTTCTCAGACCAAGTGTTGGCACATCCATCAATCAAAGACAAATTTAATGAAGCTCTTGACATCATGAACCGGGCTGTCTCTTCCAGTGTTGGTAGGTGGCTTATTTGTGGCGTATTTGCTTTCATCCTTTGTCAGTAGCAGTGCAGCATCCTTTCCTGTGCATGCTGAGATTTGGGACCTATTCGATGCTGTAACTGTAGCTACTGTTTTCTGATTCATCTAGGTAGCCTTTGTATTAACTTTGCATGAACACTGTAAATGCAAGCAATAAAAACATGTGAAGGATGATTC
Source organism: Centrocercus urophasianus (assembly GCF_019232065.1). Classification (NCBI taxonomy): domain Eukaryota; kingdom Metazoa; phylum Chordata; class Aves; order Galliformes; family Phasianidae; genus Centrocercus; species Centrocercus urophasianus. The sequence continues at coordinate 5,391,003 of NW_024884867.1, forward strand.
AGAACACTGCGGCTCAGCCTCCCTGCATTTAATACTTCATGCATCTTGGACTGGAGTTTCCCCATGGACTTTGCATGTGGTTTTCACACTTCTTTTCTCCCCACCAGGTGGCTACATGCAGCCAGGTGCCCGGGAGAACATTGCATACCTCACTCACACGGAGAGGAGGAAAGACTTCCAGTACGAAGCCATGCAGGAGCGACGAGAGGCTGAGAACATGGCTCAGCGAGGCATAGGAGTGGCTGCCAGCTCTGTGCCAATGAATTTTAAGGACCTAATTCAGACAAAAGCAGAGGAACACAACATTGTTTTCATGCCTGTGATCGGAAAGCGGCACGAAGGGAAGCAGTTATACACGTTTGGACGGATTGTGATTTACATTGACAGAGGTGTTGTATTTGTACAGGGAGAAAAGACCTGGGTGCCAACCTCTCTCCAGAGTCTCATTGATATGGCCAAGTGAGGCTCCTGCTTGGAACTGTGAAGGTGATCTTGCTCATATTTTTAGTGTTACTGTCTTAGAATAAAGACGTTGCAGATTTGTAAATAGTGGAACTTCAGCTGTGTGTCAGGATTGTTTTCTTGGCTGTTCCAACAGTGTCTAGAGGTGAAATAATACATGGAAGCTGGTGCAAAGGGAGGAACAAGCAGTTCTGATGCTTGTGTAATTGCCACTTGTGGTACAGACTCAGCAATAATTGTTTCAAACCACTAGACAAATGAGGGCTAGAAGGAACTGCTGGCACTTGTTCTTTGCTCAAAGCAGGGCCAACACAGATCAGCCTCAAAGGCTCCACCAACAGATTCTCTCCTTGACAGCTGCACTGCCCTGGCAGTGGTAATTACTGTCTCAATGGTGTCCTGCACACAGCAGCCCCTTCTCTACCGAATGCCACCAGGACTTGGCTCACCTCTCAGCCCTATCCAACCAGAGGTGGAAGGGAAATTCTTTCCAGCACATTAAAATCTGCCATGGGAACTCAGTAGCTCAAGGGATGTTAGGGAAGAATGGTGACTGAGGCTTTTTTTCCTAGAGGGAAATGGCCTGATTCTTCACAGAGGAATGGCTGAAGAGCTTTTTTAGTAGCACTGAACAGCTGAAGTCCCCTGCCTGTGAAAAAGCTTTTGTAAGTCTGTTAGGAACTAGTTTCTAAAGCTTTCAGCTACACACCCCACAACTCTCTTGCCCTTCTGGATGCTTCAAAATGTGCACAGCAGAGGCGTGGGCTTTGAATCGCTCACAGAAGGAAAGAAATCAAAAGAGCAAATGTTATGCAGTATGGATGGTTTAAAAGGCAGTTTTTAGTTGAATTTGCTGCAGTTCAGTGAGCGTAAGTCAAAGCAGAGCTTTCACTTTTATTAAAAAATCACTATGATACAAAAACGTCCCTTCAAGCTCAGCGTTCAGGTGCTGCCACTTAGGGCAGATGGCGAGGGCACTGTCAGTGCTTGAGCATCACCTCAGCTGTGCAGGATGACTGAGGGAAGAGACAGCAGTTAAAGCTGCACTGGGACAGGGCCATGATGGCTCCCTTCCTCCCCCTTCCTGATGATCTCCAAGTCGTCACACTCCTTGTAAGTCGGCTCCTCCACGAACTCCCAAACTTCAGCAGAGAGTCTCTCCAGTTTGTGAGCAGGGAACCAGTGGATGGAGGTGTCATTGAAGGTATCCGAGTACCGAGGGTGAGCAGGGAGGGCAACTTCCTCCACCCCTTTTAAAATCTAAGAGCAGTTGGGAAAACACATACAAAGCAAAAGAACTTTTGTGCAAGCTTATGTGAGGATGGGAGTGCTGTGTTAACTGTAGCCTTCTTTGCAGTGTGTTCAGCAGATAATAAAATGATCCCGGACTTTAAAAACAACCACCTTCATCTTTGAGGTTATATTTAAAATATTTAAAGCTCCTTCTTGTTAAAAAGTCAATGCAAAACATATTGCTGTGTTTAAAAAGCTTTCGTGCTTCCTACCTTTGCAATGTAAGAGTAATCTCTCTCCAGTATTCTTGATAACAACCTATTAATAAAAAAAGAGGTAAACTAGCATTAGAATCACAACGTGCCCATGAGAAGAAGAAAAGGTAAGAAAAAACTGCTGATGACTGCAACTGTGACAGCAAGCTGAAACTGGGCAAAACTTTGAAGACCATGTGGAAGTCCCTCGTGGAAGCATTAGAAAGAAGTGTTCTAAGAAAGCAAGGAGTGGAAAACAATGCTGGAGGCAGGTCGTAGGGCTGTACCTGCTGTACCTACCTCTCCTCGATTCCCTTAAAGCTGTTGCCAATGATGACCATGTTGGACAGAGCATGGACAGACCAGTTCCTCCAGAGCAGGTTGTTGTACAGTGCCTTGCCGCAGTGCACCATGTAGAACAGCGTCGGCGATCCGTTTACGCTGTGCTTGCCCTCCTGGGGGTGGTGTGGTCACGGTGCGGACACAGCTCGGGCACACGGGGCTGGGATGGGGTCCTTACCTCATTCTCTGGGAGCAGACGCAGCCCCAGTGCCTCCAGCGCTGCCAGCTCCAGCTCTGAGAAGGCCGGGTCGAAGAGGAAGCAGCTGCTGGGTGGCACCTGAGGGGCACAGACGTGCGTGGGACAGGGACACGCGCGGACAGCGGCACGTGGGACGGGACGTGGGCGGTACACGCACGGTGGCCGCTTACCGCCAGCATCTCGAGCAGCAGCAGCAGGAAGGCGAGCTGCAGCCGGGCGGCGGGGCAGGCAGCGAACCGCCCCAGACCGTAGCACACGCAGCGCCAAGCCGGCCCCGAGCCCAACGGCTCCCGCACGGCTCCTCCGGACACGGGGACAGCCGTCAGCCCCCGCCCTCCTCCTCCTCTCGCCGCCGCCCTGCACGCACCGGCGCTCGCCGCCCAGAAGCCGGAGCTCAGCAGCTCGTCCCTGCGGGGGAAAACGCGACCGTCAGCGGGGCTCGGCAGGGGGAAGAGCAGCGCCGCGCGCCCCGCACTCACCGCGCGTCCCGCAGCCGCCTCAGCACCGCGGCACTGCCATCCTCCTCTTTCTCTTTCGCCCTCCTCCGCCGCCGCCGCCCGCTCGCTGCGCGCCACCCGCCCGCCGCCGCCGCCATGCGGCCCCTCCCGGCCTCCGTAGGGGCGCGCTCACGTGATCACGCTGCCCCTCTCGGGCTGCCGTAGTTTTGAGGTCACGTGGTGCGGTCATATGATTCATATGATTGGCGGTACTGCGCCCCAGGCCGCAGCGCTCATGGCTCTGTCTCAGCACGGCCCGGCCCCGTGGTGAGCGCTGCGCGGGCGGTCCAGGGGGAGTGCGGGAACGGAGGGGGAGCTGCCCGCTGCCCTCACGCAGGGTGGCACCCTCGGGCGGGCCGAATCTTCTTCATCCGGGGAATGCCCTGCCCTGCGGGGACCTTTTTAATAACGTGGCACTATTCTGTGCTGCTTTTCCATCGCGGTGTTTCTGTGCGGAGTAACAGCCTCGTGTAACAGCCTGTGCTGTACCTGAGGCGACGGGGGAAGAAACGTGGTGCTTTCCAAGCGTTTCAATCATCTCTGCCAATGCTTTGTTTTCTAGGTGGAATTACTTCTTCCTTTACGATGGCTCCAAGGTTAAGGAGGAGGGGGATCCTACGAGCGCTGGGATTTGTTATTTTTATCCTTCTCAGGTAAGGGCTGCGTTTGTTTTGGCTCCTGTACGTGGGTGCCTCTGTGAAAACATGCTGATAATTCTGATTCGGGATTTCCAGGTGGAACTTTGGCTTAGTTCTCATTCGGTGTTTGTAAAAGCTCTCAAAAACCTCCTGGGGCTGGAGCTGGGTGAGAGGACAGCGCAGCCTGGAGCTCAGAGCTGCCCATGGCACTGCTGAATACCCACACACTGCTTTCACGGCTGCAGCTGCCAGCAGTGCTGAGATTTGCCTCTGCTACTGCATGTGATATTGAATTTATGAATGTAGTTGTGATTTTTTTTCTTTCCCAGTCCCTTTTAAAAAGGAAGACAATAAATTGTTGTTGCCTCCCCTTTAGACTCTCCCTGACCAGCAGGAGCTGCTGTGTGGACAGATTGCTGGAGTGGTACGCTGCATGACTGAGATTTCAGGAGTTCCTCCGAGCCTTATTCGCTTGAGAAAGCTCAAGTTTGCAGTTATAGTGGATGGAGACTATCTCTGGGTGAGTCCTGGGGTCTGGAGGCACTACAGAACTAACGCAGGGAGGAGGACTGAACTGCTGTATGAAACTAAGAGGGTTTTTTTTTCTTTTCAGGGTATGGGCCTGCTCACAGATAGACCTGGGGAGAGCTAGGGTGTGAACTTGCAATGCACAACTTTTCATTGCAAGGTAACTTAGGTTTTGTTTACCACAGCGTGTAAGCACGTGTAAGGGCGATCACTTCAGCTGTTCTTAAAAAGCTTCACGTACCTCATCCGTGTGTTCACAACCAATGTGTGTTCTTAATATGCACCTGGCAACATCAATCAAAACTAGAGGCTTTTGTAGTTTATATTTTGTAGTTACATCTATGGGCTATTGGCAACGACTGGACAGAAGCCTGTGTGCCAGAGCTCATAGAAAGGACTTGGTCTCCCCGTGTAGAAGTGTTGCTGTTTGACCTTTTAACCCTCAGCATTCCTGCTGCAGGGCTTTGTCAGCGTTAACAGATGTTTAGTGTGTAAAGAGCTGTGTGCAGTAAAGCCATGACAAAAGTGCCCTAAACCATCCCTGGGGAACTGGACTAAGGCCAGTTGAAGCTGTTTAACTGGCAGTGCCATTCAGCTTACTTAGCAGTGAGCGAGGTCATCTGACGTGATGGAAAGGGAGGGTGTGTCAAAACACTGCTCTGCCAGCTTCTTTCACTCACCTCGTCTGTGCCAGAGCTCTTCTGTGGGTATTCTTGGATTTCCTTTTCATTTGACTTGTGAACCTGGCGATTGTTTGCCTGCTACAAAACTGCTTGTGTAGCTTTGATACTCACTTGAGAGAAGTATAAGTTATTCTCATCTGTTGTCTGTGGGTTTTCCCAGAGAATGCTCATCATTCAATGCTTTCTGCATTAAAGGTGCTGGGCTGTGCTGTTGATCTCCCTGATATCAGCTGTAGACGGTTTCTGGAGCAGTTGATCAGCCTCTTCACATTCTACAATGGATCTGTGCACCAGGCTTACATGGTAACTAAGGATCAGTAGCTGTGATGTTTGTGGCTAGGAGGAGATCTCTGACCCTTTCTATATTGGCCAAGCTGTGTCCTCGTACAGACATTCTGTTGTGCTCCCTTACAGTCTTCCTACTTGTAAGGATCAGACTAAGCTCACACTTCTCACATCATAATCCTTGGATATGTACAGGCCCATCCTCCTATTCCACTAAGGCTGTGTAAATGTTTGCAAGGTGTTTACTAGATGTTCATGAGCTAGTTTTCTCCCCATGTTGTTTTCCTCCTGATGCTCATAAGCTTTGCCATTTGTAGATGCTGTCCCAGACTGATCACATGTAGCCATTTGAGTGCAGTGAGGATAATGAACTGATAGCCATGTGGATTTTTGTTGTCCATAGGAGTTCTCTCAGGAGGAGCTAAACAGGCTGTGGGACAAATACATTGAGTATATCCAAAAAAGCACCAATGACCTCCACAAGATTTTCAATTCTCTCTGGAATCTGGACAAAACCAAGGTAAAGCCTGTCCTCTGCAGTGCACAGCTCTATCAGTGCCTTAGTGCTAATATTTCTGGTTGGTTTGTTTTTGTTTTTTGCCATTTGGAGTATTTCTAAGAGCTTTCTGGCATGACTTCTGGCTCTCTGTGTCTAGGTGGACCCACTGCTTTTACTGAAAGCAGCTCTCATCCTGCAGACTTGCCAGCGGTCTCCCCACGTCTTGGCAGGCTGCATTATCTACAAAGGCTTGTAAGTAACCAGGCATGACTCAGTTAACCTGCATGTTAAATCTGCATATTCCATCCATGCTTTCTCAGGACTGTGTTCCCAGAGTGCATCGTGCTGTGCTGCTGTTCTGTTTGCATGAGATTTAATTCTTTGTTTTATAAGCAAACGTTGGCAGTGTTCTCTGAGCATTACTGCAGTGCTGCAGAGGGCTTTGTGCTGGAGTGAAACTTCCCCTCCTTCAGGGCCTTTTGGAGGATCTGCAGAACATGGATCTCAGCAAGATGCAAGTATGACTCTGCTCATGTATGACTTTGTTTGGCTCTTCTAGGATTGTGAGCACCCAGTTGCCACCTCCTCTCACTGCTAAAGTTCTCCTCCAGGGCAGTGAGTCTTCAGGCCAGGTATGTTGCTGAGCATTCTCTGCCAACATTTATGCTTGTGTAGATAAACTAGGAGCTCATCACATAGATTTTTATGTGGAGTTATGGAGAAGAACATATTGATGCTGATGATTAGAGCTTTTATTAAGATTGAGTAAGGTTTCATGGCACTAGGAATTTTGCTTTCAATCTGAGTTCATGAATTCTCATCTGTGTGATTTTTTGATTAATGTTTTACCCAAATTTGGGAATTTAGTGCTCAGTATCCAAAATGAGCATCTGAAACTGACAAATAGATTGCTTCTCATTGCCTTTATCACTGGTAATTATAGGGCTCAAGATCTCCAAAAATATCAAGACTGAGCATGAGGAAGACCTCTCTTCTCCCTCAGGTTGAGAGAACCAAGATTTTATGCTCTCCAGTAGGCAGTAATGGGAGATCATGGTATTTTTCCCAGCTGTATTTTGTTTCTTGGGAAGTCTCTTTGACTTTGAGAGCTACTTCAAGAGCAAACCATTGTCAAGCCTGGTAAACTGATGACTGCATTTGCTGAAGAGGGTGGTTTAGGGTCTGTTGTAGTCTCAAACAGGGCACTCATTGTTCTGTGAGGAGACTGAAAGGGCTGTCCTAGGGCTGATTCTTGACTTTTCTTTCAGAGTGAGCCTGGAGGTGAGGAGCAGCAGGAGCCTGGTGAGCATCCAGCTGCGGAGTGCTGATAGTCAAGCGCCCAGCAGCAGCGTATGGCAACCCTCTGGGCTGTGTTCCCTGCAGTGAGAGTATGAGGCAGTTTGCTGGGATTTGTGTCAGAGCTCTTGCTGAATGCATGAGCATATCCCTGGGGGTACTGCTGCTGCTAGTCAGCATGTGCCAGTGGGCGTTGTGTAATCAGAGCTAGATCCTTCAGCTAAACAAAGGAGGTTTGCTCTTTTGAGTTTAACTGTGAGTTCTGCAGATGCCCAACATGCCTGCTTTTATTCCAGTTACCCATGTGTCTACTTGGCCACCGATGGAACCCTGAAAACAGATGGCTGATGCTTTCAGTCCAAGTCTTCAGTTGTTGCTTTTGAGCATCGGTTAATAGATATTCTGCCAGGACAGTTGGAGAGGGGGAAAAAAAAGAAAAAGGGAAAAATGTGTCATTTTAGATACTAAGTAGATGAAGAGAATGGGAAATTGCCATCTAGTCAGACCCAGTCATCTTGTGGTGGCCCAGAACACAGGGTGGAGTCGAGCTTCTGTTCTGTATGACAGGGCATGCTGATGTAATTCTCAGACCTCCGTTGCCCTTGCAGGTTCTGTGCTGCCGCAGGGTGTCCGAATCGTCCCGGTGTTCCTGACAGAAGATGAGATCTCAGTGCTCCGAGTGGAGTGGATGAATGGGTAGGAGAGCAGTGTGATCATAGAGAGGCTTTTAGGGCAAGGGGCGACGTGTGGCGCCGAATCTTCGCAGCCATTGCTGTTGTTTTCTAAAACGTTTAATTCAGGCTGTAGCATCTGTGTTTTGAAGTTGCCTGAGGCCTTTGAGGCTGGATAGGATTTCAGGTGTCCGTATGTCTGCTGTGAAGCGGCCTAAAGCAAAACTGTTTTCCAAGACCAACTGTTCCGTTGTTTCTCGATTCGCAGTGCTGTTCTTTAAGATTTTGTGTGTTGTGAATAAGGGAGTAACATTCCTAGGAGTTTGCAATGGAAGAGACCCATGCTTTTCACCTGTGTTAGAACATACCTTGTCCTTTACCAAGGTAGATGTTCTTTTGTAGCTGGAAGTGATAAAAATTATTAGGTATATAAGTCCACACAGAGTAGTGCAGTAGTTTAATCAATTTGTCATCTCCTGCTAGATCAACCATGGCCCCAGCAAGCCCTAGAGGAGAGAAGAACGCTCTCAGCTCCCCAGCAATTTCAGAATCAACAGGAATTCACATAAACCGAGGCCTGAATGATATCTCTGTGCTCACTGAGCAAGCTTTAAGCACGGCCACACCAGAAGATGTCGTGCAATCAGGCAGCTTTGCAAACACAGTTCCTTCGAAGGGCTCCCCCAAATTGGAAGCCAGGAAAAAGAGTTCTCCAAAAGCAGAACTGAGCAACCCAGGCAACAAAAGGTCAGAGCTCAGTAGAAAAGCATCCTTCTCGTCAGATGGACACGAAAAAGAGCTGCTGAGCCCTTCCAATCTCCATACTGCTCAGTATGCTCAAACAACAGATTCATATCTGGAAGGTTTTTCCTTTCCAAACCCATATGCCAAGGAACAGGAGAGTCAGAGCACTCAGGAATCTCTTGTTCATGTTGAACAACACAGTTTTCAGAGCTGTCTTGCAGACAGTGCAGGTTCAACTACCTGCTCTGCTGCCCAAGAGCTGAGCAGAAGGAAGTCGAGTGAACAAGACGAACAAGGGACTCTGAGCCAAAATAGCATCTGTGCAGAAAGTGATGCAGCCAGTGGTAGTTGGAATTTGGATCGCCCAACCCCTGTTTCACAGTCTGAGCTCGGAAGCAAGAATCAGTCAGTGGCTGTGGACGTTCAGGAGGGGCTGCCCAGTGCCCCAGCAGAGAACACAGGCTGTACTCAGAGTGGGGAGCAGGACTGGCCTCAGGCAGGCAGCCCGGCGGCTCAGGGCACGCAGTCAGACAAGAACTGCAAGTTCATTCAGATGAGCTTGTATGTCCACAGCATCAAGGGGCTCGTGCTCTCTCTGCTAGCTGAAGATCGCCTCCGAGATGACCAGAGCTCAATTGAGGATGTGGTAAGTAAGAAACATCCTCCACACCTGCAGATCTCACAGCTGCTGGGCTTGTGGTAGGGTGGGATCTCTTACACCCTTTGTGGCGTGAAAGGCAGTGTCACTTAGCTGAGCAGTCACCACAAGCAGAGAGAACTCAGATCTGTTAGTGAGCGTGAGGAGCCAGCCTGAGAGGTGGGAGCGCTGTCACGGGTGGCACCCGGAGCTGTTATTGTGTGTTAGCACCCGTGCAACACTCCTGAGCAGAACGTGTCAGTGCAAGCGTGAGACAGCCCTGCTGGCTGCCAGGGGGCCATGCTGCTTTTGGGATTTGCTGGAAACACTGACAGTTCTGTAGTGCTTTTTGGAAAGCAAGGTGTGTTCTCTGTTTAACTTCCACACTGTGTGCCGCAGCTTCTGTCTGGAGGCACTAGCAAGACGTATCTGGCAGCAGCTCCAAGTAGTGCTTTCTCTCTAGATGAGTTTGCTTGGCTAGAATCCCCTCCCAGCCTGCTTGGACCCCTCCCCACCTGCCTGATCATTCCTCACCTCCCCTCGCTTTCACTTCCCCCTACCCAGGGACCTGCAGCAGGAGTGATGGGTGCCACTAGAGCACGCATCAATGTAGGTGAGGCACTGGAGCGATCCAGGATGCCTCCACTGCTGTGTGCAGCTCCCTGCTGAGCAGTGCAGTGCAGTTAATGAGCTGCTCATGGTGCGGGGGAAGGATGTGCCTGCTCCTGGCGTTTCTCTGTGAAGTATTCGTCTGCAGAGCGATGCCCTGCCTCTGCCTCAGCCAGGAAGCTGAGTCAAAGCTGCAGAGGCCTGTTTGATATGCCAGTTGCCATAGGAACAACCTCATTTCTTTAGTTGTCAGACTGGAAGGTGGAGGAGAGCTCAGACTAATGCTGCCTCCCAGCATTGGCAGAGCCTCAAGGTTACTCTTTGCTTCTGAGCTCTGAGACCCGGGGGGCTGTGTCTGTTACCCCTGTATGCAGAGGGATGCATGGCACAGAGGGGTTGCCTTGCTAGAGGAAGGATTACTGCAGGGGCCAGCCTCCTGCAGCACCTGTGTCAGGTTGCCCTGTCTCCATTCTGGTTGTTTGGAACAGGGCTGCAAAGCTCCTGCTGTGCCGTGCCTGCTCTGGTGAAGGGAGGAGGCTGCGATTTGTGAGCAGGTAGGGGCTGCTGGCTTGAGAGCTGGAGGTCCTTCCTGGTGCAGATTGGGTTAGTACTGGTGGTGACAGGCATGCATTACATGTCTTTTTCCCCATCAAAACCTGAGAACGACTGGCACTGAGCACAGTGGGCCCACCCTGGCTCAATTTGTCACTCAGCTCGTTCAAGTGCTGCTTTCTGGAGGAGATGTGCTGCCAGTCCTGCTGTCTCAGGAGGAACAGCGTGTTGCTCCAGGTCACAGAGCTGGGACCTTGCAGGCTGCTGCTGGCATCGTGCTTGGGCATGAGGCACCACCTCAGCCTCTCTGTTCCTTTGTTTATCTGTGGATTAAAAATGAACCTCAGCTCACAGGGTTGTCAAAGCTTAGTTGTAGTTAATTTGTCGAGTGCTTTGAGGTCCCTGAATGACACCAAAGAAGGGTAAAATATGCTACTTGTGCAGCTGCAAGCAGCAGGCAGCACAGACCAGACCCCAGGGAGTGGCTCCTAGCACAGACCTTCGCTGCAGAGCAGGCAGGAGCCTTGTCCTGGTGTGTGGCTGTGTAGGCTCTAGGCTGTTATCCCTTTTCTTCATTGCATAGAAAAGCAGATCTGTCCTGCAACCTGGGGTCAAGGGCAGGCCCTGTGTTGTGCCAAGTGGAGGCCTGATCCTCTACATAGCTGGGGAGGGAGCGAGGTGGAGGATTAGGGAGATAATGGAGTTAATCTGCCTGCTGCACAGGGGCTGCAGTCCTACTGCTGGTCCAGAGCCTTGTGGGGAGCACCAGGCCCTCACAGAGCTGCCCTGCTCCCATCCCCTGCCTTGTGTGCTACTGCATTGGTGTGTGCATGTGTCTCACTCAGGTCTGTAGCTCCCTGCTGGGCTGTCTCTGCCTTCAGGTAAACTATGCATTTATTTGCTTTTTCCCTTCTACTGATAACCCAGTGCCTGCTGGCAGCCTCCATGCCCAGGCAGAGGGCATTAGGAGTATATATCCTAATACAGAGGATAGGGGTACAGAGAGGGTGCAGCAGGAAACCCTGCAGGCACCTCAATCCATCCCAGACGTGTACATCTGCATGTCGTGTTGTATCTTTCTGGTATAAAGCTGAACAGCAGAGCAATGTTCTGTGCTGCAGAAAGTCATGGGCAGGATATAAAAATGAGCCCCGGATGGGTGAAGTTTGATGATAAAATTAATGGTGTCTTCCTGTTGCAGATAGCATCAGGGGATTTAATGGCTTGTTTCCAGGCTGAGGTGCCCTTTCTGAGTCCCCGTCTCACTGCTTCCTTCTGCCCATGTTACCACAGTTCTGGTGGGAGCCTGGACAGCAGCAGGAAGGCTCTGATCCCTGTGACATGGGCATCAGTCACCATGCTCCCTACGCTGCCTCCTTACACGTCTGCTCTAACATATGCCTTTTACCCTGTATACAGTACCACAGCAGTCTGGCTTCTCTGAATGGCCTCGAGGTTCATCTGAGGGAGACTTTGCCCAAAGACTTTCTGTCCTCAGCCAAGGCAACTTACAGCTTCACTCACTATGACTGCATCCAGAATGTGCTCACAGGTAAGCCTGCACTTGATGGACTGTTTGGGGTTTGTGGTAACCTTTCCTCATATTTCAAGTGGCTTTTCAGACACACTGCTTGCTAAGTTGGTGCAGCTGACACTTAAGAAATGGCCCCAAGTGGTGGTACAGCAGTGTTAAGTCATTTCTAGCTGGGAGAAGCAAGATCTGGGAGCTGCTGGTAGCGAGCAGTTGAAAGAATGCTGTCCTGGGCTGATGGCAGACCATGTGCATGCAGGAAGCCTCATGCACAAACTGCTCCTGTTCATTCTCATATTTCCCTTTTCCTGGCAGCCTCCCAGACAGCAGGCTGGCTCTCTGCAGCTTAGAAGAATCACCCTAGGGAATGAGAGAAACCCCAGTGATTGCAGGTGACCACTCCTCAGGTCTTCCTTGCACCCCTGCAGTCTGGGTACAGGTGGGCAGAGGCAGCGGGGCACTCCAGCACCCCAGGCTTTGTGTGTGGCTGAGCAATATGCAGCTACTGGATATTGAGGTCACACTGGCACTTAGGGTGTCATCCACTCTGCTCTGCTGATACACAGGGAATGTAGGAGAAATCCACAGCATTTTCCTGCTTGGAAAATAGGAGCACTCTTCATAGCATGGGCTTCTAACACCCTCCTGCTTGTGTCCTGCAGCCAATGTGCCCCATCCACCTGGCCCACTGGATCGGCACTTCCTGAGGGCTGCCACGCTGATCCACTCCGACTTCAATCAGCTTCCAACTGTTTCAGAAGTGATTGTAAGGTAAGGTGTGTTCATTACTCCCTCCTCTTCTAGGCACAGAGCTGCTGTGTAGCGTATGAAGTAGGTGAGTGCTGCATCAGTGTTCTCTGGCACTGCTGGCTGAGGTCTGGCAAGTGCAGTCATCGCAGTGGAGTCTCTAACCAGTGCTTAGTCGTGTCACCTTATTCCCTCATTCCTTATTAAGCACGCTGCTCTTCAGATACAGGGTGCTTAATATTCTGCCTGTAGTGTGATCTGGGTGCTAGTAAGCTAAAATGGCACTGATGTGAGTGAGCTGAAGGCACAGCTGAGTTTTGCCATGGGTTTGGATTAAGATATAATACTAGAATATTATCAGATCCTGGCACCATAAGGTTCTAAGAGACAGTTTTAAATATAGCTGTTCCTAATAAATTTGTCTCGGCTGCGAGCCAAAGGCGCACAGAACTGGCAACCTAGATTTTGTTTTCTTGTACGGCTTGTTGAGTTGGAAACACACAGTAATGTGCGTGGCAAACTCGATTGTGATGCGCCAAGCAAGATGGTCTTATCACAGTCAGAGCCTCTCCACGCAGCCACAGCTGAGGCTGCTTCTGTGCTGCAGCACTCTGTGCTCCTGCATCCTCAAGGAAAGTGGTTATGTTGTGTGAGCAGAGATTCTGCTTGCTTGGTCATGCTTGTTTGTCCAAAACGTGATGAAATAAAGATGCTTCTGGGAATTTCTGCTTCACTTTTTATGATGCTTGCCAAGGGAATGTGAATCATATACTCCAGTGCTGGAGACTCCTTGTTTAGCATTAGATTGACTGGCTCCTTAAATCTGATACTGGGTAAGCTGGCGCATTCTGTGTTGCCCCAAAAAAAGCAACTGTGTGTGTGAATCAGACTGAGTAACAAGATGACTAAAACTGCTTTCTCTTATGGAGAGTTGTCACAGGAGGGTGTCAGCAAACACATCAGTTGCTGCTTTCCGCTGTCAAGGAGGAATGCAGAGTCCTTTGCTTTGCTTCCTCTGAGCTCTCTCACAGGTAAACACTGAGTGCTGGCTTTTTACTCAATGACTTGAGCCTGTTTGGTTACAGTATCTGATCAGAGTCTTGGTTTCATCACGGGTGTGACTAAATAACCTCCTGTGGTTCCTGCTGCAGGGTGATGTGCTTATGGACAGCAGCAGTGAGTTAGGTGTTAGTGCTGCTGAGCTGATCACAGGCTGTGAGGGATATATGACCCTTCCTTTTAGGATCTAGTCCTTTCAGAAGGACGGTCTGATTCCCTGTGGCCTTCTGGCAATACTTTGCAGGGTTTAGATGGATCTTGAAGTCCTAACTAGGTGGGAGTCCAGTGCCCAGCACTGTGATCACAACACTGTAAGTCCTGACTTCTGCTTTCTGTCCTGTCTCACCAGGAATGCCTCCACAGCAGTGTATGCCTGCCGGAACCCCGTCCAGGAGACCTACTTCCAGCAGCTGGGTGCTCCTCTCCGCAACTCGGGTGCTCCCAACCCTCAGGACAGTGCTTTCAGCTTGCCTAACAAGGCCAAGCAAAAGCTGCTGAAGCATGGAGTGAACCTACTTTGAACTGATGCACCGAGGCAGCGTATCTCAGCGATAATGAAAGCTGGTTCATCTCCAGGAACCAAATTCTCAAAGCTGTTTGTTCTGTAAGCACCGTGCTCTGTGCTACCTGTGGTCTCCAGCCTGCTCTGATGAAGGAGCACTCTTATTGCCCTGCTCCTGCAGCACGTGGTGCATGATGTCATTGATGTTAGCACTTACCAAAGACTGAAGATAGAAAATAGCTGTGTTGGGGTGTTCAGTTTACGTTGACTTGTAGGACTCCTTGTGGTGCTCTGCCACTACAGACAGGCTCACAGAGTGCCTTGACCAAAAGTAGAACCTCTCCTTGCTCTGAGCTACACAGGACAGTGAATTACTGGGCAGTGCTTGCTTTCAAACCCTGCACTCGCCTTGAGTTCTGTTACTGTGTTTGTCCTGGTAAGACTGGGGCTTTTTTTATACCTCTTTATCTACAGAAATGATTCCCTGCTACAACATAGTGCCTTATCTTGATTAATAGCTTGCCAGCTGACTAACTGGAATAGAACAAGTGCTGCAAAATTCCTTACTCCCCTCCAGTAGCTGTCAGTAGGTTTTATTCTGTAGCTGCATTTGGCAAATCCTTGTCCCTCTGCCCATGCCTGCTCAGTGTTCCCTCCAAGCTACCCACCAGAAAGCAGGAAGGTGCTGCAAACCTCTGGATGCACTACAACCCTCTGCTCCTCAGCCAGCCATGTCCTTCCCCTCCTGTTGGAGTACCATGCTTCACCTCCTGGCTTTCTGTTTGTTTGCACTCCATTGGCTGAGAAGGTAGGGGCCAGCCCCTTAAGCTGATGAGACCAAAGAGGCTTTGTAGCTCCTTGGCACTTGCTGTCTTTCTGCTTGTCATCCCCTGGTCAGTGACTTGCTGGGGTGGGACAGGCAGTGGTGGCTGCTAGCCCTGAGTGATGAATCCTGCCATGACTGTGCTGTGTTCTGAGGCTGCTGCTGCTACGTACATGCACATCACTGTGAAAATAAAAGTCTGAGGCTCATCCAAGAGCTCTGTGTCGGCGCCCAGAGTCCTGCTCATTCTGCCTTGTTTGTGGCTCGTGTTGGGGTTGGGTGACCTGAACGGTGCTGTCAGCTCCCTCCTGGCTGAGCTCCTGCAATGCTCTGTGCTCCATCAGGAGGCACGGAGCTGAAGGAAAAGCCTGAGAGGGATGGGAGAGAGTTCTGGCACAGCAGCGAAGCACAGCATAGATGCCTTCAGGAATCTTCTGCTGCAATCTGCTGTGCCGTCTGTTAGCAGTGAACAGCTGGGCTGGTTCCGTTGTGTTCCACTGCTTGAGCTGCATCTGGCCTCCAGGATTGCCTCCAGGGCTTTGCTTAAGAGGAATGTGGTCTTTATGGTAGGATAGTAAAGTGTTCCAGGCTTAAGGGTTGCATGGGAGAGAGGATGATTAGAAGGGTCATGTTAAAGTGCAATGATGAGGAGCAGCTGCTGCTCTGGCCATGTCTTTCTAACGGGGTCAGGGTTGTTGCTGAGCAGTGCCAAGCTGCCCTGGGGCTGGAGGGGTTGTATTGGGTACTGGCTTTTGTGCAGAAGGACGGCAAATGTCGTGTGAAAGGCAGCACGGCATCCTAGAGCTGCTCCTGTGGAGGCTGCTTGCTGCCCTTGATGTGTCACTGCAGGCAGCTGCACATGTTTTCCAAAATGTGGATTGGGGAATTTATTTATTTTTTTCTCCTTTTGGAAAGCCCTTCTGTCAAGCCTGAAGAGCGCTGGATCTCTGTGGTGGTTTCCTGGTGCTCATTTGGCAGGGGCAGTGCTGGTGGCTGGCTGGAGTCAGCTGTCCAGCTTCACAGGGCAGCAGGGACCTGAGGGGTGGGATCAATGCAGGGAGCTGCCAGGCAGCTGCCCATCGTGCTTCCTAATAGCACGGGCAGGGGGCTGGGGCTGTGCCCTCACTCGCTGCGTGTCAGTTCAGCCTCAGCCCATCACCTCCTCCCACTCTGCAGCTCCTGTTGTTTCCAATGCTTTGTTCCTTACAGCGAGCTGAGCTGCTGGGGCCAGCTCAGGAAAAGATCCAGATCCTCTGTGTTTTGCTTTACCCTGGAACAGTTACACAAGCAGGCAGAGTCTGGTCTGTTTTCAGCACAACGGTTTATTGATAATCTTTACTTATCCACTGTAGGAATGTTACCAAACTGTCGGACAGTTACCAAGCCAGCCTGCTTCCTCAGAGCCTCTTTCCAAATAATCAATGCGTGTAGAAATCATGCACTTCAGATATTCTGTAACAAGACAGGTGTAAAAAATATCTCAGATGTATTTGAAATCTCTGCCTTATCTTGCAATCTGAAAAATCTGTAAAGAAATCGTTCACGAGTGCAGTTGTGTCCCTAGGAAGGGCTGGGAGGAGGGTGATGCTGAGCCTGGAAACCTTTGCTGTGCTCTCAGCTGCGTGGGCTCTGCATCCCAGCCCTGGCTGTGGGATAGGGATGAGCAGCAGCAGGAGGGCTGGCTGCCACTCCTCTCTGCCCTCTCTGCGGCAAACCAGAGTCCCTCTGAACTGCCACCTGCCCCTGCGGGCATCCTGGCTTCGACTTGTGAGAACCAAGGGTTGCAGGTAAAGCAGGGAGGACACTTAGGCATTGGTAACACCTCAGGTGAGGTTACAGAGCAGGGCTGGCCGTGCACCGTCCCTTCAGCAGGGTGGGTGTGCTGCCTGGGCAATGGGAAGCCAAGCCAGCGGGCATCACGGTACCATCCCATGGGGTGCTGTCCCATTGTGGTGCCACTGCAGCCCTCTGTCTGTCCATCCATCTGTCAGCATGGGGGCTGCAAGCTGGGCAGGGGCAGGCTGAGCGCAGCACTTCGCCCCGCTTTGCTGTCTTGGCCATGTGAGCGTTGTCCTTTTGGTGACCACAGGAAACTTTACATTATTACATTCAAACAAACACCCTTGTAACTCTACTTCTGAACACTGCAAAACACGAGCAACATAACACGGATGGGAGTGGGACTGCATCTAACCACGGAGAGAAGGCAATGCACCGCCATGGTGGAAAATAATCCCTGAAGCCTTGATGGAAGGAGAGAGATGCCACAGATACACGTCGAAGGTTCCATTTACAAGACCCACAGGAGGAGACCCCGGCACTGTGAGGAAGCCTCTGCCCTGGGCAGCGTCCACAGGCGGTGCTGGAGCTGTGGTGCCCTCACCCTGACAGCGCGGCGGTGATCTCAGCGTCCTGGGGCAAAGATGAAATCCAGTGCCTGGCGCTCGGCAGCTGCCACGTTGGGATGCCACAGGTCCACCATGAAGACCACACGGGGACCCTCCTCTGGTGGACCTGGGTGGGATGAGGTAGAGGGTGAGGCACTGCTCCGTGCCCTGCTGGCAGCACTGAGGTGCTTGGCGAGGTTGCTGCTGTGTGCAGCCCAGCACAGTGCACCTCCACTGAGCACCGCCTGTACATTGCTGCCTTATGCCTCCTGCTCACAGGGCAGGGTGCTCCCTGCAGGGCCCCTGTGCTGCTCTTTTGCAGTCACACACAGCAGGGCAGCAGGTGTGGTGCTGAGTGCCATCCTTGCAGCTGTGGCTCAGAGCTGCTGCTGTGCTATTCTGCCCTTGCCCATCCCCGTGGCTCTGAAATAAGCTGCGTTTCCTAATTTCATAGCAGGGAATATGTGGGAGCAACAGCTTTTGTTCTCCCACCTGCTTCTTTGCATGAAGCAGCTCTGCTTCGTTCTTCCATGCCATCGGCAACTAATACTGGCTAAGGCAGGAGAGGCAAAGCAGAACAGCCTCCAGCAGGCACCAAGGCAGCAAAGCCAACCCTACACCCTCTTGCAGCACTATGCTGCCACAGGATGCGCAAGTTATCTGCTGGGGGGGGCAGCCCCTGCAGGTCTGGGGCTGGAGTCCCAGGAAACAGGGAGGAAGCTGGGGTAGAACTGGGGGAGGAGGGGATTGCAGCCCTCAGCCCCGTGCTTACCTTCATGAAAGGCGGTGTGCAGGAAGGAGTCATCAAAGAGCAGGCAGCGACCCTCAGCCCAGCACTGCGGCTCACCCCCCACCACCAGCTCGCAGTTGCTGGGGGTCTTCAGACCTTTGGGCACAAACAGAGGACAGAGGTGGGTCAGTTCCTGCAGGGAGCAGTCCCAAAACACGAGCAGTGAGTTCCATGCTGCTTACTGTGGGCAAAGAAGAGACTGAGGGGTATCAAGGGGCTGCTTCCCCGCAGGGAGCAGGAGCAGCAGATGCTGAGCTCAGCACAGGGCAGAGGCCCCTGGGGGCTGTTAACACCATCTTGTGCAGCAGCAATGTCACCCATGGCAGCGTTTGAGCAGCTGGAGCTGGAGCTGGAGCAGTCACCTGCCCTGAGGATGCAGCTGAGGAGCAGAAAGGAGCAGCGCTCCCATGACCTGCAAATGGTAAAAATGCTGCAAATGAGCAGAGCGGAGTTCTGTGCCAAATCCAAGCAAGCATAGCAAGGACTGCAGCTGCCCAGGAGAGCCAGAAGCACAAAAGCTGCTGGGTGTTTCTAATGTATGTTTCAAAGACTACAAAAACCAAATGCATTTCCCTATGCAGTAGCTCCAGCTGGATGGGTCTGGATGCAGGCAGGCAGCCCTGGGGAAGCAGGACTGGTGATGATATATGTGGCCCCTGGATTCTGGGGAAACACCTGGAAAAATTCATCTAAGCAGAGTGCTGTCCTGCTTTGCAGAGCAGCTGACCTGGAAGGGACTTGGTCAAATGCAACCACTCTGTGGGCACAGCAGGAGCTGGAACAGGTGGGGATGTCTGTGGGAGTACTGCAGCCTGGCTGCAGGATAGCAGCCAGAAGCAGGTGGAGTGAGATGTAGGGGAGAGCAGGACAAAGGAGGGGCCCACTTTGCCTGCACCTACAGCTAGGACCTGGCTGAGCTGTGCCTGTTCTGTGCTCTGCCCCTCCACAGAGCGCATCTGCCCTGGCTGCTCTGAAGCTCCCTCCGATCAGCTCTGAGACCATCTCCTGCTTCTAAGCAAAGGCAGCCACCACCGGCGCTCACCCAAAGGGAGCTGGCAGAGCAGCCACACTCACTGTTTGCCAGCGCCCGTGCGGTGCCTCCCCCACCTCCATCTGTGCTGCACGGGCTCTCCCCAGCACCCATGGGGCTGGGAGCACCGAGGGGACACCCAGAGCCACTGGCACATGGCCCTGTCCCTGCCCCGGGTCTGGCATCAGGGTGGCACCCGGTCCCGCTCTGGGCGCACAGCAACATCCAGTGGGGTGAGAATCGACCCCAGCGTGGACGGGAGCAGCTTGGATACACTCCATGCTGCTCCTGGAGCAGGGATAGCCCACAGAAAGCCCGCCCGCCAGGCACTCACCCAAGTGGCAGCGGATGCGGATGTTGGTGGGGCCGTAGTGCTCGGCGATGACGGTGCCCGGGCTCAGCACGGAGATGCAAGCGTTCCCAAAGACATTGTTGCCAATGCAGGTGCGAAGGCTGCCGAGCAAGCGGTAAGTCCGTGGGCATCTCCTGCAGTTCCTGGGCACGCACATGCCCTGGTTCACCAGGTAGAAGGTGAACCACTCCCCGCTGGGCGTGCTGTTCATTTTCCATCCTTGCGGGAGGCTGCAGTTTGAGAACGCTTTGTAGAGGCTCTCAAACTCGCACAGGATGGTCTGGAAGTTGCGCTCCAGCACCTCTACGTCGTGCTTCTGAGCGTCCCGTGAGAAGTAGGGGGTGGTGGGCAGGTCGGGCAGGAAGAACACCTCCGGCTTCTGGATGGAGGGCCGGCTGTTGAGGTAGCGGCCCTGCTCACGGATGCCCTTGTGGATCCTGCCCATGCCGGACCACGAGTAGCGCTTGGCGTACTCCTGCAGGTTGTGGTAGAGCTTCTGGTTGAGGCCATCGTGGGGCGAGCAGCGCGCGCACTCGGGCGCGTGGCAATAGACGAAGCCGTTCTGCACACCGTTGGCCTCGGCGCCCTGCATCAACGCGTTGACGGGGGGGAAGGCGCGGGGCTGCTCGCGGCCCACGTGGTAGCAGTACCAGACAAAGAGCAGCAGCAGGCAGCCCACGGCCAGCAGCGCGCCGCCGTCGCAGTCCCGGAACGACTGGATGCCGGCGGCGATGAAATCCCGCAGCCCATCCAGGGAGCAGCTCCAGTCCGGCAGCCACACCAGAGGCATGGTGGGGTGGTGGAGGGTGCAAGGGGGGCCCGGAGCTCAGTCCTGGTGCTCTGAAGGGGCACCCACTCCATGCAGCACTGCCATGGGGGTGCGGGGCCGCGGCCGGTCCCAGCTTGGCATGTTCCTGGGAGTCGGGGGTCAGCAGCACCGTGCCCACCTCATCCTGAAATGCAGTGCTGGGGGGCTTTGAAGAGACAAACCCAGAGGTGTTATGGGGGTGCTGGCAGAGGACAGTGGCCCTGCAGCCTGGGGTGGTTCCACAAGAAGTCCACACTCACTCCCAGCAGCATCGCCCATAGGGATTTCAATGCCAGCCACAAGGGAAGCAGCAGAGCCATCCCCCCACCTCGCTCCCACTGCCCCACCTCCTCCTTTGCTCTTCCTCCAAATTTCTCCTCTCTGTCAGTCCCTTATCGTGCCTGAAATCCAGCTGACAAGGCAGCCACGGGCCAAGCTCTTAACAGCCCTATCTCACTACTCATCAATTTATCATCTTGATCTAAATGCTCTGAAACAACTCTCCTTCTAAAGGACTCTGTCCCTGCAGACAGTGGGGTTGCAATCAGCACTGAAGCCAGCACCCTCCACAGGCTCCCTATGACAGCCCCATGGGCTTGCACCCATTGCAGCATAACATCCCATCCCTGCAGGCTTCACTAAGGTGCAGAACAAAGCAGAGATGCCAGCAAGGCTCCAGGCTGGTGGAGCTTTTAGGGCAGGAGTGGGATGAGGTGACACTCCTGCTCCCTGCAGCTATGCATGCCCTGTGCCCAGTCCAAATTCCATCCCCAGCACTTCTCTGTCTCTTTGTAGGAGCACCGACCTGAAGGTGCAGGGTGGGTTTATCAGGCAAGAAAGATCTCCAGCCTTTCCCTACTTTCTCTGCTGAGGTCCTGCAGCTCCTTAATCTATGCACATTTCCCCACAGATGGCAAGGGGGACGCGGTTCAGCTGGTGGAGCAGTGGCAGGGGCCTTCCTGCAGCTGCAGCCCAAGGGCAGGGGCAGCTCTGCTCAGATGGGAGAGACATGCACACCTCCCCACACCCTCTGCCTGGGCCCTGCAGTCCACGTGGCACGTTGGAGCTGCCTGGAAATTTCAAGGCAGCTTCCCTCCATCCCCGGTGGCTGGAGTCCCTCCAGCTTCTCCAGCACACCCCTCCTCCCCAAGCATCACCATGGGCCAATGCCAGGGGTGTTCCCCAGCGTGGCACGACCCCATAATGCCACTGGCATTCAAAGCAGCAATCCAGCTCCGGAACAAAGCAGGGAGACTGGCATTAGGGACCTTCTGAGGCTGCCTAGAGGGGTCTGACAGCCTTGGGAGCCTCCACCATAGGCACAGCCCCTCTGCCGGCCCAGGGCTGCAGGCAGAACTTCACATGGGGCAGCCATCAAGACAATGAGAGACCAAAAGCACCTAGCACCCATCCTGACTCCCCAGGAAAAGGCTGGGAAATGGGGTTGGATGCAGCCTGGCAGCTCACTCCCGTGCTGACACAGGCAGCCCCACGGCTGTGCTGGTGTGTGGCAGAGCAGTGCCCCAACCCAAGGGGCACCCAGGATGCAGGAGATGCCCTGCTCCACTGCACGCAGCTTTAGCACGCAGCTCCAATGCACGCAGCTGAGATCCACGCATCGTCAGCTGATAACAAATGGCAGTCGGTCCCAAATAGCGCCCATCAATTCCCCGGTGCCCCGAAGTTGTGCAGGACGTGGAGGCAAGCTCCGTGCCAGGCAGCAGCGGCGTTACGTAATGAAGCAGAGAGGCTCCGATGCAGCACCAAGTTACATCCTGACAGCTTCGCAGGGCACCGGCAGCTCCGGAAAGAGGCGGCTGTGGGCCGGGATCCCCACACCGCGTGCCCCAGCAGCCAGGCTGAGCGGCGGGGATGGCCTCTGCTCGGCGGCATCGCGCTCTGCTCTGCGGGCACGCGAGTGCCGGGGCGAGGCCGGCCGTGGGCTGCTACTACGGAGCTGGAGCGCGGCCAGGCAGCTCGGTGCCACCCCAACGGTGCCGCTCGCTGCAACGGTGTCACCCCAATTGGCATCGCCCGCTGCGGCGCGCCCGTGTCACATCGGCGGCACCCGTCCCCGCGGTGTCACCCGCCGTGGAGCCCCGGGCACGGCTGCATCCCCCGCACCGAACTGCCCCGCATCCCGACCCCGCAGCGCCCGGCCCCGCCCGCCCCGCGCCGGATGCGGCGGCACCGACCTGCTGCTGCTGCCGTGCGAGGACGTGCAGGGCCGCCGCTCCGCTTCGTTCGCCGCCTCCTCGGACCACAACTCCCAGCAGCCCGGGCAGGAGGGGCCCGCGCCGCCCCCGCCGGCACCGCGCCGGGCGGCACAGCCTGCTGGCCCCGGGCCACGCACCGCCCGCCCGGCCCCGCCCTCCGCTGCGGCCGCCCCCGCCCTTCGC
>NW_024884867.1:5413659-5415939 GCF_019232065.1 Centrocercus urophasianus
GATGGGGGCCGTTCCGAGGGGACGGGGCTGCGGCAGTCAGGATGCGGGGGCGGGATGGGGATCCTGTCCCCAGGGATCTTGCATGCACAGCAGAAGGGTAGGCGCTCGGAGATGCGACGGTGTGAAGCTCCAGGGATGTGGGCATCTCGGGTGGAGGGAATGCCGCCTGCAGGGATACAGGACGCTGGGGAGGCGGCAGGCGGGCTGCAGGAGCCGCTGCTCCCCGAGGGTGTGGGTGACCGGGATGCGGGCAGCCTGGGGTGCAGGGGGTGCTGGGTTCTGGGCGCCACTGGGGACACGGGGCCCGCAGCCAGCTCTGCTCCCTCGGTCCGTAAGTGACAACGGGACCGCTGTCGGTGCTGCCCAGCAGAGCACGCCTTTCAGCCGCTCCATCCAGCGCAGCTCCTCTCCAAAAGTTCCTTTCCTAAACGGAACTTGAACGTTTCCACACTTTAGCCCTATGGAAGAGACTAGCTCAGAGGGTCGGCTGTAGAAGAGGACTTCGGAGGTGTCTCTTACTGACTCTTACATGTTGGGGGAGAAACAATTTGTCTTCAGACTTTCTTCTTCCTGCTTGCTTGCCCTCCCTAGCTCCTCTTCGTGCTGCAACCAGTTTGCGAGGGAGATTTCCCCCAGCTGGGAGAGCTCTGAGAGGGGGGAGAGGAGAGGACGTCCTGCTGCCCCAACCCTCTCAGCTTCTGCTGAGAACATACCCAGTGCTCTGGGAAGGGCCCGGACCACGGGATGGCCACGTGGAACCCTGCCTGCTCTACGAGCATCCTTTGTGCAGAGGGATGCTGGGGAGGGCACAGCTGCTGCACCCAGACGGAGCTCGAGCCGTGGCACACAGCGGAAGGCCAGAGATTGGCTCCTGCTTTACGTCATCGGGGAGAAGCAGCAGCATTGAGGTTCTTTTTCTTTTTCTTTTTTTTTTTCTTTTTCTTTTTTTTTTTCCCTCTTCATTTTCATTCTCTTGCCATCTCCGTCCAAAAATAACCCAAGCTTCCACCCCGGGGAGCGCTCCGCATCAGAGCTTTGGCTCCTTCACCCTCCCGTGCATTAGCCTGACAGCTACTAAATGAAGCTATTAGCTCGTGGCACATCATCACCTTTTTTAAAAGCGCGTTTTTCAGAGCATGTGGTGATGTCATTTGACTGCGTGTGGAGCTGCACAGATGCATGGGAGGGCTCGTATCCCTCAGCACAGGGCATTGCCCGTGGGGCTGTGTGTCTCCGTCCCCCTCCCCTGCAAGAGAACCCAGGCAGCTGCTCCTCCTGCCCTTCTGCACATCGCCCAGCAGGATCCCATGGGGAGCATTCCTACAGGACTCAGCAGGCTCCCAGAGGGGGTCTCAGCAAGGTCTCAGAGGTCCTTGAAGACCAAGGAAGTTCCCTGCAGGGTTCCAGGAGTCTCAAGGAAGGGTTCCAGGGGAATCCTGGCTTTCTCAGATGTGCCAGTGCGATCCCAGAAGGGGCCTCAGCAAGGTCCCAGGGGTCCTGGTAGTCCAAGGAAGATCCTGGCAGGGTTCCTGGGGTCCCAGAAGGGGTCAAAGGAAGGTCCCTGCATTACCAGAGGTCCCACAGGGATCCCAGGAGGGGTCTCAGCAAGGTCTGAAGGGTCCTGGTAGTCCAAGGAAGGTTCCTGCAGGGTACCAGAAGTCTCAAGGAAGGGTCCCAGGGGGGTCTTAACTTTCCCAGAGGTCCCATTGGGATCTGAGGAAGGGTCTCAGCAAGGTCCCATGATTCCCAAGAGGTCCAAAGAGAGTTTCAGAAGGGTTCCAAGGCAGAGGTTTCAGGGGATCCCAGGGGTGCTGCCAGCCAACGAGGCTGTGACAGAGCGGCCACACGTGGGCTTATGGCTCAGAGCTTGTCCCTACAGGGAGCCATCACTGCTCTGTCCCTTGGACACAGGCTGTTGGTGGCAATGCGGGGCTGCACCAGGGCAGGATCTGGCCCCTGGGGCATCATCACCAGGCAACAAGGTGAGCGCTGTGCCCAGCCCCAGCCCACTCCCATTGCTCCAACACAACGAGGCCATGCCACTGCCTTTCGGCAGCTCCGAGCGCTGCAGAGTGACTCCAGGCATTTAAAAACACAGCACAAGTTGTATTAAGGTTACACCGAACACTACAGCTTCCCACGGAAGTACTTGATCATGTTCAAAAATATTTAATCCCAGCAATTTTCACATTATTCTTATAAAAACAGACATGTATGAAGGGAAATGAAATGCTTAGTACATTTTTTGGCACTTTTTTTTTTTTTTTTGTCTTTTTTTTT
>NW_024884867.1:5416039-5437224 GCF_019232065.1 Centrocercus urophasianus
TTTTTTTTGTCTTTTTTTTTTTTTTTTCTTTAACCTTTACAAATTACAAACACACATTCGTTGTTTTTAAAGGAAAAGAAAACAAAAACCAAAACAAACCAAAAACAAAAACCAAAAATGATCTAAGTCTCAGCTGTACACTGCAGAGATGCACTAACCATCCCGAAACTAAAACAGACTCCCCAACACTGTCGTAGTTACGTTGCCATTTTACAAGGACAAAAGGAGACAGCAGCTGCCCGGGACGTGGTGGGGCATCGCTGCCCACCCACAGCCCGCCACCCAGCTCTGGTGAATGCACCCAAAGTGAAGGAGCACGGGGGATGCTGAGGCCCAAAATGAAGCTGCTGCGGGGTCTGCCTCTGCCAGAGCAGCTCTGAGGGCTGATTCTGCCTCTCTGCTTCCCATTTCCAAGCTGGAGCCTGGCCCTGCTGCCGAACAAATCTCCACCTTCACCCCCTCTCCTTGTCATCGCCTGGGAGGGCTTTGCCCGCGAGCAAAGTGCAAACCTTGAGGGCTCCAGTGGCTTGGGGACACGTGGCGCAGCACCCCAAGGCAGGTGGCAGCCCCCACAGGGCCCAGACCATGCTTACCCTGAGATACTACCGCGGGGCGAAGGGGCACAGCAGCCTGCAGCAGTGCTTGGGCTGCCCTGGTGCTGATGATGGCGCTGAAGAGGAGCAGAGAGCAGCAGTCCCCTCACCCCAGCCGTGCCACCCGTGCCGTGGGGAGAGCCGTGGCTGCAGCAAACCCTCGCCTACGTCAGCTCTGAGCAATCAATTGCAGGCTCTTTCAATGGAGGCGCTTTTAATTTTTAACAACAGAAGAACTGCAAAACCCGTCTGTGGGTGCGTGGCCGGGGGACGGGGAGATGGAGCTCTGTCCCCGTGTGCCACTGCTGCCCCCCCCCCCCCCCCCCCCCCCGGGGTCCGGGCGCAGACCCCGCGGCTCTGCAGCACACCTAGCGCAGTTTAAATAGAATAAATACAGTGAAGAAAACAGTAAAATCTTCAATAAGGAGGCAAAAGGAAAGACAACAGCAGGTCCAGGGGTCCAACCAAACTCCACATAGTCTCTGGATTAGTTACTGAGGAAGTTCTATGAGAGCACATTAAGTTTGCAGCTGGAGACTCTCTTGCCTTTATATCGAAACTTCGTATTCTCTTGTTTCCTGGAAAGAAGGAAAAGCCATTTTAGGGCAGCAGCTGCGATTTGGGATGATCACCCCGTTGGATTTGTGGAGCCAGGAGTTGGACTGGGTGATCCTTATGGATCCCTTCCAACTTGGGATATTCTATGATTCTACTGGTGAGAGACACCCTGGGGGCCACCTGGGGAGGGAAGGCACAGCAGCACTCACCCCTGTCTCATAAATTGGGTTGTCAAACTCCGTTTCTACCGTGATCTGGCTGTAGGGGTGGGAGTACATGAGGGGCAGGCGGAGGCTGGAGTAGTACCGGCACCTGGGGACAAGGCAAGAGTCACTCAGATGCACAGCCCTGCAGCAATGCGAGACCCTCCGTGTGCCCCCCGCCAGCCTGGGGCTGGGAGCAGCAGGGGGTGCCCTGTGCTGGGCTTTGGAGCCCAGCAGGACGTGGTGATGCTCCCTGGAACTCTGCCATCCACCTACCTGGTGATGTAGATGTAGGCTCCTCCCAGCAGCAAGGAGATGATCAGCACCGGGATGAAGATGGCCAAGGCCATATTTCCCCCCTCCAACGATGTCTCTGCAGCAGCTTCTGCTACTAAAAGGACATGACCTCTTATGCTGGCTTTTTCTCAGCACATTCTGCTGCCCCTCTGCCTCCGCTCCTCCAGTCCTTCACATGGGACGGGGGGTACTGGGGGCAGTGGGCTGGTTCTATTGGCTCCTGCAGCATGCACCTGCCTCAGTCCCAGTGTCTCTGCAGTGCTGTGGGCTTTGGGCTGGGGAGCACCTGGGGGTGCTGGGCTAGAGCGCAGGGGTGGTGGTGAGGTGGGGCTTGGCCCCAGGGAGTTGTGCAAGGGGCTGATCCAGCAAATGTGTCACTCACCTTCCAGAGCGTGTTCAAAGCTGTCCTGATTGACTGGAAGAGAAATGGAGAGTTATTGGGAGGTGGCTGTGTGTGCACTGGGTGCTACAGCTTCGCATGCAGGGGGATTCACGTAGCCATACTGAGGCTACCATAGGAATCTGTGCTAGGCTTTCCATATCCCATTTGGTCACAAAATGTGCTGCACACTTTCAGCACTTAATGATCATTTGTTCTTTTTAAGTGCTCACACAGAGGCTGAGCAGACTGGGCAAGAAAATGTGTAGGATGTCTCTGCCTGGAGTGGTGGCACCAGCCAGAGGTGGTGGGTGCTGCCCATCCCAATGAATGCTCCCCACCCCAGTAGGTGCTGCCCATCCCAATGGATGCTGCCCATCCAAATGAGTGTTCTCCATCCCAATGGGTGCTGCCTGCCCTGCTATGCGCTACCTTTGCAGATGGGCAGTGGCCCACTCCAGTGCGATGGCTGTCCCAGTATGCACTTGATGGTCACCTCCCCCATGAGCTCGAAGCCCTCATAGCACATGAAGGTCAGAGACTCGCCGGGCAGGTAGAGGCGTTTGTAGAGGATTTGGTAGCCATTTTCTGGCAGCCCTGGATTGTCACAGGCCAGAGACTCCTCCGCTGGAAAGGAGCACATTGCAGGGTGAGACAAGGGCTGAAGGGAAGGAGGCTGGAAGTTCAGCTCCTGAGCTGTCATCAAGCTGTAGGGAAGGGCTGCAGCACTCACAGACGCAATGTGGGAGCCGTGAGGTCCAGATGGGCGTCCCAGTCTCGCGGCTGTAGCAGGTCAGCAGTGAGCTGCCCTCCAGCACGAAGCCAGGGTTGCAGGTGTACTGGATGGTGGTGCCCACCAGCAGCACGGGGTCAGAGATGAGGCGAGTCGAGTGCTCCACCTCTCCTGGGTCTGTGCAGTACATAACTGGGGAGAAGAGGGGATGTGGGGTGGGTCCTGGGGGCACGGAGCACATTGCTCAGGGCAGAGTGAGGCACTGGGGCACTCACTCTTTTCACAGAAAGGAGGGTCGCTGCTCCAGCTCAGGTCCCACTGGCAGGTGAGCGTGTCACTCCCCACGATGTCATAACCTGGGTCACACTGGTAGGTGATCTTGGCCCCTCTCACCAGCTCGGTGTGGGATGTGGTCTTCCAGCCGTTCTGGATCTCGGGGAGGTCGGAGCAGGAGTCGTTGCGCGACACCTCTGTGGGACAAGTGCTGACTGTCACCCCGTGCACAAGGCTCCTTGTGGGGTGTGCATCCCACCCTGAGCACCACGGCTCTGTGAGCAGCCCTGCTGGTCTGCAGATGGCATCAGGGATAACGAGGCCCCTTTGGAAGTCACCCCAGAAGTAACCAAGCCAGAGCCCTGCAGCAGGCTGTGGGTATTGCAGGGAGTTTGCTGGAGCTGGAGAGGAGCTGTGGCCCAGCAATCATCCCCAATTGCAAAACTGTCCCCTGCAAACCCTGCTCCAGCTGCTTGTTGTCCCCCTCTGCTGTCAGGGCTGGGGATGAGCCCAGCACCCCACTCTCTCCCTACCTATGTAGTTCATGATGAATCCTTGGCCCTTCCCAAAGATGAGCCCAGCAGGGTCTGAGTGGAACCGGATGGTGAGGTCAGGACTGGAGGAGTAGAGCTTCTGGGGGCCGCTGCTGCCAATGTACTGCCCCAGGATGCGGGCAGAGAGCTCGTCCCCATCATAAATGGTGAGGATGTCACTGTTGGTGAGGTTCAGGCTGGAAAGAAGAGCTCGGTCAGCCTAGCAAGGAACCAGCAGGATGCTGGGTGTGGAATGAAGGGGCAGTGAGGTGACCTTCTGCCTGACACTGCATGCATCCTGTCTGTGTGCTTGTCCTGTCCCCAGTGGCTTGGGAAGTTCTGTGGGGATGCCTGTTCTGAACAGAGCAGCAGTGCTGCTCCTCCAGCCCTGGCTCCATCGCCATCTGCAGCCCCATCATCAGCCCCAGACCACTCTCCCTGCTGCAGACAATGAGAAGGAGCCGAGGCTTTCCCCTGCTACCCCAGGCCCCCCATAGGTTTGGAGCTGCATAGGACTCCCAAGGACACCCGCAGAACACAGCTTACAGATTTCAGCCGAGATCCCCGCTGGGAGCGACACCGGCCCCATGAGACAAGCGGTGACACCCGCGGTGGCCGCAGCGCTGCAGTTCTGTGCAGCAGCGTCAGACCCAGCAAAGCTCTTCGCGGTGCCAGAACCGATTCGCTTTGGCAGCCGCCCGCCCCGCGTCCCCGCCGCCAGCAGAGAGCAGTGCTGCCCCGCGGATGGAGAGGAGCCCGCAGGAGAAGTCTACACCAGGTCTGAGGCGGCAGCAACCCTCCGCTCCGAGCCCGGGCTCTGGATATCCCATGCAGAGTCCCATGCAACATCCGATGCCATGTCCCATGTAACATCCCATGCAAAGTCCCACGCAATGTCCTGTGCAATGTCTCATGCTGTATCTCATGCAATGTCCTGTGCAATGTCCAATGCAAAATCCATGCAACGGCCCACGCAATGTCCAGTGCAGTGGCCTGTGCAATGTCCCATGCAACAGCCCAAGCAAATGTCCTTGTAAAGCCCTGGGGCTGAGCCCAGTGCTGTTCTATGCCCAGTTGAGCCAGAACACCCGGCCCTGTGCTGGGCAGGATCAATCCCACTATGCTGCTCAGCATCCTGGGCCGGGGGTGTGCTCAGGCACCCCACACATCCACCCATCTGACTCAGCCTTGTTTGGAGATGCCTGAGCCGATCCCCAAACATTTTATTAAGAATGTTCTTGGAAGGCGCCCAGTTAATCCCCATGGCAGGCTGACATTTGTAGTAAATCTCTGCTTTCTGTCAAACATGATTTTCTCGGTGACATTTATGTCTGATGACTTCAAATCGCCTGGTCTCCAGTCCTGCTCAGCCCAAGCGCCCACAAATCCAGCAGAGCCTCACGGGGAGCTCTGACTTGTGATTTTTACAGAAAGCTTTAAAGCCTTTCTGACTCTAAGCCCCTACTTGAGACATGCCCTCCTCCAAAATAGCACTGAGGAGATTCCCTTTGCATAAGAAGCATTACCATGCCCAAGGCTCCCTGCCTGGAGATAAAACCCATTCCCCTTTGAGTTACCCCCAGATGCAGTGAGGAGTGGGTGCTGCAATGTGATGGGTGCTGTAGGGGAAAGGATGCTGCAATGCAATGAGTGCTGTAATGTGATGGGTGCTGCAAAGTGATGGATGCTGTAATGCAAGTGCTGCAATGCAACGAATGCTGCAAAGTGATGAATGTTGTAATGCAGTGGATGCTGCAATGCAATGGGTACTGAGCACATTGCAGGGGATGAGAGAAGGGCAGAAGGGGCACAACAGACACAGAGCTGGTTCCTGGGAGGGGGATGCTGCAGGGAACTGGGCTGAGCAGGGCCAGGGGCATGATATGTGCAGATGTCTGAGAGCAACTCACAGTTGGATGTCCAGAAACAGCCGCTTCTCCTCACCCACGTGGACTCTCCAGATACAATCCTCTCCCTCCGTGTAGGGCTCTGGCCAGTTAGGGGACAGGATCACCCCGGCCATGGCCGTCAGCTCCCCCCCGCACGTGGCTGCAGCAGAGAGGCAGGGCTCAGCCCTCGTGTACCAGAGCATGGCAAGGCCCCCTGGTGCTGGCACTGACCTCGGCACAGCGGCTCCGTGTCGTTCCAGTAGGGGTCCCGCATGTTGACACACTCGATGACAGCAGGGCCCTGCTCCAAGGAATGCCCAGGGTCACACGTGAACTCCACGGTGGTGCCCAGGTTGTAGGTGGGGTCGGAGGTGGTAAAGTTCCCATTCTGGATGTAGGGTTCGTAGCAGTGGCCCCGCTCAAAGGCTGCAGGAAAAACCCCATTAGCGGTGTGCACATGGGGGCTGGGGAGCAGCATGGCCCCATCCCCAATGCCCCACCTGCCTCCAGCTTTGAGCTCTGCAGGAGGAGCCCCAGGGCTGTGCCACCACCCCACCAGGAGCCCGTGCCTCCATCCCTGCCATGCCCAGTCCCCGCCACACAAACGGTGTTCATTACAGGCAATTAGGATTAACAACCGTTTATCTGTCCTGAGCCATGCAGGCTTAACCAAACCCCACTTCTTCCTTTGTGTGTCAGCATCAGTAATGCACTCTCTGTGTTGTTACTGCTGTATTTACCAAGCAATCTTTCCTGGGATTACCACCTGTCATCAAGCCTGCTCTTTTCCTTTTTCTTGCTCGGGAAATGCACACCCTGAAGCTTCTGCAGCAATAGGGAGGTTCAGCTCGCCATGCATGCTGGCAGCACCACGGGGACAGCAGCACGACGAGCGTTGTGGCCGACCCCCTTCCTGCAGCCCCCCAGCCCACAGCAGAGCATCACCTTCGAAGCGGATATTGAAGGCAGTGGAGGCGGCTGGCTCCTCGGCGAGGAAGTCGATGCGGATGGAGGAGTCGTCGCTGATCACCCCCTCGAAGGGCACGCTGTCAGCACGCAGCGAGTCGTAGAGCACGGCCGAGCGGTTGCTGTCCCCGCTGTACACCACCATCCTGTGCAGGGAGCCGGGGGTCGGCCCCCAGAGGGAGGAGTCGGGGAGGAGGGATGCAGCGCCTCGGGGATGCGTGAGGCGCCCCAGCCCTTCCCTGTGTGCTCCCAAAATCCAGCAATTGGAAGAGATGGTGCCAATGAAAATTCACCAACCGGATCAGTTTCTTTTACCCATATATTAAGCTGGATTTTTACACTTTGATTTTACTATGGCCCGTAAGCCTGGCACGCTGCCTGTTACCGGGCTGAATTCCAATGCTTTCTAAACACGAGGTGTGTTTGCTTATGTGAATGCTGATAGCCTGGATGTGCAGCACGAGGTGTCCCTTTGTGCTCTTGGACACCCCATTAGGAACTGGTGTCCCACGCCCTCTCTTCCTCTTGGTCCCATCCCAACCAGAGCCAAGTGCCACCAACCCCTCACCTGTCCCTCTCGGCCAGCAGCAGCTTCTCGAAGTGCAGGTGCAGCTTTTGGCCCGGGGGTGCTGTGATGGCCCACACGCAGTACATGCTGCCCGACTGGTTGCCCGCGGTGCTGGGCGAGAGGACACGGCCGATGGTGGCATTGTGCACGGTGCCTCCACAGGGTGCTGCAGGGCAGAGTGGGGCAGGTAAGGGGTAACAAGGGGCACAGCCCTCACGTCCCCCCTCACCCGCCTCAGCGGGGGACACATTCTGCTGCCACAGAACGCCTGGAGTCGCACAGCTTGGCATCGCTGTCAGGACTGCATTCGACAAGCAGCACAAAGCACCCAGATCATTTTTGCTTTGGGGTTTCCCCCTGCACCTGTGCTGTTTGCGTGCCCACACCTGAGCAGATGGGCTCGGGGCTGCTCCAGTGGGGCCGGGATGCATTGATGCAGGTGAGCATATGGGGGCCCTGCAGCTCGTAGCCCAGATGGCAGTGGAAGTGAGCGATGCCGCCCGAGTGCAGGTCCATCACGGTGACATCTCCGAAGTCGGGTCTTCGTGGGAAGCTGCAGCTCAGCATAAACACTGCAACGAGCACAGAGTGCAGAGCTGAGGGCTGCCTGCTCCCAGCCATGCTACATGTCCCACGCCACAGTCAGAGCTTGCTGTGGGGCAATCTGCATGCACACAGCGCTGCCTTCCACCTCTCACTGCTTTTGACCAGACCCAGTTTCTATTTTAGAAAGAATTTCCTCGAACTCATCCATTTTTTATAGCTTCTCAAGGAAAAAGAAATAGATAATTTAGCGAGAGCCTGTGCAGGAAGAGCTGCAGAATGGGGACAGGAATGGGGGGAGGAGCAGATGTGTGGCTATCGGACCCAGCACCCCAGCAGGACAGGCGCTCCCATTTGCTCCCACCCTGCACGCAGCACTTGGGGCACCCATGGGGCCGGGGCACCCACCCTGGTAGTGCAGCTGGAAGGTCCCCACTGCCTCGTCCTGGAAGGTGCGGAAGTAGACGGAGATGGTGTTGGTGGGGCTGCGGATGACCTGGCCCTCCACCAGCAGCGTCTGGTTAGCCAGCACCACCAGTGTGTTGTCATCCACGCCACGGATGGAAAGCACCTCCCCGTCTGACAGGTTGACGTTCTTCACCTGGGTGGGAGGAGAGCCATGGGGCAGCAGGGCAGCATCCTAGGGCCATATGGGGGTCACCCCCACCCCCAGGCGTGCAGAGCACCCACCCATCACAGCGCTCGTGTAGGGCTCATGGCTCACTGCACACCCAGTGCACCACCATCCCTCCCCATCCCCATCTCGGATGGGGAGTCCCAGCAAACGCTCCTCATGAGCAGTCCCAACAGGCTTTAGTTATTATTTGGAAATAGCTGTGAAGTAACCTCGCATTTGCATTTTGTGTCCATTTAGCTTAATAAACGGGCTCGTATTTCAGCAGAAAGATGCTCATCAGATCATTTGTTTCCTTAAGTGCACGAGGACTGGGGATCTATATTTAGCACAGCCACAGCCTGTAATTGCAAACTCTCTCGACGGTGTTGTGACGGGGAAGGTTTGTTGCTGTTGTCACAGCATGCCCATCTCCCCGCCCCGCTGCATGGAGCACAGATGTGCAGAGCCCATGGGAACCCAGTGCTGGGGAGCTGCAGGGCCATCTGGTGTGCTCTGCAAGGAGTGGGGCTTCCTGGGTGGGATGGCCCTAAGACTGTCACATTGCATCCCCCTCTGCCCTAGCAGCCCCTCAGCACATGGCACCAGGAGCAGCTGCATCCTCATCCCGCAGCCTGGCTGCATTCGGTGCTGCAGGAGGGGCCAAGAAAGGTCAAAGCCAGCCGGGGTGCAGCATGGGGACTTGTACCCAGAAGCTTATGCTTTATTTTGCAGAATCACTGCTGATGGTGCCCTGCCAGGGGCTGCGGATCATAGGTTCTGCTGTGAGCAGAGCCAGAACCCATGTCAGCTCCTGCAGAGCCTTCCGGGGAGGCAGGAGGGATCCTTGGTTCAGGCTGCCAGGCTTGCTCACCCACTACAAAATCTCTTTAGGGAAATTCTATTGCCTGCCAAGAAAATTCAAGTTCTCAAAAACAACGACAATTTTGTCAAACGTTCTCAGCGCTGGCTGCTCTGCTCTCAAACTGCTGCAAAAAAAGCACAGGGACAAGGGACAGAGTGTGCTGGGGCTGCTGCAGGATGCTGTGAGCACAGCGGGGATGCTGGGGGGGCTGGGTACCCCCGACCCTGGTAAGACATCCTGCAGCAAGCCAAGCAAGAACCTGACTCAGCAAGAATCAGGATCAGCCCTTTGAGAAGCAGAGGATCTCTGTGTTTGGAGTTGCTCAGCCCTCCCCATGCTGCATCCTGGCAAACCCAGGGGAAAGTGGAGCTCTGAGCTCGCTGCCTATCCTCTCCCCGCCCAGCGAGGTGTCCCCGCTTGTCTCCATTACAGGAGCTGGGAATTAAATCAAAATCACTTAAACATTATCCAATTATCCCCATCACTGTGTGAGAGCTGAGGAAGTTGCACTCTGTTACTTCAGCACCTGCCCAATGTAATTAGCTGCAGTGCCACTGGTTCGCACTGCTGGTACATGTGAAATAATTAAAAAGTGATGGAGGAAAACCTGCCAGCACCTGGCAAGGCAAGGGGGGGGCTCAGGGGCATGGAGCCACTTCCCCATGATGGCACTGCCCCTCAGCCAGGGACAAGCAGCAGCACCCACCACTCCCCCCAGCCTCAAAACAGCTCTCCAGAGAGGCACAGCCAGCACTGCTGCCTCCCTGTGCCGATTACTCCCAAAGTGCAGGGGATGGGGGTGGCACTGAGGGACTCCCTCAGACCCCAAGGGGGGAAAATGAGGCAGATGTGGGGGCTCCCACTCTCCCCGTGCATGTGCCCTGGCACATGGGATGGCCCAGACCCTGCCCAGAGTCAGCACAAGCAGGGTAGGACATTGCTTCTGTGATTTCATTGTGATTTCATTTCTCTGAAAGCCTGAGAAACAGCAGCAAAATGAAACCCAGAGCTCCAGGGGAATGGGGAGGGGTACTGCAGCATGAGCATGGGGGCAGAGCCGAGGTGATTCCCCGACACACTTCTCACCTGCAGCTCCACGCCATAGCCAGTGTAAACAGTGACGTTGTAGGTGCACTCCAGGAAGCTGTGCCGGGGCAGCGGGGGATAATCCGTGGAGTCGATGTAGCCCTCAGGGTCGTAGAAGCTCACACTGCAGCGCACTGGGGGATGCACATCAGTGGCTGCCCAGGGCACAGCTCACCCCCCTCCCCCCCGGAAGCACGTACCGCTTCACTTCCAGTTTGGGTGAAAAACTGTGGCTAAGGGAGCGACCCTCCTCTCCAGAGGTCCCTGGGGTGGTGATACCCTCCTCAAGCACCCCTTGCTGCAATCACTAAGGATTTTGGCAGCTCCAGAAGGCAGATCTGCATCTCACCACTGCCATATCCCCACCCCACATCCCACTCCCTGGTGGCACCGCATCCCCGTGTTCCCTTACCCGGGGTGGGCTCCGTGGTGATGACGGTGGTGGTGATGATGGTGGAGGTGGTGGTTTCTTGGCTCTCCTCTGAGGCAGAGCCATTCATCTCGCTCTCAGCGCTGTCCATCTGGTTAATCGTGCCACTGGGAGCTGCCGTGGGACCCATGCCCATGTCACCAGGGCCATCAGGGAAGGGCCGAGCAGTTGATGGTGGTGGGGTGGAAGGGGAGATCTGCAGCACAGGGCGGCTGGTGGGACCCCATCCGAGCAGCTCAGGGGGGCTCTGCCTCTGCCCGTCCGCTGTCTCTGTTGGCATGGGCAGCTCTTGGGAGGACATGGAGAGCACGGAGCTCCGTGTGCTCACAGCCCTGGAGAGCCCTGGCAACGTGGGCTTGGCCTTCAGCTGCTTCCTCGCTGTGTTACTGTGCTTTAGGGCAGGCGGCTTTTTCTTAGCAGGGAAAGTCTGCTTGGTGTCAGCCCTGGGGTCTGCGGTGGGTGCTGGCAAGATATGGCTCTGTGCATGCAGTGATGGTCCCTCCACTGCTGGCTTGGGGCTGTCCTCAGCAGCAGGCAGCAGGTTGAAGGCTGCACTCTGTCTGGGTCCCCCCATACTTGCTTCATCCACAGGCAGTGGATGAGGGCTGGTGGGGAGAGGTGTTGCCTTGGGGCGGCCATCTGCAAAAAGAACAGGGAAAGCTGGACTGAGTGATGCTGGGCATGAGATCAGGCTGTGCTGTGGCATGGAATCAGCCCTCTGGGAGCTGCAGCTGGTGGAGAACCCGCTGTCTGCTAATTGTGGAGAAGCAATAATGAATCTGCGCTGATTCCCTGAAAGTTGGGTTTCTGCTGGAACATCATTGCGCAGTCTCAGAGCTGCTGTTTGGTCTCTTTATCTCGAGGTCAGCTGCTCAGAAAGGTCTGCTTGCTCGTGCCGAGTTTGTTCTCTGGCTTGGCCTCTATGAAAAGCCTTTATTTGTGCAATTGTCATCAGTAAATACTGTCATTTCAAAGAGCCTGATTAGGCCATGCCATCCCCCATTGTCTTCCCCGCTGCTGCCTGATGGAGAGCAGCTGCCCCGCTGCCTGGCATCAGCGCACAACTCAGGATTGAAAAGCCTCTCCCTAGGCAGCCCCGACCTTCTGCTCCAAGCAGGGCAGCCTGCAGGAGACAAAGAGTCCCCAAAGCCCCGCTACCACCGAGCGTAATTGTGAGAAGCACAGATGTATTCACCACCACCGGCTCTGATTGGGCTGCAGCCCGCCGTGTACAATAAGCCCCGAGCAGCACCACAGCTCTGTGAAGTGCTGCACAAAGCGGAGAGTCAACATTTTCCATGGAAACAGCAGTCGCCAGGAAAGGAGCTCAACATGAAGGGTGTGCTGGGCTCCTATAGGACCTGCTGCAGGGTCCTACGTGTGGTCCTACCGCAGCTGGGTGCAGCCTCCCCCAGCGCACACATCAGGGAGAAATGGCCTCATGTTGCACCAGAGGAGGCTCAGGTTGGGTATTAGGAACGATTTCTTCTCCCAGAGAGCGGTGATGGACTGACACAGGCTGCCCAGGGGGTTGGTGGGGTCATCGTCCCGTGAGGTGTTCAAGGAATGTGTGGATGTGGCACTGAGGGATGTGGTTATGTTTACATACTGGTGGTGGGTTGCAGTTGGACTTGGCTATCTGAGAGGTCTTTTCCAACCCTAAACATTCTGTGGTCCTGTGAAAAGGGACATACAGTGGCACTGGGCTCGGTCCCTGAGCATCCCATCCTGCTGCTCCCTGCACCAAGCGGGGGGCACAGTAACACAGCAGAGGCTCCTGCAGGAACCCACACCCCTGAAGTCACAGCGTTAACAGAAACAGCAAAAATCAGCCCTGGGTTATTTGCCATGTGAATTCATATTCATAATGGATGTTGCTGTTAAGTCGTATTTTATGCTTTCGGAAAGTTGACTAATTTCTTATTAGATCCTTTGCCAGGAAGCATTTAAATGGTTCTATCCTTAACAAAGCATGAAATAAAACACTCTGTAGCACGGCCCCGTAATGAGCTACTTAACATGCTTCAGTTTGTAAGGGCAAATGTGTATTTCAAGGAAGCAAACGATGGCTGGGCTGGGGCAGGGTGGCGAGAGCTGCAAGAAGAAGTGACCAGTGATGTTACTTCTGCCATGGCCAAACCAGCCCTGTGTGTCCTCATGAGCTCTGCCCCAGGCTGGATAGGCTGATGGCTGCCTGCTTGGCAGCAAATTCCGATTGCCCTTGTAAGGCCTCGTGGTGGTTTCACCTCTGCACTACATATGGCCTTTCAGATGATGTATAGAGGCAAATATTTGAGGGAAAGAAAATACTGCAGGAGCCTCCTGCCAGCTGGGAGGGAGGAACAGCAGGACCCTGCCCGACTGCAAATCCCTTCTGCTCCACACAATCGATCCGGAGATACTGAGCTGCCGGGAGAGACATGATCGTGTTTGACCTTGATCTAATCTGCTAAACCAGCTCTGGAGAAAGGAACACTATCGCAGCATACAAGGGATTTATCCTGTCGCTTTATCTTGAATGCGTTGCGGCTGCCTGCAGGCTGCAAGAGATCTGCTGGGGCAGCGGCTGTGTTTGCAGTGCTGGCGCTGGGGTGCCAGCGGGATGCACTACAGAGTGCTGAGACTCTGCTGCACCAAATGTCCAGGAAAGTGTGGAGCAAAAGGGACCTGATGCAAAGCGGCAGCTCCTCCCAGGGCTATTCTGGGATCCGCTATGTGAGAGAGGAAGGAGCTCGGCTCAGAGGATGCCTCCACTCCCCCGTGCTTCATATTAGCTGCAGTAGGAAGAGCTCTCTGCAGGGCTGGGGCTGGGGAGGTGGCGGGGCAGCTCCACAGGGAGTGGGGCTTTGGGGTAGCAGAGCCACCCCATGTGCATGTAGGACACAGTCCACCCCCTCATTTAGGGGCTGTTGGGTTTTACTGCAGTTTTGAAGGCTTCTGTTTTCCTGCTGCTCAGAAACAGATCTGCTCACTGCCCATGAACTGCATGTGTGCAGTGCAGTCTCCCTGTTGTGGTTTGGGGTTTGCTACAATGACCCAGATGCACCAGCAGTGCAAAATGTTGCGTACTGAGCAAAGCAGTGAACGAGGCTGCACGGCCATGCGACACAAAACAAACCAATTAAATGCAAACTGAAGCTCTGCCCTTCATCACAGTTCCATTCACTATCAGCTCCTGTTCTCCATAACAGTGAAATGGGTTTCTCAGCACTCCAAGGTCACAGCAGTCCCCACAGTGATGGGTCTGTGTCACTCGGCCAGTGATGGCACGTGCCCATGTGCTGCTGCGGGGAGCAAGGAGATCTGATTGCCGCCAGCACCTCAGCTGGTGGGGCTTAGCAGAATTAGGGAGCTGCAAGTGCTTGATAAAAGGATGCTGAAATAATCATCAGGCACTCATTTTGCTGCGGCGCTCCTGAACGAGCCGAGCTGTGAGTGGCTGCATTGCTGGCTTCCCAGTGCTAAGACGATGCTATCGCTGCCCAGGAACCAGAGCACTGTGGATTGATTGCTAGGGCTCATATCTCTGTCCTAAAGGCTTTAGTGAGCTGATTATAGCTGAGCCTTAAAGAGCTTACAGGGATGCTATTAACGATGTTGTTCATTCTGGTGTTGGGCTCCAGCAGGTTGATTGGTGCTGAAGCTGTTGCAGTGGTTCCCTGTGCTGGGCGGCCCTGCAGCCCGCAAGGGAAGGAGCAGGAACACATCCATGCAGCACCAGGAGGGTTTCTCAGCCGTGGAGAGGGGAAAAGACAGCTTGAGTGTGAAGCAGGGATCTGAGGAAAAAGCAGGTTGGGTCCATCCAAACACACTGGCGCGATGGTTGGGAAATGGTTTGGTTTGGTTTCAAATTTTAAAACAATTTTTTGCCTTAAATCTTGAAGAGCAGGGAAGAAAAAAAAAAGAAAAGAAAAAAAAAAAAGCCTGAATCAAAACAGTCTTTCATTTCCAAAGTGTCAAAACAGAGCAACGCTGCCTGGATCTCCACGTGCCTCCCAACAGGAAACATGCATCCCGCGGTTACTATTTTAGCAAATTAACTTTTTCCATTGGAAATAAAAAAGAAGAAAAAGTTTCCCTAAGCACATCCTGACAGCCTGACCCATAAGCAAATAAAAGAGGAGCCATCTAATCACAGTGAGTCATCCGTGTGGGTGCGCAGATAAGCGTGGCCGGAGGAGGAGCTGCCCCTGGGGTCTGCATCGCAGCCCACCTGCAGGGGGCAATGGGAGAGGATGGCTCTGGGATGGGTCCGGGTTGCTTGTGCTCCAGGGCTGCTCTGTGCTCCGAGGGCTGCGGTCGGAATATTTGATTTTAAAATTTACATCTGTGTCACCGGCAACGCTCAAATAAGGTTGCCATGGAAACGCCTCATTACTGGCGGAGGATGCTGGCGATGGAGGAGCGCGGTGGGCAAGGAGGGCACTGGGACATGGCACTGCCTCACGCACGCTGTCCCTCTGTCCGTCTGCACCCTGGGAGGAGCACAGCCCTGAGCCTGGTGGGATGCTGCCTGGGCACTGCCCTGCATCCCAGGGATGGGGTCCCCTGGTGGTCTCCTGCTTGTCCTAAAGGGAACCCAGACGCATGTCACCATCTGCACACAGGCACAGCAGGGCTGGCCGAGGTGCTGGCTCCTGCCGTGCCTGCAGGCTGGAAGAAATCCCTTTCCAAATACGCTTGGCTCAGCTCAGGGCTGGCCCTGGACTCAGGTAGAGACTGCTCCAGGGTGGGGGAGCATTTTGGCCTCCGAAAACCACCCTAACAGAGGATCCAAGCTGCTCGTGCCTGGTTTGCTTCACTGCCACAAATATGGGAATTACACTTGCAAACATCCTCGCCATGCTCCAGAGAAGCTCGTAACTGCTCTAACGATCCGCAGCCGCCTGACAGATGCCTGGAAATTATACACTTCTCTGAGCTATGAGGAAAATGGATTTTCCTCCCCAGTGCTGCTCCATGGAGCTGGAATCAACGCACCCTTCACTTGCAGGCATCAGTTTCGGCCATGCCAGCTCCGTGTTCATGCTCCCCACGTCCCTGCAATGCCAGCACTGACACTTGGGGCGTACACCACACCTCCCCATAGAGTTACCCTGACCAGATGAACCTCCTCCCTCCCCTCCAGCCCCAGCAGGACAGGATCCCAGCCCCACGGGGCTGCCCACACCATGCCATGCTGCCATGCTTCACCCCAGCACCAGCCTGCAGAGAGCACTCTAGCATTTCAGGCTACAAATTGGACTGGGGGAAGAGAAGCGCTGCTTTCTCAACTAATCATCCAACTCAGTCATCTATATCTGGGTATAAAATTAAATGGGTTCTTGAAGAGAGAGTATATTTAGACACAAAAAGCCCTTTCTAGTCATCTATCTGGGACTAAAATAATTAATCTTCCATCTCTATTAAGATGCACTGTAGCAGATCTCGGGAAGCACGTGCTGTTAACCCTTTGGGGATTGCCACGTGCCCACCATCGCCCAGCTGTGCACAGCTGTGGGGTCAGCTGAGATCCCCCGCTTCTGCTGGGGAACTCGTCCCAAGAAATCCCTTCCTTTGCATTTTCTCCCCTCGCAGAGGCCGTGCAGAACCTCCCCGCCTGCTGCATGCCGCTGCCCTTGAAAAGACCCCTGTGATACTCCTGTGAAACAATGTTGCTCCAGCGCCTAATGACTGCTGACAGCTCGCAAACAGTCCCGCTGCTCGCAATCGGGAAGGCAGGGCGAGCGCCGCGTTACTGATGGCTGTGGTTATTGCAGTTATTGGGCTGCATCGATTACGGACGGTCGCTGCTCCGGAGGCTGCCTGCAAGCAGGGAAGAGCCCAGAACTCCTGCAGCATCCATGCAGCCTCTCAGAAAGGTTGCCCCAGCAGATCTCCATCTCCCAGAACGTCTGTAGGAAAGATCTG
The DNA here is from genome assembly GCF_019232065.1 of Centrocercus urophasianus. NCBI lineage: Eukaryota > Metazoa > Chordata > Aves > Galliformes > Phasianidae > Centrocercus > Centrocercus urophasianus. The sequence continues at coordinate 5,432,479 of NW_024884867.1, forward strand.
GCCAGAGAAATACAAGGTTCAATCTTCCTATCCTTCCTATCCTTCCTATTTTCCACCCGTAAAAATGGATTCATCCTGCTGGAGGCATTGCAGCCACTCCAGGGAGCTTTGCCCTGCCCTGCACTCTGGACCCGCGTGCCAGGCAGCTCTAGCACCTCCCTTCACTTCAGTGGCACTGTATTGTATATAATTAATCACCACTATATCAGCCATCACTGAGTTGTGTTTTAAACAGAATGAATTCCATTTCTGCTCTATGTCCTGCAGGATGATGATAACCTATGTGTGGTTTTTCCCACGGAGCCTAATGATGAGCCATCGCACTTTGTTTTAATTAATACAGATAGCAAAGATATTTCCATAAACACCATATTTCCATGGTGGTTTCCATAAGTGGTGCCAGCCAAGAAGCAGGGTCTTCTGCATGGCAGCTCATATCCACGTGCACCTATGCACGCCCCTATCCTATATGACAGTGTGCAGGCAGAGAGCTTTCCCTATATGACAGTGAGCCCCTATATGACAGTGAGCAGGCAGAGAGCTTTCCACCAGCCTGGTGACACGACCCATCAGACAGACATTACCCTGGCACTGTGATGAGCTTCCTCCCTGCTAATGAGTCTCCTGAAGCTTGACAGTCCCATGCACACATCAGGACCTGATCCTCTGCTCACAGTGTTGCTGCCTACGTGAACCCACAGAAAACCCCCATGTTCCCCCTGGCTGGAGATCCAGGGGGCTAGAAGCATCTCAAACAGGAAAAGCAAATGGCAGAGCTCTGCTCTATGTGCCAGCTCTGCTTTGCTGGATGCCCACGCATTCCCACCCCAGGTGGGTGCCTAGGTGGGCAGAATGGATCATTGAGCACAGCTGGATCAATTTAAGTGAGAAAGCCCTTGTATTCCAGCCTGGAGGCTCAGTTCTGCTCTAGATCCGGACTGTGTAAGAGGGGTGGGGGTGCTTTTACAGGATTGCAGCCTTCTGGCCTGCAGCTTTTCTTTTCCCACTGAAAGGAGACTCTGGCAGGTACCTGACACAGCTTTTGCTTCACTGCTCTGGGAAAGAACATTACTGAGTGAGCCTATGCACAAATACCTTGATATCTGAGTCAACATGCAGAGAGGGGCCTTTGTCAGATGTTCCTCATATATTCTTGTACAACACGTGTGTCATGTTGCTGGTGCCTGTGCATGTTTTCTGTCTATATCGTTATTTCTGACGCATCCTGCTGATTGGGAAACACAACGAGAAAGTACCCGACTCTGTTCTTCCCAGCAAGGAGAGAACCAGCAAATTATTAAAAAGCAGCATGTGGTCCAACCCAAGTCAGTTATCCTCCTCCTACTGCTATTGTTTATGTTCCTATGGGGTAACAGTCATACTCTGTGTACTTCTGGTAGCAGTGTGATGTGATTAAGATGGACACGTCTGCGAAATGAGTTTCTTTGGCACGCAACTGTAAATGCTCTAGGAATGGCCAGCAGCTGCTGAAATGTGTCTGGGCTCTCCCCACGTGTTCCCTGGGTCCCAGCCTCATCGAACACAATGGCTGCTTCTGCTCAGGACCTCCATGCCCCAGTGGCAGCCCCATCCTGTGCCAATTAGGGACAGGTAGCCCAGAGCAATGGGCAATGAGCTGCAGCTGGGCAAAGCCAACAGTGCAGTGGGGCTGATGCATTTGGTGCATGTGAAACCCAACAGCTGATTTCATGGAGCAGCAGGAGGAGCAGCACCAGGTTCAAAACAACTTTTAACTCATGTTTTCCATCACCAAACACTCCGGACTATAGCTGGGAATGGTGCCAGAGGGGTTTAGGAGGGAATTTTTCAGAGCTGAATGCCTTTCTCAGTGTTGACTCCAACTCTGGGCTCGTAATCCTGAACTCAAGCAGGCTGTTGCCTTTGCTGTTCTTTCAGGCTCTTTGTTTCGATCAAAGAGGCGATGCTGTATAACTTCAGAATGCCTTTTCTTGCGAGGCCGGTTTGATGCATGCGGTGCAGCAACGTGGAAAAATACAGCCCTTGCCCACGGAAGGCAGCTCGGATAATTTGCGTCACTTGAGGAGATGTTATTTGCCATGACTCAATTCAATTTGTGCGGCTGGGTGACAACACACCGGTGTGCTGTGATGAACTGCAGCCCTCTGCCTTGCACCGCGCCCGCGGGGATGTGTCCGTGTTGCAGGAAGCAGCACAGTGAGCCCAGAGCCTCTGCTCCAGTGCTTCTTGGGGTAGACCAGAGCCCAAACAGGGCTAGCAGGTGGTGACGTTCCCCAGAGCCACCCAGCCATGCCAGAGAGGTCCTTGCAAGGAGATGTGGGGGCTTCTGTCAGCAGTGCAGAAGAGCGAGCTCTGGGCAGCCTGGCCTGGTGGTTGGCAATCCTGCCCATGGCAGGGGCGGGTTGAAACTGGCTGATCTTTGAGGTCCTTTTCAACCCAAGTCATTCTATGATTCTATGAACTGCTGGATTATTGGGGCTGCAGAAGCACTGAATAAGCATCAGCTAAAGGCACGGGAATGCTTTTAAAGGTAGGAGTTGTACAAGACATTTTGCACTGGGAAAATCTAAGATGTGCCTCCAAGGGAACTGGCTAATTCTCTTGTGTCCCTGCCAGGAGAGCTAGGCTGCAGCTGGAGAGGGTTTCTTGCACTCTTCCCTCCCCACCTTTTCTAATGGATTCCAAGAAAGCTTCAATACATCCTTGAATGGGAAGCACTGCACTCTGTCCTTCACAGCCATCTACACAATAAAGAGCCTTTTCACCGCTGCAGGCACGGGCTCCTCTGTGTGCTGGAAACAAAAGCTGAAAGGAAGCCTTTTATATTTTTTTGATTAGATAGCTTGAAAAATTTGCTTTTAATTGAAATTGCCTCAGCGGTTTCATCTGAGCATCAACCATAAGGCTCCAGTGAGAGCTGCTTCTCATTGAGTTGGCTGTGTGTATCCTGCACTGCATCTCACAGGAGGAACACTTCAAAGCACCCAGGAGAAGCAGCAGTCCCTGTGCCATTAAGGTGCTGGGCTTGCTTTGGGAGCTGAAAGGTGCTCTGCTCATTGCATGGGGAGAGAAAACTATGGAGTTTTCCCAACGCTGGGGATACCCAGATACCCAGAACCAGAGCTCTACCTTCCAGCTGCGTCAGTGGAGCGATGCTTCAATGGGCACAGAGCTCCCCTGGAAGTCCTAGCAAAGAGCCCATTGAACACGTCAGCAATCAGCCCTGCATCTGTCACAAAGCATGGCTCTGTAGCATGCTGCATAGGGCTGGGCACTGGGGCACGGGATGCTGCAGCATCCAATGGAGTCCCGTGCTCCACATTTATCACTGCACAGCTGTGCCAGCCCTGGTCCCAGACTGCAGCCACCTATGCAGCATACCACTGGCCCCCTCTGACCCCATGGCAGCTCATGCCCCTGAAGCACTGGCTCCAGTGCTCTTTGCATCCCATCTGCCTACTCCAGGCAGGCGTGAGTAAACAGAGTTCCCTTCCTTTTTGAAAGAAGGAATGAAGAAGAAAAATGACCAGGGGGACAGTTCTGAACGCAAGCACAAAGTGAAAATGCAATATTTCCCCGTAACAACTTGGGCTGAGTCCTGGATAAAAATGAAGTGGGATGCGACAGCACCTTTCCAGCAGCATTAGCCCCATTCATCTCCCGATGACGCCTCAGCCGTTCAGCCAGCGGTGTACAAAGGCATCAGGAGTTACATTTTCCTCCACTATTTCTCAACTATATTTATGCCGTGAGATGTTTGCGGAGGTACATCGTGTGCCTCGGGCAGAGGATTAATTCTGAACTGTCACCTCGCTTTTTTGATGGGTTTGTAAATTCTGCTCTGTTGATTTGTGCGCTCGGTAAATTGATCAAATCCTCTTTCCACAACTTAATGCACCAATTTAGAGCCACGTCGGGGTTTTGGACCTTGCTGGCTCTCGTGGTTATGTAAATAGCATCCGACAGCAATTTTAGGAGCGCTGTGTGAATAACGTGGGTGGGTGATGAGGGGCAAAGGGAACAAATCCTGGGATGGGTTGGGATATGGGACTGTGCCTGGTCCCAGTAGCGATGCAGACCTTGCTTCTCCTTTGGGGATCACATGAGGGCAGCCTTCTCATTTAGGGACTGGACAACTTGGCAGATAGAAGCTTATAGCTGTCAGGAATGGCCTGATTTTTACTGAGATTGCCTTTAAATCATCATCAGAAAATGAAAACTGAGTCCCTGTGTATCATCATGGAGTCCCATCGGTGGGATGGGGCTGTAGGGCTTCAGGAGCACGGAGGAAGGGACATCAGGAGTGATTTTTCTCCTGTATTGTCCTCCAGCCACCAATCTACTGGAGATGAAGGATCTCATCCACCAAATGCTGACACGCTCCATTAATCCACCCTAAAAAGTCAGATGGAGATTCTCCCTTGAATTTTAAGTATTTTCAGTCATTCTGCCTGGCTCCAAAATCACCCTGAATTGCCCAATTTCCTGAACATTCCTTCACTCCCTCCGTGTTATTGCTGCTTGCTGGTGCCTGGATGCTACAGCTAATTTCATGTCTTCAACAGCTATCGCACTGCTTGGAGGATGACCCTGACAGTGTGTGCAATGAGTCCCACCACCTCCATCCTTCCTGCCCAGAGTGGATTGCACTGCTGCAGGATCAGCCCTGCCATTTATATATGTATATATATATAAATATATATATTTTTTTACTTCTGTCACAGTTTGATTTTTTTTTTTTTTGGG
>NW_024884867.1:5437324-5440476 GCF_019232065.1 Centrocercus urophasianus
GGAAGGGAGATGCTTCTGCATTTGGCACTGAATTTTCTTTCTAGACGAAAGCTTTGCATTTGGAATCACACCTCCGGTGCCGGCTGTCCTGGCCAGGCTGTGCGCTGCCTCCCGCTGCCAGCATGGGCTCAGTGGAAGCTGCCTGCTGCAGCCATCTGTCCCGGCTCCATCCTGCTCTTTTCCTTCCTGCTCTCCTTGCTCTGTCAGACAGGACCCACAGCTGAGCCCCCAACCCTCTGCTTGCTGAGATCCCTTCCTCCTGCTTTTCGGCTGGATGCCTTTCAGTCAGACCCATCCTACTGCAGTGATGGGAGCCTGAGGTCAAGGAATTGGAGAAGCATCTGTGCAAACCTGTGCTTGTCCCTGGCTCTGGGCAGCGTGTCCTTGCTTTGAATCACAACTGCTCCAGGCTCAGGCAGCACTCGGGTCCTCTGCCTCAGCTGCTCCTATGGCCCATCTCCAGTGAAAGAATGAGGAAAAAAAGAATAGAAAAAGCCATTTGCTACATCTGTGCTCTGCTCTGTCCCATGCACACCGAGTCACGGCATCAGATGCATGGCAGAAAGGATTTCAGCACGGCAAAGTAGGAACAGAGGGGAAAACCTATCTCTGAAGGGGAGCAGACTGACCTCATTCGTGGTGTGTTGGGATCTGGACACCCCTATGTCACCGGGTTGTCGAAGCAGTGACTATGAGGCCAAGTGAGGCCAAGTCCCTGCTCCTTGATGGCTTCCTCCCCCTCCCCTTTCCCTGCTGCAGAGCAGATCTGGGCCACACGGTGAGCTCCTTGCTTTTACGAATCAGTGCAACTCCGCTGGCTTCAACGGCGTGATGCTAATTCACAGCAACGTGCATCAAAGGAGTTGCTATTCCATGTCCGTGTCAGCTAAGAGAGATGCTGGGCAGAAATAGCACTGTCTGGGAGGAGCAGGAGCCCCCCCTTCCTGCACCTGACGGTTCCACAGCAGGTCCCAGCTCCCAGAACTCCTTCCATTTATGGAATCCTGATGGATGAAGGCAGTGTGGAAGCAGAGCTGGCTTGCAAAGGGGTCACTTTGCAGTGAGTAAGGAGTTGATTTATTTCTCTTCTTTGCCCCCCCAGCAGTGCTTGCTGGGAAGCATTTCTCCCTTCTCTCATCCTGGCCGATGCAGACGTGCGGTGGAGGACATGCATCACACGTGTCCCCTCAGTTCACCCAATCTGCACATCACCACGTGCTCGTGGTCAGCCTGGAGAGGAGGCCCTTTTGGGAAGGGCTGTGAAAAGCCATGTGAGATGGCTATGGAAGCAGCTGAGCTGCAGGAACCGGGGTCAGGAGAACAAAAAATCCCTCCTTGCCCCGGTACAGCCTTTTTAGGGCTGCCCATCCCTCGGCTCCTTCCTTTTCATCACCTCTGCCCTTTGGGTGCAGCAAACAACCCAAACTCCCAGTGCCACCAGCAGAACTCTCTGCAAGGACTCCTCAGTGCCCGGCTCCACTCGTGTCGAGCTCTGGGACACGCAGCCAGCAGTTCTCTGTGCACAGGCTGGGCTGTGCATTGCTTTCCGCTGCCACATCCCCGCAGGTGGCACTGCTGCACGCTGGGGTTCCTGTTCCCGAGCAGCCCAGCGCCGCTGCCGTTGGATTTTGCCCTGAGCATCACACCAGGGGAAGGACCTGCGGCAGCGCCCGGCTGCTGGCTCCTCTGCAGCCCTGGGGTGGCAGCAGGGATGTGCCCCCCGTGTCCCCAAAGCCCTGCCCTGCTGCTTCCAGTGCTTGCAGCCACAGAGCTGCTCGGCACCGCGTTCAGCGATTTCATACTCTCGACAAGAGTGTAAATGCATCCTGATGGACTGGAAAATTGGGAAGGCGCTGCTCATGTTATATTTTCTGTAGGCATCTATCTGAACTCCAGCAAGATGCGTTTATTGGCAGGCTCCAGTTGCGGCCATGTAGCTGTACGTTATGCTAATTAAAATATAGCCTGTGTTTTGTAACAGGGTTTCCTTGGAGCGTGTTTTACTGTTCGGTAATCGCTTTCAAACATCGGAAAAATAAAATCCCATCAAGCAAATAACTTCTGGATGGTTCCTGGAAGGTTATTCTTATTTTTCAGAGCCCCACTGGAACTGGCAGTACTCGTCACTGTGACAGAGGGTGTAAAACGTGCTGATCTGTAAGGCTGCCTGTAGACCAAAAGCCGTGTGGTGTCTGAGCATACAGAGAACATTTCAATTTTAAAAAGAAAGAAAGAAAATCTTTTTGTGGGATGAAGAAGTGACACAGAGCTCAGCTTGGGATCCCAACCAACCTGGCATTGGTACTTCCAGGGATGGGGCATCCATAGCCTTTCTGAGAAGCAGCAGCAGCTCCTCATGGCCCTAAACAGTGTGCAGGTATATGACCATGGGTGATACTGTAAAATCCACAGAATGCACATTTGACACAGCATCTCTATATAAGCAAGCTGGCAAAAATACAGGAGAAGCAGGGGGCTCAGACGTCAATTTGATTTTATTGCTACTGATCCCGACTGGACTTGTTCTTTCATTGAAGGAGCAGGGAGGAGAACAGAGTTCTGTCTTACGGCCGCTGATAGCTCCTGATCAGACAAACTCCATTCCTGTTATCTCCAGCACCAAATGGGCGCCGTTATCTCATTCCTTGGGATGGCACCACTCGGGGTGATGCTGAAGGCAGCATGCATGCTGTCCATTTGTTGCAGACCTCTCTCTGGCTCTGCTCGGTCTCTCTTCCTGCAGGACAAACTTGATTTTCTGGAAGGATTCTGACGCTGCGCTCTTCGCGTGGCCAGGTGAGTCACAACGAGCCAATAGAAGTCAGCAGGAGAAAACAAGGCAGAGCGCAAGCGAGGGTGCTGCTGTCGGCCATGCCCGGGGCTCGGCCAGTTCGGAGCCTGCGGAGGATTTGCCGGTCTCGGCACCACCCCTAGCGGCCGGCAGCCGGAACGAGGACCGGGCACAGAGCTCCGAGCCCAGAACGCGGAGCCCGATCCGAATGACGGCAGGCGAGGTTCCCGACGGGGCACTGACGTGCAAGCACGCAGTGTGCCCAGCACGGCGCTGGAACACAACTGGCGACGTCCCCAGCGTGACTGTGGAACACAGCCCGCGATGTTCCCGGCACAGCAACAGCACACAGCCCGCGATG
>NW_024884867.1:5440486-5502736 GCF_019232065.1 Centrocercus urophasianus
ACAGCCCGCGATGTTCCCGGCACAGCAACAGCACACAGCCCGCGATGCCCCCAGCACGCTGCTCGCTGCCCTCACACCCCGCAGGGCCGTGCCTCGCTGCCTGCACTGCTGCTGCTCCCCGTGCTGGTGGGTGGGAGCAGAGCGGTGCCTGCGGAGAGGCTTTCACACCTCCTCTCTGTTGATCTAAATGACTCCACAAGTGCAAAGCGCCAAAAAGCCACCGGCAGAGCAAGTGATTGGTGCGCGTCACGCAGCACGGACTGTTCCTTGAAGGAATGAGCTGGAAGATCAGGCAGATGGAGCACAACAAGCCATCTTCCTGCAGGGTCTGAGCCCGCTCCCCTCCCAGGCTGAGAGCAGAAGGGATTGCGGATCTGAGCTCTGGCTGTCACCTCCTGCACACGAAGGACAAAAGTCCCTCTGGCACGGGCAGAGCCGCCACGCAGCCCTTTTCCCCAGCATTGCTGCCAGCAGTCGGGGATTTTGCAGCACTAATTCGCCAAACCTCGCAAAGGGTCAACTATTTATCAGCTTCCACTCAGCCAACATGAGAGGAGTTCGGTACAATGTGTTCTCCCGCCCTGAGATTAATGACGGATCGTGCTTGCCATCAGGGCCAAATCCTATTGGGAGAAGCTGGGCTGCTGCTCGCAGTGGGTGCTCTGCCCCCAGACCCCCCCAGGCACATCTCCCAGTGCAGCTCAGCACTGCCTGTATGGCAGCGTCTGCAGCACAACAGAGGAACGGTCTGTTTGTTTCAGTTCTGAAACAGGAGGCCATCAACTGCAAATAGACTTCAGATCTGACTCCTTGTTATGTACACTGTTACGGTCACGTGCAGAACACACACACAGGTGAGAGAGTAAACAGCACAATCTATTTTGTTACTCAGAAATAAGGGTAGATTGTGTACAAAGTCAAACTCTTTTAATGCGATCTGGACACAAGAACAGAAGAGAAAGCAAGGCAGGAAACATTGCACAGCACTCCTGACACCAGGAGCTGTTAATCTCTGCTAAAACCAACTGCCAGCCCTAGGGGTCAGTCTCCCAGGCCCTGCACAAACGCTGCAGCACAGGCAGGCACTGGCCTCTCCAGTCCTCTCTCTGCCCAATGCGCATCAGTGATGGAGCTAGCACTGCACAGAGCCGACTGCCCAATCCAGCGACCAGAGATCAGGAGCAGCCACCGGTTTAGCAATCTCTAAGCACCACGCGAGTTTGCAGTGACTTTGTCAAGTCACCTGCAAATGGGTCCCGAAGCCTATTCTTAGGTCTGTCATCACAGCGATAGGAAAAGGAAGAAGGGAGCAGGTTTGTGCGGAAATGTGAAACACGTGGAATGAACATGCAGCCCCCCCAGCTGGGGCACGGCTCCCTGGAGGGGCACTGCTCCCAGGTACAGCATCCCAGCAGCACACATATCCCTGCCCAAGCACAGCATCCGCACATGGCTCCCTTGTGGGATACAGCCCGGTAGCACTCGGACAAAGCTTTCCAGAGGAAACCGCCTTTAATTAGCACACGGCCTCGGTAGCACACAGACCCCGACAAGGCACGGTTTGACTCCCCAGAAGGACACGGCCCCCGTTAGCACACAGCTGCCGGTAACTCCCCGCTCCCCGGGCGGACGCAGCACCGCTATGACAGTGCTGCCATTGTCACAGCTCCGGTCGGACACGGTTCCGATGCCACACATCCCGACAGGACAGCGCTGCCGTTATCACGGCCGGATCGCACACAGCCCGCCGCCCCGCCGCCCCGCCGCCCCGCCGCCCGGCCGGGAGCTGCCCGCCCCGCGGTGCTGAACCGCCGCCGTCCCGCCGGGCCGTGCTCTGCCCGCAATGCCCGAAGTTTCAGCCCGACCCGGAGACCCGGTGCACGAAGGGTGGGGGGGTGCCCGTCCGGTTCCATCAGCCCCTCCCGGGCCGGCTGTTTCCTCCTCCCCCTCCCCCTACCCTCCAAACCCCATCCTGCCCACCCGACCCCCGGGATGCGCAGGGCCCCGGGGCCGCGGCCCCGCTCCGCCCCGCTCCGCCCCGCTTACCTGGGCGCGGAGCGGCGGGGCTGCCCAGCAGCAGCAGGGCGAGCAGGCAGAACCCGCGGGGCCCCGGCATCGTGCGGCGGCGGCGGGAGCGGCGGAGCCTCCGAGATGCTACTAAGCGAGCGGAGGCGAAGCGAGCGGGGCCGGGCCGGGGGCGGGGGCTGGGGTTGGGGCTGCCGCCGGAGCCGGAGCCGGCGCGGGGGAGCGGCGCGGCGGAGGGAGGAGAGGAGGGGAGCGGAGCCGAGCGGAGCCGAGCGGCGGGGGAGGGCAACGGCGGCCGCCCCGGCCCCCGCGCTGCGCCGTGCGCTGCGGCCCCGCCCGCAGCTCCCCGGCCCCCCCCCGCCTCCCCCCAGCTCTGCCCCGCCCCCCCCCGGTTCTACCCGGCTCCCCCGCAGCCCCCTGTGACTCCCTCTTCCCCAGGAATCTCCCCCCTCCTTCAACCCGTAGGCTGCAGCCCGGCTTCGCCGCTCCTCGTCCCCAGGCCCCCACCGGCTCCCCAGGTCCCTCTCTGCTCCCCGTTCCATCCCTGTCTTGCCCCCTTTCCTCCCAAATGCCTGCCGTGGAGAGGGCAGTGGTGCTCTGGGAGGGGCTGATACAGGCCCAGTGCCCCCCTTGGGATCACAGGAACTCCAGGGACTGGTCCTGCTGCTGGAGCCAGGGAAGCCAAGGCTGGTATTCTGGCTGTGGGTGAGGACACTGGCATCCCCATGGACAACCCTCAGAAAGCTACTGATCTCTGTGATCTCCCTGCTCATGGTGACCAGGGACAGACAGCTCCTAGGGTCCCAGCCCACTCTGGTCCCCCTGAATCACCACCAATACAGTGAGATGGGTCCTTGTAGCAGGCTGTGGCTGAGCTGCCAGAGCTACCAGTGCTGTTACACTGACTTGGATAAGAACAGAAACCGAGGTTTCTTGCTCTCAAAATCACAAATCTGACCCTGAGTTGTTTACTGTAAATCAGCTCCCGGTGAGAGCTGCCTGGTCCCCTCTGCCTGTCATATCCAATAGCCAGAGTGGTGTCACCAAGCGTGGCACAAGAGCCAAATATCACAAGACCAAGGCCAGCATTTCCCCATAATGTCTCCTTTGTTGATGGTGCAGATCAGACCCTACTACCTTTTAGACATCTATTTGGTTACCTCAGCAACAATAACCCAAACCTGCTATCACTACAAATGCTACATATCCAAAGTGGGATTTGCTTGCCCAGAGGTTTCGTTTGGGATAACAAAGCTATCTGTGGCAGTATGTGTGCTCTGCTCCCCCTGCTCCATCCCCGCCCTCCCTCCCGACCTGCGCTTATCACAGATAAAAGTTGTCTCTCGTTCAGCAGTTTTCCTTGAGTGATTTTGATTGTGTTCATTTGCATTGTAGTAAACTCCAAAGATAGCCATATAATAACATCAGTGCCATGGTAACAGGGAGGAGAAAAAAAAAAAATAATAAAAGGAAGATAGGGGGAATTTGTAAGGCAAAAATGCCCTCTAAGTGGCAGAAGTTGGTGATGGGGGGGAGAGAGAGGAACGGAGCCCGAATCTCAGCCTGTGTGCACAGTTTTGGGTGGGCAGTGCATGGTGATGGGCGCTGCCCTGCAGGAGAAGCAGCCCCAGAACTCTGTGCAAGGAAAGGAGAAATGAGAAATGGATATTGCTCCCTGGGCAGTGCTCAGGGAATTTGAAAGGAAATCAAGAGGAGCATCTCCTGAGGCCATTTTAGTGGGCATCGCTTTAATTAACCCCATGTTCATCGGTGGCTACCTTGGACCTTTGATTAATAGGGAAGAAAATCAATGAGCGTGCTAAAAATTCAGATAAGTTTCACAGCTAATTCAAATTTCACATTTTAATCGTGTCTTCGTGTCAATCTTAATTACCATAATTAAGTCAGATGTGACTTAGCAAGAGCAGCTTGAAGATAAGGCGCTCTGAGAAGGGCAGCGGTGCCGCTCCCTGGCTCTGGGGTGGGTCTGCAGCTGCGTGGGGCTGTGCTGAGCCCACAAGCTCTGGGCTCTGAAGCGGAGATAGAGGCATTGCTCAGCTATCTGAGCTGCTCCTGAAGCCCAGCTCTACCCAGCCAGTGGTTTTGCTGCTCTGTCCCCAACAACGCAGGGAAAAGATAGCCGGATTGCCTGCGTGGTGGTTGCTGGAGGACAGGTGGTGGCCTGGAGGAGCTCAGCCCCACCGTTTTGGCAGTGCCAAAAGATCAGAGATCAGTGGGAGCAATGTAGATTCCAGACCGCTGGGAAAATCAATCTCTCATTTATTTCTATGGTGGGGATGCAGCAGCCCAGCAATGCTGCGTTGGCTCTGCAGTCACACCCATCGATTGCAGCCTCGCAGTTCTGGGGAACGATCGGCGTCTCTGCTGACTGGGGGACATCTCTGCTGAGTGGCAATATTGTCTTGGGGCAAAAAAAAAGGCCTTTGTCCCTCAGAATGGCGGAGCCACTCCAGCCCTTGGCTTCTGCAGCCCTGCTCTGCCTCACAAACACGGACACTGAATGGGGGTTTGAGCTGAGGCCAGGCGCGTTTCCAGCCCCTTTTAGCGCCTGCCCGCAGACACAGCTGGAGGCCTTTCAGGAGGGAAGCCCTTGTTCCTTGGCGACAGGAGAAGACTTTGCCCGGCTCAAAAATAGGCTCTCTGTTGCCTGTTGGGATTTGGAGGGGAAACAAAGCCGCTGCAGGGATGGGGCAGCGGAACTGGAGGGTTCTGTGGCTGCAGCATCAGCCCCACAGCGGTGCACAGCCCCCCCGGGTTGCTGCATGGGTTGGCAGAGGCGCACCCCCAAGGGCCATCCCATCAGCCGTGCAAAGGCTTTGGCCATGCAGTGGGGCTGCACCTGAGCCCCGGCACCTCTGTTCCACAGCCCTAACACAGGGTACTGGCACTATTTTATCCCACATGCATCATTCAAAACTTAGTTAACAGCAGCTCATGAAGTGCTGAACCCTGACAGCCTTGTTACCACCATTATTCCCCAACCAAGATGCTCAGTTGAGTGGCTGTGCACAGTTCCTCCCCTGACACGACAAAGCCTTTCACTGCACCACCAGGTTGGGCTGCAGGGCTGGGTCTGTGGGAGGGCAGCATTGCAAGAGTTCTCTTTCCTGACAGACAGAGCAAGCTGCCTTCTGCATTGCCCAGCAGAGCCCTGCTCTGAGAAGGCTTTTTTACCAGGGCCCCCATTCCCTGTGTTTGTTCAAAATTGGTATTCACACCAGAATGCTGCTGGTATTTGCTCATTGCTTCCCATATAAATTGCAAGATAAGTTACTCTGCACCAGATACTGTTCCTGACACAGAAAGCTGAATTTGTAAATTCATGAGTGCACAGAATTGATGTTGTCCTATCTAGCAATTTCTCCTTAAGAAATAAAAAGAAGTTTTGTTGGAAGTTTTCTGCAGTGAGGCAAAGCTCTGCAGCTCCTCAGCCTTGTCTGCCTGCAAGAGGGCAGCGATGCATTATTTCTGCATTATCTGCACGTGCTGCACTTACCTTTCACTTGTTCTCAGGATGTAATGGGCTCAGCCTCGGCCTCAGCACTGAGCAGAGGACACTCTTCTCAATGCCAAACGATTTCCCCAAAACATGCTCTGCAATCAGTGTCTCTGTGGGATGTGGATTGGGTTTGTATGTCCCTGAGATGTGGGCTGGGGATGAATGCCACCGGATGCATCTCGACAATGCAGTCGGGCGGTGGGCAAAGGCAGAGGAATGGCAAAGGGAAATGGAAAAGAGGGAAAGAATGGCTGACAGTGAGCACAGCAACGGCGGTGTTACGAAAACCGGGTTCTTGTCCAACAGCTGATTGTGGTCTTTGAAGAGATTACAGATTTGGGAGGGGGGAAGGTGTCTGCGGAGCTACTGCAGGTTGTCGCAATGCATTTGATGTGGCATCAAGCAGAATTCTCATGAAAAGCAGCATGATCCATATCAGAGTGGTGCATCTGAAGAGAGTTAAGAACGGGCTCATTCACAGATCTCCAAAAACAGCAGTGAGGAATCATCTTCAAATGGAGGAATTATTAATGAATCCTTTAAGAACCAGTGCTTAGCTCTGTCACTGCTTCACATTTTCGCTTATCATCTGCAGGTACATGTAAAATATCCGGTGATTGCGCTCACAAGGAGGGGATTAGCAGGGCAGTCAGCTCGGGCTGCACTGTGTGAGCAGGTTAACCCGAAGGGTAAATGATTCCAACCAGCCTGGTTGTGTGCTGGCAGCAGGGGACGGATGGTGGGAGAAGTGCAGAGCTCCAAGGGAAGCGGAGTGGCAGCACTCGGGGTGGTTGTTCTCATTTTGGGGAAGGGATTGGTTCCAAAGCTCTTCTCACGTAAGGAAGAATCCATACCGTTTCACTTTGCTCTCCCAAGCTTTGATGGTTTAATTGATTGGTTTGTAAGTGCTTGGCAGCAGACCAGCTCCTTGCTGATAGCACGGCTGCAGCTCCCATGGTTGGAAGCCATTCGCTGCCCCCCAGCTCCTCCCTCTGCCCACCAAGGGCAGGATGCTCCTCATTGCCTTTGCACAAAAGCCCCAAATGCACCATGCCCACGCAGGCAGCAGGTCGGCCCCATATGGATGCTGGTCCCACCACGCTTCTGCCGTGTGATTGCATTGCATGTCCAACACGTGACACCAGCACAGGTCTATTACTTACCAGGATCTTAGCAAAATCATAACCTTTCACTCGTGCAGAGCTATTATCAAGCCTCGCTCTAACATGACACTGCTCAGCGTGTCAGTATGATGAGGGGTTGGCACTAAGCTCACCAGCAGTCACTAAGCGCTGCTATATAAATGTCTCCTCCAAAAGCACAGCGTTTAGCATGCCAGCGCCTGCACAGAGCCCTGCAAACAGGGATCTGCCGAGGCTGCAAGGCCCCGTGCTGGTTGCCCTGTGCTGCGTGCGGGATCTGGCAGAACAGAGGCAGCGAGTGCGGGGCCCTGGCAGGGCTTCAGCATCACGGCTGTGCGTGTGCATTCGCACGATGGGAGATGTTGTGCAAGCTGAAATGAGATTAGCTAATGTACTGCAAACACAAACCAACTAGCCGGGGAAAGCTCACACTCTCTCTCCAAGAAATGCAAATCTTTCTGCTGTGCAAAGTTCCCCATTAACCCCTGTGCTCTGCCTGCTGGGGAGGGGAGTCGTTGCAGTCGTTACTGCAATTACCCTGAGTACCACTGGACGCTGCTTGGTAATTACACGGCTTTTCCATCTGGGGATCTCAGAGTGCTCACTGATCAATTCATTAAGCTTTGCAGCAGGCTGTAGGCACAGCACGGGGTGCCACCAGATCGATAACCATCCCCTGAGATGTGGGGAGAGGGCGGGAGGCAGGGCTGGGGGACAGCAAACAGCAGAAGCAGCCACAGCCCCCCCACCCCGGCACAAGGTCCCTGCAGGGGGGTGTGCTCTGGGATGCTTGGCTTTGGGAGGATCCTTGCAGGAAAGCTTTGGGCATGGCATCAACTCCTGCAGCTCAGAGGAGCCCTGGAAGGAGCGCTAGCAGGGGCTGTAAATCTCCCAACAAGGAGCCCAGCTGGGCCCAAGTGAAGAGTTATAAATATGAATAAGATTGAAAGCAGCAATTCCCCTCGGAGTGTGTGGGAACAGAGGTGGGGTGTTCTCCTGCCTGAAAACATGCGCTCGCATCAATTATTGCTGCAGATAGAGAGCTTCCTGGGCTGGTTTGTTTGGGTGCTGAGGGAAAGCCATCACCAAAGCTGCAACATTCACCCCCTGACACCCCAATGATGTTCAGGCAGCCCTGATGGAGGGGATGGGGGTACACATAGAGAGGAGGTACAGGGAGGTAAGGGATGCTCCCCAGGATGCTCCTCAGGGCTGGAGGGCTCCAGAGGCGAGGAAGCTGCTAGCTCTGTCACCGTGGCAACCCCATCCCTCACCCTGGCAGTAATTAAAAGCACAGCTCTGCAAGCAGGAGGCAGCTGGATTGAGATGGATCAGGGATCCCCGGGTTCCCTGGAGCCAGTTGAGGGGCTGTGAAGCCCGCAGGGCTTCTTACTTCATCCTTCTTCCGTAGGGGCCCTGTGCTGAGTGACATGACAGAGGATTTTACATCGTTGCATTTCCCGTTCTTCAAAAATGCAAAGTGTGAAAAGCAAAGTGAAATAGGTGCAGTTGGGATCCTCCACTGCAGGGTGTCAGAGCTTGGGTTCCGGTGCAGGATTTGCAGCCAGGCCTGGCTGGGAGAGCTGCAGGTTGGATCAGCAGAGGCATGGGGATGCGGCAGGCGGTGGCACGGGGCTCATTGGCACCAGGAGGACTCTGGGTGCACTTGGCCTTCCTCTCTTCCCAGGCAACCTTACAGCCCAGATGGAGAGCACCAGAAGGAGCTTTGTTTCCTCCCCAAATCACAAGGCACATGCTCTGCCTAGCACCGTGCCTGCCCAGCGCTGAGCGCAAGCATCTGAGCTCCTTTCCCTCACCCCTCCCCTTGGCAGGCAGCTATCTGCCTTTCTTCTTTCTGCACGTGGCACCTGGTGCCTGGACATGGCTCGTGAATGCACAGCAGAAGGTACCAAGAGCTCTCTGTAGCCATTCTGCATCACTGCAGCATCGGGGCTCTGCACTCGTGCAGGGCTGAGCAGCCTTGTGGAGTACATCCCCTCCAGTCCTATGGGACACAGAAGGAGCTGCCAGCCTGACTTCCTCAGTGCTTTAAACCTGACTTCACGTTGTTGGCTATGAAATACAGACATGGTTTTTGCTTTACAAGTGTGATTGCCTATAACAGCATGAAATTACAGCCAGAACTGATCAGCTTGGCAGCAGATAAGGGAAGCTGTCAAGTGTGGCAGCATGTTATTACACAGGGGATTGGAAGGAGGGGGCTGCCAGCCCTGTGCCCAGTGGCTCTGGGGTGCACTGGTGGGTGTGCTGGTGCTCCAGGGGCAGCAGGGTCACTCCTGGTGGTGGTGGGGATGGGTGATGTGCGCACCCACAAAGCACAAAGGGTCACTGCCATAGGAACACCAGTGCCTAGCTGCTGATTTGGCCTTTATTTGGTTCTCACAGGGTCTGTCCCAAGTTTGCAGGGACAGGTGCCTGCACTGCTCCTATCCTCTCCATCCCTATATGTTGGAAGGAGGACTCTGTGGCTCCAGCTGGCCGCTGGATCGAGGACTGCATTAGCATTGACCTCAGGTACGGTGAGCAGCAGAAATTTCCACACTCAGCACAAGCTCATGCTTGATTCTAAGTCGTGCCTAGCACTGTGCATCAATAGCACCTGTCTTGCAGGAGTGTTTATGGAGGGAGATTAATCAATGTCTGTGAGAATGCATTCTTACCCAGAGATGAATGATGCTCCATCAGTACGAAACGCTGTTATGGTTGTTAATTTTGCATTGTGCACAAATGTGGCATCTGTAATCATCTTTCCTGGCAGCACCTCCTGTGTATATTGGGTACCCAGTGCCTGGGACTGGGCTGGGAAGGGCTGTTGAAAAGTCTTGCATTCCTGTTGCTTGCAGGAATGGGTGACATGAGAAAGATGCAGGACTGTACCTTCTGTGGGTTCCTGCACTTCATTGGCTTGACGCTGCTTCTCTTGCATGTGAGTGAGAACCAAAACGAACGTGAAATCAGAATGGTCTTCCCCCAGGAATTCTTCTTCAGGCTTCACTTGGTGTTACAATGATCAAATCAATCTCAGGAGGTTGCAAATACTTATTAATTAATGCAATGATTGGGTGATTTGGCTGTCATTATGGCTGTCTTTCATGGGGAGAAAGAAAAGCTCATTTCCACCTTGTTGTTTTAATGCCTGGCATTCTATTGGCACGCCACTCCTCCGCGACAGAACACAATGTAAGAGCAGGGTGACTCACAGCCAAGGATTTGTATTCAATATCAGTTCAGATTACATTAGCTTTGCCTAATGCCTTAACAATAAAGTGACTCTTCATTGTATAGCTGCAATTCATTTTGGCTCCTGGGTTGGTAAAGAACAAGCAGCAGTCACGCTGCACACGTGTGCCCTGTGCTGGGAGCAATTTGTTGGGCTAAGCCTGGCAGCAGCAAAGGCAGCCCGTGTTGAGTGGTCAGCCCCAGCCCTGCAGCACCCCGCAGCCTAAGGAGCAGCATTTGGATGAGGGTGGCTGAAACACTGAGGCCTGAGCTCCTCCATTTGGCTGCCCCTGCTACCAGAGACGAGGCAGCAAAGTCAATCACGCTCCTGTAATTACTGCGTGATTAAATACAAAAGTAATTCCTTCCCACCTCCGCACCCCTGCTTTAATGCAGGAGAGCCCACGCAACAAATAATGGCTTTAAATAATGGCTTTCTTGCCTGGGAGAAGACTCTGGAGAGGAGTTTCCTGGTGCTGTGCTGCTGCCCACCCTCTGATGCTGCAAGGTGAGCTCCTCAGGGCTGTGATGGCACACGCTGCTTCAGAGAGTCTGGGGGTTTTGCAATTCAGCTGTGAGCTTTGCCAACAGAGGAGTGTGGAATTTCAGCTGTGAGCTGCACTGATTTCCAAAGTTGTCCATCTCTTTTTTATCAGTGGATGCCAGCCGAGCGCTGAGCTGTGCTCTTAATAAAGAGGTTGAAGACGCTTTGCCCTTTGCAAGTTCCTCCCCTCCAGCTCACGGATTTGGGGTGAGCCCTGCAGCCAAAGGAGCCAAAGGCAGTGCTGGAGCAATTCCTCCAGGACCTCGCCAGCAGCAGGAGGCTCTGTACCTGCAAAGTCAAAGTGGTCACCCCTGTGAGGCCGCCGCTAATGCCCCTAATCGCTGCCAAATCCCCGGGGATTTGCAGGCTGGGCAGAGCCTAAGCAAGGCCCATGGGGTGGGGGCACCCCCCAACCCCCACAACGCACACCCCATCATGGATCCATGCCAGCACGCCTCCATGCTGCTGCC
The DNA here is from genome assembly GCF_019232065.1 of Centrocercus urophasianus. Taxonomy (NCBI): domain Eukaryota; kingdom Metazoa; phylum Chordata; class Aves; order Galliformes; family Phasianidae; genus Centrocercus; species Centrocercus urophasianus. Next base: position 5,451,428 of record NW_024884867.1, read on the forward strand.
CTACGTTCCAGCAATGGCTGAGCATTGCACTGCTGCGGCCCAGCAGCGATACCACTCTGTACTGAGGGCACGAGGCCACGCTGTTGGGGGATTTCTGTGCATGCTTCTCGGTTAATCCCTATAAAAGTGAGAGCCAGAACCTGTCCTCACGCTCCCCACAGTAATTCACTGTGTTAGCGCCGGTCACAAAATTAGACTGGGGTTGCGGCAGCAGCAGCTCCCAGGGCACTGTGCACCAAGTGGGATCCATCAGGAGCAGGGATCTGTCCTGCTGAGATTTCCCATGGCCATGACCCTACCATAATAGGGACAGACTTGTGTCAGAGGCTCAGGGGCTGCATAGGGCAGTGAGTTCTCCAGAAGCGTGGTGTGTCCAGCACACCCTGCAGCATCCCCACATCCTCAACCCACTCCATCTTCTCCATGTCCCTCACTTCCATGCTAATTAAATCTGCTACATAATTCCCCGCAGCCTCCCCGCTGCACTGTATTATTCATCAGAAAGCAGGCAGCCCTGACAAGCTGCTCTGTGGTATTAACAAGAAAAAGGATTAATGGGCTGTTGGGAGCTCTCATGGCCCTCAAGGAAGATGTGCAGCCCCTGGGACGTGGTGTAGGGCCGAACACGAGGCCACATTTGCCCTCACCCAGCACTGTCCCAGGAGCTGCCAAGGCAGCTGGGTGCTGCACGTCAGCCAGGTGTTCCCTTCATTAGCTAAGTTCATCCCACAGCTACGATCCGAGTGATTACAACCCAAGCACAGGCAGTTTCCCACGCTGACCCTTCATGCATGCATGGTGTGCCCACAGCGCATGCCACAGCTGCAGCAGGGAGTCCCCAGCTCCAGGATGGAGGCACAGCACACCAACAGTCACCAGCAATGTGATCTGCGAGCTGGCCAAAGCCTTCTGTAGCTATGGTAATGAACTAGCATAATTCACAATTATAATGTCAAATTTAAACCCAGGGCTTGAGCGAAAAGATAAAAATATCTCTTTGCTCGTGGGATCTCAATATTATTTGCTTAGCTATATTGGGAGCGGAATGCGCTCTCTAACATCAAGCAATCTCTCTGAGATTAAACACTTTTCCTGCATTTATGCACGTTTCACCCTTTTATGGTTTTATTAAAATGCTGGCTGCACTTTCAATTAAGTGAATCCCTTTTGCGATTGTAAGCACATTTTATATGAATAAATAATTTAATTTGTGAGCTGTTTGGGGCTCCGAACTGTGATCAGTGATGATTGAGTAGAAGGGTTTGAGGGGTGCGGAGCTCGGCCCCAGTGCAGGGAAGGGCTGGATGCGGGGCTGCAGAGCTCAGCACTGCTGCCCCACCGCCTGGGAATGGCAATGCGATGCCCTCGGTGTATTGCAAGGCTGAAGCTCTGCAATAGGAATGCAAATGAAGCTCGGTGTGGTTATTTTCTTCTGCTCTTTTTCTTCTTCCCTTTAAATTCTCCATCTTTTCCAGGGCCCCCTGACGCCAGGACGTCACTCTGGAAGGGTTCCTGTTGTGGAAACTTTCTCACCAGCTGCTTTGTGATGTGCCGCACAAGCACAAGGCCCTTTTGCTGTAATTAAGCTCTGGCTGTTCTTTCAGGGCTGCGATTCAAAGAAATACATCACTTTCAAGTCAGACGAGCAGCTTGACAGCGAGTCAGGGAGAAACAACTCTGCTCCACGAGAGCCGCGGCCGTGCTGGGCTGCGCTCTGCTGTGCCGTGCGGCAGCGCGTCCTCACTCAGCCTCACAGAGCTCCCTGTTGCTGCAGAGCACATCCCCACACCCGTTTGATGGTTACCTGCAGGGGATGGGACACGTTTAGCTGGCAGAGAAGCTCTGTGCACGGCAGCAGTTTGGTATTATCTCGGTGCATCCAATAGGCATGAAATTGAATCCAGCTGCGCTGGGTGAGCTGGTAGCAGCGTGAGCGTGGAAAATGCCCCCATCCTCAGTCTCCTCGGGGCCACCAGCAACGGATGGGCCCAGCAGCTCCATGCATCCTTCTGCTAGGCTGCAGCAGCTGTGCAGAGTAAGGAGCTGCCCCTCTGCACCTCTGCAGAAGAGTGAAGTACACTTTAAGAAGAGTGAAGTATCAAAGCAGAGCATTTCCAGAGGCAACTGGGATGGAGGCACAGGGGGGAAAGCATCTTATTTGTTTGGAAAGAATCTTACATGCCCTGTTCATAACTAGGAAGCATTATAAATGTGATTCCCTGACTTCCCTGGGAGTGAAGAAGGGGACCACAACTCCCCTGCTATCAGAGCCTGTTGCTTCTTCTGCACAGGGCGAGGATGGGGACCGGGGAGCCAGTCCCAGTGCCAACCATGGGATTGAACATCCCTGTCCTGGTGACTCATGTAGGGAAGCACGAGCTCACAGCTTGCAGTTCCCCATCCATTAGGGAAGGGACATGTCAAGGCAGGAGCCTCTGACAGTACAGGAACAGCCAGGCCAGAATCCATTAATGTCGCAGTCAGCAACAGGATGGATGTGGACACTGTCAGTCCTGAATTATAGACATCTTGCAAAGGAAGGAGCTCTTTACAGAGCTCATTTCTCTGATGGATGCTTGCAGAAGGCACATCCATTGGAAGAAAAGAGCACGTTTTAATTATGTTAATTAGAAACTTGGCAGCCTCTGTCGCTTGGCGCTCCTTTGTCTGATCTGCAGGCACCTCTCTGCCATGCATCAGCCCCACTGGAAGCACTGGCTCTCTCTGTTCCCCCCAGCAGCACATGGGGTGATGTGGCTACCCACCTCCAACCGTGACACATGGGGATGTCCCCAAGCCAGGGATTCCTGGAGCCCCCAGGAGCCCCGAGCTGATCTGGCAGCACCACATGCAGGCAGTACAAAAAACAAAGCAGCGGCTCCGGGATAAAGGCAGCTGAAATACGGGGGCAAAAAAGAATAACTCTTGTTGTCCCACTGCAGGCTATAAACTACCCCGTGCCGAGACCTGCTGCTCTGCCCATTGGTTACGTGTCTGTGTGCAACAGGGACGGTGCAGCTCACAGGCACTTTGCACCCTGCGTGCAGCCGTGGATTTATTGCAGGCCAGAGCTGACAGATCGCTCTCTCTCGCTGCCCGTGAGAACAGATCTCCGCTGCGCAGAGGGTTTCAAGGGCAAACAATTCTCTGGACTCAGGCTGAAAATCTCCAGTCCAAGTGCTGTTTTTTCCTGCTAAAGGATGTGCAGAGCCATTTCAAGTGACAGAGCAATTTCCTTTGTGTCCTGCAAAGCAAAAGCAGAAAGAAGAAAAAAAGCGAGCCCTGTATATTATTACACACAAATCTGCTTTCCTTCTGCAGGTTTAAATAGCAACAGCTTAATGTTCAGCAAACACCGCAGCAGCATGGTGTAGTAATTCCAGATACAAAGCTCAGTGTCAAAGGAATCATCTCTGCTGCCTCCACCCAATAATGAGCAGTTTATGCAGCTCTTTGAGCACATTGACTTATTTACGTGTAGTGATGTTAGCTTAAGAATGAGCTGCAAGCTGACACCTCACCCACCCCATGTCTGTGGGTCAGACTTTAGAGAGCAAACCTGGGGACAGCACTCAGAGCAGCACTCAGACCAAGAGGCTCATCAGGGAGAATTTGGATGTGACGATCTTGGAGGTCTTGTCCAACCTTCATGATTCTAAGTTCTCATCCCTGCCAAGCTAGGCCACTGCAGCTTAGTCAGATTTTTCCCATAAGTTTTTGTTCGAGCATAGTATTAAAGAAATGTTCTTACAAGATGGAAGGGCAGACTGCAGAGATTTCTCTTCCAAACTGCACAAGCTGTGCTTTCTCTTTTTGCATTTGAAAGCACAGAAGGGAGCACAGGATTTCTGTAAATTATTTTTCTCCTCTTTGAGTTGCCTGCTTTATGCAGAGAAGACTGGAGAAGAGATGTCTTTCACTTAATCTGTGAACTTGCAGGGACTGTAATGATTACACAGTGTGCTGCAGTTCAGCGTGCCAGTTTCAAGGGAAGAAAGGATTAAAAACAACAGCCGTACACTTGTTTCTGAACAGGGTTGCACTGAGCTCCGAGAGATTTCAACATGCTCGCAGAAAACGTGTTTTATGGGTGCTCTGCAGGGACTGCTGTGAATGTACTTCAGTGCCGAAAGCAGGACCCTCACTTCCCAAAGCACAGCGCGAGGCTGGGTAAACATCTGAAGTAATTGGAGTGGCACACATACCTGCTGTCCTGAGAGCTCGTGAGTGGCCAGGAATGCCTGTGCATGGGGATTGTCACCTTGTGCCTGGGATGCAGCGGTGCATCAGTGTGTGCTGCTGGCATTGCAGCGCTGCTGGGAGTGAGAAACTGCTTACAGAGCACACGGGGCTGAGCAAACTGCTGACGGGAACCCAGAGACGAAGGTTTTGCATTCATCTGTGACAAGGAAAATGTTACTTGCTGCCATGGTTTGGTTTAAATTAGAAATGAATGGGAGGAATCCAAAAAGCATGACTGAATGCTGAATACTGCCCAATTTGCCTTTCCAAAGGCAGAAGGTCACAGGGGGCTGTGCAACCTGGTGAGAGCCTTCCAGCCAAGCACTGATGGGAAGCAGAGTGCTGCATGCACCTGTACAGTTGCACCACAAACACCCCACAGATGAGTAAAAGTGGGGTTTCTTCTAGGGAATAGCATTGTGACCATAAGAAGAGTTGGTCAGGAGCAAACAGAGGGTATGGTGGGAGGTCCCTGCCTACGGGTGTACTCTGAGAAGTAGAGCTGGGAGCACCCCATACCCTTCCACATACTCAGTGACACTGCATGGAAATGCAAGGCAAGGGGAGGCTTGGGGTGAAGAAGCAAAAATTTTATTGTGTAAAAACCAAGCAGACATGGGAATACAGCCTCCCATTGCACCAGGTACTGTATGCTGTCCTTCATGGCAATGAGGTGCGGCCAGCAGGCAACGGTCATGAAACTGCAGATGTGTCCATCTTCGTTGTGAATGGAATTATAAAACTTCAGATGAAGACTCAGCTTCTGGAAACTAAAAATAGAAGAAAAACATATGTAGTGAGAGCTCGTACTGTGTGCTCTTCAACGTGCAGCTCAGTTTGACTGGCCCTCACACTTCACTCTGGTTACTGCATTTCACACCAAGACCCAAAAACATCCTTCAGCTGTGTTGCTTAATTCTGGGCAGTGCCACAATGGAACAAGGCACCTTCGGCAGCAAGGAGACTGCAGGAGAAAGTGCTGACCCTGAGAACCCCCATGGTGATACAGAACAGAGCAGGAGCGTGCAGAAACTGTGATGTGACTATAGCCAAAAAGTCTCATCAGCTGTAAAACTCATGACTTTTGGGGAGCCTCTTTCAGCCCCTGTTTGAACGGCATACTTCTTAACAGGTGCCCTTCTAAAAGAGGGATGGGATTCTGCCTGCTGGCAGCTCCTCACTTGTGCCACAGCACAGAGTCCAGTTGCTGCTGTTATAGTGACAAAGTCTGGGGAAAGTGGGACATTGCATTATGCAAATTTTGCTTCCTGGAAAGAAATGTTTTATTAACACGCGCTCCCTTCTTTTGTTGGCTTAGTCAATTTGGTCACAGCTTGACACCCAATAAGTTCGTCTAAAGGCAATGGTTTTACAAAATGTTTTCCTAATCTATTTTAAACACTTAATTACAGTTGTGGCGCATTCATTAGGGACTTTGCTTTCAAACCTGGATTGCAGTAATAAATCCTAATTCTTGAAGTGTCAGTTGTAATCCGAAAATTGGATCCAAGTGGTTGTCAGAGGCAATTGCTAACTACAGGACGCAGCCTGACTGGGAGCTGGAGCTGCAGAGGGGGTCACCTTTGGTGTCTACGCAGGAAGCCCAGTGGACACAGGGCTGAGGGCTGCCTATGGGATGTGTGGCAGGACCCTGAGGACACAGCTCCAGGGGTACAGAGCAAGGCCCAGGCAGCAGCTTGGGGATAAAGCTGCCATCACTGCTGTGAGCTCAGAGCACCCGGGGCTCGCGGCTTGATGCTGTTACCTCACTCTTTTCCCAGGTACTTCCTCATGATGCTGCTCACGTCATCCTCCTTCCCCTCTGCCTCTGCCCGGTGGCTCTCCCCGCTGCTCTCAGTGCTGCCCTTCCCGCTGCAGCCCTCTCCGTCCGACCTCCACGGCCGCTGCTTGATGCTGTCGGTGCTCCTGGAGGAGAGGATGGAGCCCGAGGACGAGGAGGAGTCGGATCGGTCCCCGCTGGGGGCCAGGCCGGGCTGTGCCACGCTCCTGCTCCTGGAGGATGCCGAATCGCCCACCACTGCCTCGTCTTGGAAGCGGACGGTCAGGGCCCGGTGGCCGTCCTTCCTGTCCCTGCCAGGCTTGGCCAGGCTGCTGGTGGAGCGGGATTTGCGAATGGCCGGCAGGAATTCCTCCAGCTCGGTGCTGGTTCTCCTCTCAAAGTCGAGGGTGGGGATCTTCCAGGCACGGGGGTCTCCCCCCAGCCCCTCTCCCAACCCGGTGCCGGGTGAGGCCCAGTCTGCAGCCTGCCCGTCCTCCTCGGCTGACGGCTCCAGGCGGCTCCTCCACGGCCTCGGCCCGAGCAGCTCTGGGCCGCCGAGCGACAGCAGGAGGGAATCGCAGGAACCGAATTTGGAGGCTCTTTTCAGCACCGGGGAGAGCGTGGGCTGGCCCGGCTGCTGGGCCGGGCCGCGCAGGCTGGAGGAGCGCGGCAGGCCGCCGTCGGTTCCGTCGCTCACCCCGGGCAGCTCGGTGCCCGCATCCCCCAGGCGAGGCCTGCTGCGCCTCAGGGCCGCGGCTCCGGTGGTGCGGTAGATGGGGAGGGCTGCAGCGTCCTCCAGCAGCGGGCCCTGCTCCTTCTCAGCCGCCCTCCTCCTGCGAAGCTCCCCCACGTAGTCAGAGAGCGCGGCCGAGGCGCTGGGCAGAGGGGACCTGGCTGCGGGTTTGTCCAGCGGGCTCGTCAGCTCCGTGCTGTCTGAGAGAGGCTTTCCATATTCCCGTCTCCTCGCGCTGAGCAGAGGGCTCACAGCCTTCCCGGTGTCTGCGGCATCAACAGATCTCGTGGTGCTCAAGGAGGAGCCCGGCCGGGTGGCTGCGGGATCTGTGGTGTCTCTGCTCGCCCTGCACAAGAGAGTGCCATTAGTTTAAGCTGCCGTAATCCCATCCAGCAAGGGCAATTTGCATGGTAATCTCAGAAGAAACTCATTGCAGCAACAAAAAGTTCAGCAGTGCCCAAAGATTTTGTCTTTAAATAACTCTGAGTAAAACAAAACCAGCTAACTGTGGCATACAGTGTATGGCATCATCTGCTTTAGCTCTGCCAAAGCAACACACACCTCCAAATGTCCTTTCTTCTCATCATATTATAGCAATATATAGGATTTGTTTTCTTTCTGCCTAAGCCAAATTTATGCTCACATTTTATGAAACCAACTCATTGAACAAACCAAATGCTTCTTAACATTACTGCAGGGTGCTCCTCCAGATAGCAAAAACCACAGGGAAGTGTGACAGCAGCACAAAGGCCAGCCCTGGGCAGGGCACAACAGCAGAGCTGGGATGAGATGCTTCCACGCGGGATCTGCCCTGCAGAGGGGCTCTGAGGACAGCAGGACAGCAGCACATCACCCTGCCCGGCAGCACTGGGACTCCCCTCTGCCCACAGCATATGTTTTCACCCCTTAAGCGAATGCAAAGTGGGGAAAAATCTGCTTGTTGAAGAGCAGCTGTCAGACGTGAGTAGAAGTGAGAGTGATTGTGTGGGGAGGGAGCTCACCCTGCAAGCAGCCATGATGCAAACGCTCTGGTGTGGGCACCGTGTGCTCATCAAGGGTGAGCCCCACCACCCACTGGCATTAACAGGACTCTGACCCAGAAATACGCAGCCCTCACCCCAATGGGCTCACGGAGCCTTCTGCATGGTGCTACCCAGGGAATGGCATCAGCTCAGCACAGATGGCTCTTGCTACCAGGATTGCAGCTTTTACAGAGTGCAGACATGGAACAGCAGAAAGGGCAACAACAACAACAGCAATCACCAACATCACAACATGGCTCGTCCCTCCACATTGACCTCAGCAGGTCCACGGCCAAGACCAGCCGTGGTCCTGCCACCAGCCCTGCTCCTTGGCACTACAGAAGTGACACTGCTCCCAGCCTCACGTGACAGGGATGGAGATAGAGTGGCTGGATGGAGGAAACAAGGGCGCTCCCTCCTTCCCCTGGGCACTACTGGTCCCTCACCAAAGTGTCCAATGGCACTGAGTAGCTCTTCTGCCACAGGAGTTGGGGAGTATTCCCACAGCAAAATCCCTCTCATCTCAAGGGGCCAGGTCTTGGTGCACACTGCAGAAGGGCTTTCTACATCAAACCTGTTCCTGTCCTCACAGAGCTTGGGAGGGGCTGCAATCCCTGTGGCTTTGATGTCACTAAACCCCAGGTGTGACACTTTGCACCCTCACCCCTTCATCTTTCAGTTGAAGGGCTGAAAAAATGTATTTTCTGCCTGTGCCACTGCAGGGAAAGGAGAAGGGCCATGCTGTCAGGGCACATCTGAAACAAAGAAGCATCTCTGTAGAGCTGTGTGCAGTGTAATTTTAGCACAGTGATAGCCAGTTACTATCTATAGGTTCCTCACTCCCAGCCATGTGCTGGTAAGACCAGGAAGCTGGACACACACAAGCACTGTGGTTGGTGTTGGGCACAGGGACCCCATAAGTATCCCCATCAAAAGGGTTAGAAAGCACCAAGGGGACTCTGAAACCAGCTGCAGTGAGAAGGCTGCCTGGGTCTAAGCTTGTCTGGTACCAAAAAGAGGAAAAGAAAGAGAGAAAAGGGCAAAGTAAAGCGACAGAACCCAAATACAAACAAACCTTGGTGAGCCCAGCAGGAGTGTAGGAGCAACCATCAGGTTTTCCATCGGCAATAATAAAGCATCCTGCCCAGGGAAAGCTCGGGTTGCCATGGGAACAGGGTGACAGTGGATAATCCTGGTGACAACACCGGACGAGCGCAGAGCGGGCTCTGCTGACCCGTGAAATAATTTACATGGGACTGAAGACAAACTCCATGGCCAGGGAAGGGAAGCAACTGCAGGAGCAATGGGATAACAGAGAACACTCTATGTTCCCCCAGCCCCCAGTGCCCTCAGCTGATCAGTGGATCTGAACTGCTTGATTATCCAATGCAAAGGGAATTAACCACAGTTTTAATCTCGTGGAACGCAGCAACCTCCAGGACTCACCCGCGCCGCTGCACCCAGCGTCCAGCTGATCAATGGCTTCAGACCTTTTGGTAATGCTGGGTTTTAGGATCCTAAATTGCATCTTACCTAAATAGCTAGTGTAATCCTTCAGAGAGAATTTGTATAGAAATTGTTCCAATCATTCTCTGCATTTCTAAATAATAGTGTAAACTGACTGCTGCACGACCGACTTTCATAAATTAAACAGTCAGCTTCAATGTGTTGCTTTGGTTTTTAAGACCGAGATAAAAGGGAACTGAAGAGGTAAGAAACCCTAATGGGCTGTAACACAACCAGTCTGCACTCTGCTATTTATTGCCCTGCTCAGCAAGATGGACAGTTACTATTTTTATAAAAATCTTTACAGCCTGAAGCAAAGTGGCGACAGCAAGCACAGTGTTTGCCCCCAGCTCCAACCTGATGCCAGGGGGTGGCAAAGTGTTGTGTCTGCCCCACGCTCACCCATCCCTGCCCCACAGCAGAAGGGCTGAAGCTCAGCCACTCCGTGCAGGCAGCTGTGCGCCGTGCCATAGGAAATCACTGCAGGGATTGCTCAGCATCTGACACTTCTCCTCTTTCTTTCCAGCACCTAAAACACTTGAGTCCTTCCAACAAAAGCTGTTAGCGCTTCTCCTCAAAGGAAGCAATGTTGCCAAAACCTGGAGGTACCACCACAAAGATCCATATCTGAGATCAAAATATCACACTGTGTGTTTCTCGAGGGAAGAATACGAATGAGGCTGACGTGCCTTTCTGCAGCAGCTCTCAGCTTTGTGCTCCATGGAGATCCCCAAGGCTCCTGGCTGCCACCAGCCACCAGCACTTCATCCCCTGCTGCTGCACGCCTTGGTGCCACAAAAGCACTGGAGTTACACCTCATTTTCTATTAATTACACTCTGAAAAAGCCAGGCACGAACGCAAGACAGCCTTGTCCTGCAGCAGTCCTCCTCTGTCCATGCTTCAACCACGCTGCAACCACCCAGTAAAGCACTGCTGGTTGCCAGGTGTCAGAGATTTCCCTAAGTCATGGGCAAAAATAGGGCCTCATGCAGAACTCTGAGGCATCTGTGAGCCAAACGGGACTCTGTAATACGCCATTCACACCAAAGCAAATGACATACAACAATAATTAGTGAAGATTACACAGCAATTAACATGATTACAATTATGGTAGTTGAAATAATTTGTACAATAAAATCCACGCATGCACTGCAACACATGACCAGGCATAAAAGTGCGTCTCGGATGCTTTTCCTGGTAACTCATAAATAGAGCCAAGATAACTCCATTCCAGGGAGAGAGAAGAAATTGGCCTCATTTCCGTCAGAAAAGGATTTTCTCACCACGCCATCATCTACAGCAGCTCCCAGCTTTCAGTGCAACGATTTGCTTTCTACGCAATTAAAATCAGCATGGCAGAGCCCAGCCTTGTGCCTGGCCCTGGGGTGTCCCTGCCTGCACCTCGGGGTCAGCAGCTCTGCAGGGATGTTCTGCAGCAAGCGGCAGGATCAGCCCACTGAGTTTGGAATTTGCTTCCTAATGAAAAATGGAAGGCTTATTCCAACTCCGCAATGTGTCATGCTTAGCGAGGCTTAGCCCTGCTGTCCAACATTTTGTACAAGCATTTAAATAGTGGAGAATTAAAGAATGCGTTAATCAAGTCTCTCCTGTCTGTGCACTGCCCTGACAGTAATAGCCTTATATTCCTTCCCCTGGCTTTTGACAGCTGTTTGTTCAGGAAACATCCCATGTGCACGGCTGAGAAGTGAGCGCTAGGCAGATTCATTTGTCATTGCTGGGTGCTTGTGTAAGACAAAGGAATCTTGATACGAAAGAGCTCATTGTGCTGATCTCATCTTTATTACCTTGCCTCTCCTATTCTGCTTGTTGCGTTTCAGATTGACTCCTCTCTAATGTTTCCACCACAGATTAGCTGAAGCCAAGCAAAGCCACCACACTGAATTTAAAATTGGCCTTCTCACAAACCCCAGCTGCCACATTATATCCAGATCTGGGTGCAAATTTCCTTTCACTGCGGCCATGGTCAGTCCAGTAAGTTATTTTTATTAATTCTCAAGCCTACATATCTGCCTTTTTTTTTTTTTTTTAATATTATAATTCCACTATACTTCATCTCACAAACACAATATAAGCCATAACTTCTGATTTACTGCCATGCACTTAGGACCACAGCTAGATCAGCTGGAGCAAAGGATGTCAAGTGGTGCTGAGGGGGATGAGCCCAGCAACTGCTCCCAGAGCTCCCATTCCTGTGCTGCCTGTCCCTGTACACCATCCCCGAGGCAACCACAGGAGGGGCACCCAAGCCCTGTGCTGCAGGCAGCAACCCCCAGCCCTGCATGACCTTGCTCATCCTTCCATCTGCTCACATTGCTGGCTGCAACATCCAGAAGCAACCTACGCCAAGAGCACATGATACATAAAAAACGTTTCTTCTGTTTGTTCTAAAGCTATCATTTGGCATGAAAAATAGGGGAAGCACCTTCCTTACTCAGGGCTCACGCTCTGGAGCTGCTTCAGCCCATGCTGCACCAGCACAGGATGCGGAGCTGCTGAGCAGAGTCTCCCCAGCGCCGCGCAAGCCAGGTGCCCTCTCTGCACCTACCACCACCTTTCTGAGATGGAGCTTCCCAAACTTGGCATACTACAAAATTCATCCCATTCACCTCCTACACACATGCGACACCAAGAAGGGGTTTGTCAAGGATGCGCGCAGTGCTGGCCACAGTGCACAGCGGATGTCACTGCACATCCCCGTGCCGCATGGCACAGAGCCGAGCAGTTCAGCCACACGAGCACTTGGGCCACCCTCCAGCTTGCTTCCAGCCCGGCAGCACTGCTGTCAGAAATTAACATATTTCATATTAAAACTGTATAAATGCATACTGTTTCTTCAGAAGCAAAAAGCGAGCATATGGCATACAAATCCTCAAATAGGCTGCATCGCCTCTTTAAATTATCTCTGGAGAATACATCAAGGGATATTACACCGCTTGAAGCATGGTTTTGATGTAGTGGCTTTCATCTGGCCTCCCTCAATTGGATGCTGCAACCTCAGCTCCCTCAGTTCCCCCACTCCTTGTCCACACTGGGTGAGACACGCCACCCCAACACACACTCACATATACACTACTCAAGTGGTAAGTGATGCCACAGGTCTGTGTCGTGCTCCGGTCACCCCTGTGCCTGCCCTGGGGTCTCCTGTACTACTCTCCATTTGCAAAGTACTCAGCTTTGCAAAATTCTTGCAGATGTCAGGCATGGAGCCTTGCAGGCTCTAAGCCAATCAATATCATTCCTTAGCTGAACCACCCCAAACACAACGTGCTGTGCAAAACAGGAGGTGGGATGTATTCCTCATTGCTAAGAATTAACAATCTGATAACTGAAGGCTCTTGTTGAAGTGTTTGGGCTGATCTGTGAGTGGTTTTCACAAACTGACTTTTTTTCCTCAAATCCTTGAAGATATCTCATCTGGAACAAAAACAAGTGGTGCAATCCCCACAGGCAGTCCCTTACCTCAGGCCCTGGGTGCTGCGGCTGCCAACGGACAGTGCTGAGATGCTACCAGCCACGCTGCCACCGGTTGGGGATGACCAACCTATAGATGAGCCTGGCCAGGAGTAGAGGCTTTCTGCGGGCTCCAGGCTCAGCACAGAGCCAACGCTGGAGCAGGCATCCCTGTGGGGAGAATAGAGCCCTGTTAGTGTCAGGTTGGGAATTTGGGAGCAGAACCCTCTGTATCCTGCAGCTCATTAGGAACGGTGACCCCCAGCAGCCCTGCTCCAGTTTCAGGCTGGATGAGATCCTTTGGGATTTTCCTTCAGCCCCGCACAGAGCTCACTCACGTCTCTCTCCCGGAGCACAGCGTGTCCCGCGCCGTCTGCACACTGCAAACAGCAGAGAACAGAGTCAGCAGCAGCACAGCCTCCCTGTCCTAACGACCCTAATCGGGCCATTCCCAGCACACTGCATGGCTACGAACCCCCACCCTGCTTCCTGCTTCCTCAGATCCCAGCCCAGGGCGCAGCGACTGCAGCACCACCGGGCACCGGGGAAGGATATGGAGCAGAGAACTGCGCTGCTGCCAAGCGTGGCAGCTGAGGACACCACTGCCGGGAAGCACTTCTCACCTCACTGTAATGTGCCAATTGTATTGGAAATCGCTTACTACGAAGGAGTGAATTTCTGAGCTTGTGGATTCTAGCTCACCCTTCCCCCCTCACCTCTCAGCATCGCTGTCATCGCTGGCGCGCAGCTCCTCCAGGGCCAGCTGCAGGTCAGCGATGCGCCGGATGGCCGTGCCCAGGTCTGCCTGCAGCCCTTGTCGTGCCGCCGCCGCCTCGGCCAACTGCTGCTCCTGCAGGACCACGCTGCGTCAGTTCCCAACCCACCACCTGCAAACCCACCGTGTAATGCGTGCCCTATCCTACGTAATGAGCAAACAGTGCTGGAGCAACACTCCTGCAGTGGGGTGTCTCACTGCATCGCTGACCAGCACCCCTCAGTGGGAGGAAACTGATAGCAATGAGCAAACAGTAACGAGTTCAGGGCAGAATATAAGGAGAAACCAAAAATTGCTATGCAGAAAGATGAGTGTGTCTCCAGAATGAAGAACCTTTGCTTTGGTTGCATGTAAGGAACCAGTTCTTTACGCTAAGAGCACCAAAACACTGGCACAGGTTGCCCAGAGAGGTGGTAGTCCCTCATCCTGGGGATACCCAAGGTCAGGGGATGAGGCTCTGAGCACTGATGGAGCTGTGGGTGTCCCTGTGCACTGCAGGCAGTGGGACCAGATGGCCTCTGGAGTCCCTTCTGACTTAAACCATTCTATGATTCCATGAGATGCAAGGCTGTAGCAGTGCATTGTCGGGGTTTGCAGATGGCTAATTAGTAAAAAGTGACATCTTCTTGAGTGCCAGATCAGCATGTGTGTGCGCAGCCCAACACAGAGCATAAAACCTGGACAAGAAATAGAAGGAAATTTGAAGAGAGCCATGGGCACCAAGCCATGCATCCCTTCCTACAAAGTGGGGCTGCCCATCACTGTGCTGGGAGGCATGCAAAGACTGCAACAGTTCAGGTGCACACCACAATAGCTGCTCATGCAGTGATTTTGGAGCATTGCTGCTTCACAGCTAAATCACAGTGTGACACCCAGCACAACAAATGTCTGAGCACGATACCATGCATGAGCATCTCTCCCTGCATGGCACATCCCAAAAAACTGGGTCTGGGAGCACTGAGCTCCAAAGCTCCCAGGGACAGCGTGGGGCTGGATACTATGGGAGGCTGCTGGGGCCACTCACACATTGTGAGTTCTAAGCACACCTGCTTAGAAACAGAGCACTTTCCAGAGATACCACCTGCTTATAAGAAAGCCAGAAGTTTAATTTATAATTTAAATTGCAGGGAGGTAAACCCTGGCAAGCGGCACAACACAAGCACTGCAGGCCTGGCAGCACGCACAGCACCAGGGATGCCTGACCCATCCTCATCTGATGTCAGCTCTTCTCAGGGTGAACCCAAAAGGAACTCTTTGTGCAGTTTTCTAAATCATCACACGATAGAGAGAAAAGGAGAGGGAGCGCAAGCTGCAAATTCAACGTGATTGAGGCTGCCAGCTGTAAAATTGCCATCTCGGTGGTGACAAGGTGAGAGATGATTTGCAGCGTGGGCTGCGACAGGCCACAGTGCGGGAGCCAGTGGGCTGTCAGAGCAAATAACAGGAGCTCTGGGATCACAGGGCAGCCGGACCCCAGGGGAAGAGCATTCCAGTTCATAAAAACATGCAAAGCCCAGCTAGGTTTGCACTGTACTGCCATTGCTTCTGGGTAGGTGCCAATACTTGTAACACCCTGAGCACTGCCAAAAAGCTTCCCAAAATTCAGCACCCCCGAGCCCTGACAAGACTGATAAGAGCCTCTCTATTGAGCTAAATCCTTGGCTCCAGGATACCGCACTAATGAAGTATGTAGTTTGCTGCCTGCATTTAATTCCTCTTCCTGTTCTTCTGCTGCTAACCCAGCAGGCGCTGGTGTGGGTCCTTGACAAGGAGCAAAACCCCCAGATTGCTAGGCTCAGGGGTGACCTGGAAGCTGAGAATTCCTGATCCTAAAGGAGAGTGCAGTGCTGAGGCACAGTGGTACTGCTACAACAAGCTCCTTCCAGCAGTGGCACTTTGGCCATTGCCACAGGTACCGAGTTGATCAAACACAAAGCGCAGTGCCATGCAGAGCTGAGAGCAATTCACAACACAGAGTACCCTACAACTGTCTCATGGAAGGGAATAATTATGTCAATATAATTAGATTTTGAATGCAAAAAATTATCTTCATGATGCAAGCTGACAACAAACATCCCAATGTCAGCCCACTGCTGTCTCAGGAAAACATCAGACACCTCTGACACGTGTTGTTTCAATCGAAATATAAATGCACAGAGCGTTTCGTTGTTAGTACAGCAATGGGTCTGAGTGGTAACATCTGCACACGGGCAGAGCTTCCAAGCGTTGCTGAAAAGGGAAAAGCAAAAAAGGCTGAACGCATCTATTGAGAAAAATCACAGTCTGCCCCTCGTGTGGGGAGAGCCTGGTACTGCCTGCAGAGGTGGAACTGCTTGGGCCTGGCACTGCTGGACCTGGGGTGAGAGAAGTGGAAGATCCTCAGAGGTCTCTTCCGACCCCTACTGTTCTGTGACGCTAGGAGTTTCCAATAGCTGAACCCTGCTCCCAGCATGCAGAGCTGCGCCCTCCACCAACCTAACCAACCCTTCAGATGCAGCAGAAACCAGCCCACCCGGCTCAGAAACGTCTGCTTAATCTATATTTTATCATCAATAAATAAAATATATCTTCTGCCTGTTTTTGCAGACAATCCCATACTAGGTTTCCCCACGGACACACATCAGCACATGAACCGACTCAGCACACAGCACCCAAACCCCAAACTTCTTAGAAGTTAGGAAGGGATAAGCAAAAGCAGCAGCAAAGCAGTTACTGGGATGTGCAGAATGCCAAGCGCCGCATCTCTGCTCCATGTTTGTGGCTCTGCTGTCACAACACAACTGTCGCATTCTTATCCACCCGAGGTGAAGTGTAATCTAATTAGCCCAATTTGGATTGCTGCTATCTGAATAACTTAGCACACACCTGCAGTATTCATCAATCCTTATTTTTTTTTAATTAAGTAATTAGCTTTCGGGTTCTCGCAAAGTTTGAAGTGACAACATTTCCACGGCTGCAGTCTCAAGTGGGATGGGGCCCCGACACCAGCAGCATGCAGTGTTGTTAGCAGCCGTTAAGTGCTGATGATTTCCTGGGCAATTTGCTGCTCCAATGGAAAAGCAGCAATCACGTGCCCACTGTACGGCACAGCTAATCAGCGTGTACAGTGGAGCATCGCCCACCAGCTCCCATCACCCAGGCTCACCTCAAAGGGCCGCTCCATTGCGTGACCTTGTCATTGTTCTTAGCCTAAACCACTGGCATTTAAGGGAAAGAACAATGCTGCAGGGCCCAGAGGAAGGGCTGCAGGGCAGCTATGAGGTGGTCTGAGGGCTGGGCTGCTGGCCAGTAGCACAAACCTCTCCTATTACCCTTTGCAGCTTCACTAGAATTGCCCAAATAAATCCAACCTTAAAGTTTGCAAATAAAATAATAATAATAATAAATACCAGGCTATGATACACTGCACCTTTCTAGACTGCTTGGTAATAACAGGGCTGCAAGTACAAAGGCTATCTTCCATCAAAGGAACCTTCAACATGGTTATTTACACTGCGACTCTCACCTTCAAAAAACTCCACAAATATCCATGTGAAGAATATTTTAGCATCTGTACTTTGATTTTCTGTTGAAGTAGTTAATTATTACACTGATTAATTTCACAGCTTCATTAAAGGCAGCCGAATTTACAAGACGTTGTGGTGCAGCACTGTGGCTCAGAGCCCTACATCCTTCCCTGCCCTGCCAAGGCAAGGGCTCATGTGTTGGGATGAGCATAAATGCATGAGGATAGTAATGAGCAAAGAGACCCAGGCTTGGTTTCACACTCCCCAGGACTGACTCTAGCTTTGAAATCCACCCATCACTGCATGCCACAGCTCGGGTTCTGTTGTGAAGCAAGAGGAGCTGCAGCTTCTTGGGGGAAATTCAGGACATGAAACTGAGGAAAAGACAGAGACAGTCAGGGCCAAGAACTGTGCCCTCCATTAGAAAACTTGTGTCTCTCTATGTGATGGTGCGGGGCCTGGAATGCTTTCAGAACTCATTCTTCCTACAAAATTCATAAGGCAGAGCCATCTGCCTGGCAGGCAGCTCCTCAGCTCCCGTCACAGAATCATAGAACGGCTTAGGCTAGAGGGGACCTTAAAGACCGTTTAGTTCCATCCCCCTGCTACGGGTTGGGCGCCACGCACCAGCTGGGTGCTGCACCCCCGTGCCTGCAGGTTGGCGCCAGCACCACGGACAGCGCCTGCCTCCCAGCTGCCCCCATTGGGTTCAGAACGAGCGAGGGACGCACAGCCGTCCTGGGAGCGGCAGGGATGGGGACGGGGTTACATGATGTAAGGACAGAGCTGTGAGAAGGAAAACCTGATGTAGAGGTAGTAGTTCTCAGGACCCCGGAAAACAAGACCCATTCCCAATCCCAGCTGAGCAACCATCATCTCCCATTGTGAGCTTCCTAAACCCCCAGCAGGGCCTGGTGAGTGCACAGCCTCGCAACTGTTTATTTAAATAAAAAAACCGTTAGGTGCAGACCATGACTTAAGTAATGTTAAGTGAATAATTCATGCAGTATCTATAATAGATGGGGGATTTAGTGGGAGCAGAGCTGTAATAGCTCTCTGTTAACTATTGATGCCTGCTGCTCAGCGTGCCTGAGCGCAGCTCTCCCGTGATGCCTGGGGAAGTGCAATCAGAGCAATTCCATGGGGGTTCCCAGGACCCCCCCTCCACCCTCCTGCAGCTGATGGGTAACCTCAAATTTCCAGGCTGCTCCAGCCCCCACATCTGCTACAAGTTTGTTCATGGGCTTTTGTGCCATGTGCCCAGGAGATGTCTTACATTCTGTGCAAATACAGCAGCCAGTGCCACGAGGCAGCACGCAGGCTGGAGGAGCAAGGACAAAGCCTGTTTGCAGCATGCACAGCGACTGAGGAATAATTCGTGCTGAAGCACCGCTTCCTTCAGAAAGGCTGGCAGCCTCGGGGTGAAAGAAATGGTGAATTCTCCTTGATTGTTAAATAAAAGATTATTGATAAAATAACTGCTTCTAATGCGGCTGTCTTGCTGGAAGAAATGCAATATCTTTCAATTACTGCTTGGAAGCAAGACTTTCCTTTTGTTTACTGAAAAAACACAACATGAGATGCAGGAGAGGACTGTGCGATGAAGGTGAAGCTATTTTTGCCGCACTCCCAATCTGCTCGGGGCTTTGAGCACACAGAGCAGGTTAACTGTTTGCTGACATTGACTGGGACTGATTTGTGGCACAGAGGAGGCATGGCCGCAGTTGGGCACGCTGTGGGGACTGAACTACATGTCTCTGCCCAGTGGGCTGGCACCCCATGGGCACTGCCCTGTGCTGGGTGCTCGCCCTGCAGCTCAGCATGTGGAAAAGTAGAGGGCCTGCCAGCCCGGCTGCAGAGCAATGAACGCAAGGTGTGGCAGCGATGGCTTCGGTTCCATGGGCAGCACCATGGAGCTGTGAACAGCAGAACCCCCGGACCTCTTACCAACTCCACACGCCGGCGGCTGGACTCCAGCTCCCGTTGCACCAGTTCATCCATGTCTGCCTTCATCTCCTCCATCCTCCGCTGGTAGTATTTGGTGCTTTCTTTCTCCCGCGCTTCTGACTCAGCTGCCTTCTCCAACTCCTCGCCCATTTTGATGATGCTGTCTCGCAAGCGCAGCACCAGCACCTGGGGAGGCAGCAAGATGGGATGAGGAGTCAGAAAGCTCACCAAGAGAGCATTCTCCCCAGGTGCCAAGCACCCTGCACCTACCTCTTGCCAGGAGCCCCCTGCCCACCCTGCATGGTGAAACACAGCCATACCTCGAAGCGCTTCATCTGCACAGCCTGGAAGTCCAGCTGGCTCTCCAAGTCACGGATGCGGGCTTCCTGTCGGCTGATGACGGCGCGCTCAGCAGGGCGCTGCTCCAGGCGTGCCACACTTGCCTGTGCCACCAGTAGCTGGGGAAAGAGATGTCACAGCAGCTGCCAGCAGCGTGCCCATCACCTCCCTTCCCCACCATGAGATGATCTCTGCGGCCACAGTAAGGCCCCAGGGCGAGCAAACTCTCTCTTTAGTCTAAAGACAAAAGGAAAGCATGGGACCTGCTGTGAGCTGCGAGGCACAATGGGAAAATATTGCCCAGAGCTCCCTCAAGGATGCCCTTCTATTCACACTGCGCAATAAATTCATGACAGTAGCATGGATTTTTGAAAGGAAAATGTTGCAGCAGGACAGCACTCACTTGGGTTTCTTTTGCTTTTCTCTTCTCAGCACATTCTTTGAGGACAGTAGGCATAAAAATTCACAATTCACCTCCGCTGAAAAGGCTGCTGCACTGAGCCTTTTCTTCAGCTGTTACTGGGATCTCCAAAGCAAACTGCCCTTTTAGCAATCCTGGCACAAGCTTAGTTCAGATTTATATTTGACCTAGAACTAGGGGAATTTGTCATCTTTTATCTGGCCTATCTCTACAAAAGCGCTCACTCCATCTCAGAGTGAGTGAGTGCTATCTCCAATTCTTGGGCAGCTTAGCCACGCTCCAATAAAGCACTTAAGTTAATGGGATTACTCATGTGTTTAAAATTAAAGGCATGCACTCTAGGGCAGCGGAGCAGCCACAGCAATGAGGCTGTGCTGCCCCAGGCCCACAACCCTGCTTCTCCTTCATTCCCAAGAGCCATGCAGGGAAAAACCTTGCTTAACCTCAGGCTATTGCAGGAAGAGCCCTCCAGCTCCCAGTGCAGGCAGATCATCCCATCCCCATCACCATGTCCATGCCCATCCTCACCTCCATCCCATTCTCACCCCCATCTCATCTCTACCCCTGCCAGAGGGCAGCAGGTTCTGTGCCTCCCAGCTACCAGGGGCGTGTATGGGATATTTGCAGGTGAATTAGAACCCAGCTGTTTTCCAGGGGAAGAGGTTGCTTTGCAGCTCCTTGGTGCTTGACTTCCAACAGGAAGATGGCATCCTGCTGCCTGCTCTCATGTGGTTCACCAGGCGTGAGAACAACAAAGGTTCTCACTGCTGACCTCTGTGCAGTGCAGCAGGGCAGAAAGTACCTTCTCCTGGAGGCTCTGCTTCTCCTTCTTCACTTCCTCCACCTGTGTCTGCAGCTCCTGGATCTGAGCGATATCTGTTGCAGACTGGGGAACAGAGAGCCAGCAATGGAAGCAGACCCTGAGACCAGAGTAGCACCCGAATGCTCCCAGGCAGGGGCATTGCACACTGCACAGCAAGCTTCATTCTGCTGCCTGAATGCAACTTCCCTAATTTTCAAAGCAAATATTTTCAGACCTTGTGGTCAAGCTCATTTCCCCAAAGTGCTTCCAAATGCCAATTCCCAGCTCTGTACCATCACCACTAAGGAACAGACTGGGAGTTCTCATGCAGCCCAGCCCTCTGCCGATGGCTGCTCCACAGGGAGCAGTGGGTTCCCTCTTTTGGGAGAGCTTGTCCTGCTTTGGGTGTTACACAGAAAGCCACAGCACTCTCTGTCAGTGGTCTGAAAGCTCTGAGTGACAAAACACTCCGGAAAGTACTGATAGATAAGGATGCAGGTAGGGATGTTGGGGCTGTGTCTTCCTCTCTAAACAGCATTTGCTGCCCAATGGCCCTGCTGTGCAGGCAGCCCCACTGGGCCATTTGCTTGGAGCTTGGGTTTTCCAAGCAACATCCAGGCAGGGAAAACTGCAGAGCTGGCACTGCCCGGCTCCTACCTGTGCAATCAGAGCCTTGTGCTTGGCCATCAGCTCATTCAGGTCCTCCTGGTCCTCGCTGACACGCCGCAGGAGTTCGGCTCTCTCGTGCTGCATCTGGCTGAGCTGCTCATCCGCCTGAGGGCAGAAGGCGTGCGTCAAGACAGGATCCAGTATGGCACCCAGCTTTGCTAGGCTGGGATCTCACACCAGGGGGAGGAAAAGGAACTCTGGAGGGGGGTTAAGGGATGCTGCGTGCTTTCAGTCTTCCTATCCATTGAGCCGCCAGGGCAGGTGACTCAGTAAACAGGCTGATCCCTGCACCAAGCACCACGCTGCCCCAGGAGCGCACCAGGGTCTTGTTCCTGCTCAGCATCTCCATCTCCACATGCAGGTTCTCGAGCTCCTGGGCTGCTGCCTGCTGGGACCGCTGGGCCTCGGCGCACCTCGCCTCGCTCTCTTCCAGCTGCGAGAGATGGAGGGAGATGCTAACAACACACACGCTGCTCCCCCGCTGCACAGCCTCGTCTGTTTGCACTGCACTCCCAGAGCATTTCCCCTGCTCACACACCAAAACTCAGCCTTTTAAATACTGCACTGCTCCTATGACCTTTTGCTGCTGTGTTTCAACCAGAACATTTCCCTTTGCAGCGGCTGTGCTGCCAACACCCATCCGTGTCCCGCTGGGGCTGAAGCATGCACCCCACATCATGCGCCCACTGCCTTGATGAGATAGAGCTGGGATCATTAATTTGCAAAATTATGTGAATTACATGTAATTCCTGATTAGAGCAATTCACGACTTGGAGTTTTCAAATGGGCTTTTCACGTCGCATAAATTGCATTTGCAAATACACATGAAATACCACATTTATAAATGCTAATTTGCTCTCGGTTTTTATAGCTCAGCCATTAAAACAACAATAATCTTAAATGGGCTGCAAACACCCGGAAGATGCAGCATCATCCCCAAAGTCCTCACCGCTGAGATGGAGGAACATACTTGGGCTGTACCTGAATGTGCAGTTCCTTCTCTGCAGAGCTCAGGTTTCTTTTGTTTATCAAAAAGGAAAGCAAACCCCTCACCTGCTACATGCTTCCTGTGCCCATTCTCTACGTATTGGGGGCAAAGCAGGGCTCACACGCTGGCGAGGACAGGGCTATCCCCACTGCCAGCCTTTAGGCATTTCTGCCCATTTTCAGTGGGGATGTTTCACTGCCTTTTTTCACTCCCTCCTTCAATAAAAAGTGGTCTTATGAAGCTCTGGAGCAATCCTCACTCCATTTCCTCAACTGTTTGTGGTGAGTGAGATGTACTCAGAGAAGTTCAGTAGGTAATTTGCTCCCCTAGTGCTTAACGCAGAGGAAATTGAAGTCATTTTTTCCTCAAGGCCAATGACTCTCCCTGTCTTGGCAGCATCGTCAAGGTCTCTGAACAGTTGCAATACACAGACAAGGGGCCTGAAGCACCTGAATTGTGATGGCCTGGCTTTGAGCAGCAGGGATCCCACAGAACAGTGGTTTAAAATTGCATTCCTGCATCCAGCCTCATCCTGTTTCAATGAATTGCCTGGGCAATCTATTCCCATACCCACAGAGCCCATCTTGCAGTGGCACATGCCATTTTCCTACCTCTTCCCAGCTCCTCCCTGAACAATCATACCAAAACCCCGTATAGTTTAACCAGAGAGAAACTCATCTCCAGAACCTCTCATTAAACACTTTCCTCTCAATTTACGCAATGGAATTTTCCCACTTGGGAAGAATAGATTGAAATACCCCCAGAAATGCATAATGTATGAATGGATGAACAACATTCGTTTGCTGCGCTACGCCATCTGTTAAATACCTGCACGAAATGGATGCTTCAGACTTATTAAGAAACAATGCTACTCTTTTAGACCATATGGATTTTGATTAACAGAAATGGTGGCGTTTGAGCGATGTTTTTATTCTTGTGGAGATTTGTGGGCTGGTGGTAGGACGGATTGGGCTCCGAAAAACCTCATCATGGATGCCATTAGGAATCACTTCAATTTAAGGGACGACATAACAATGAGGCATTTTTAATGCATGCAGAATCTCAGTGTTGGCAGCATAATAGAAACGCAATATTCCCAATATTTCCTCTGTCCTTCTCATAGCACAATGCAGCACTGCTGTGCATCACTTCCAGCCCTGGAGCGGGACTCAGGAAATTGTTAAGCGTGGTGGTAAAGAGAGCAAAACAATTCACAGTGTCTGAGATCACTCAGGAGTTCAAGCAAGTGGAGCTCCTGCTGCCCTCTGGTCACGGTCATTCACTGATCCAGCTGCCCAGATCAGCAGCATGGAAATGGACATGGGAATGGGCATGGACATGAGCACACCAGCGGCCCCGCTGCAGAGCTCACCTTCCCCTTCTCTCTTGTGCAGGTGGGAACAGCTGCTGCTCACAGCTGTTATTTATGCAGAACTATTATCTCAATTATATTTGTATGTTGTTGGAATTGCTCATGCCTCCCGATTAGTTTGTTTTCAGGGAAAATGCACAATGGAGATTAATTACTGCGTGGTTTCAGAGGACTGGCGTCAACCGCCCAGTTGGTGCTCTGCACATGCTGCAGCAGCGGTACCTATCACCAACTTGAGGGCACAGTGACCTGCGTGCCAGCCTCAGGCTGGGCTACACCATGGTTCTGTGTCTGCCTGTGCCCCCACAGTGCACAGTGGTGCCCACACGCTCACCCCAACACCGGTGCGTGGCACTCGGGGCGTCTGCGCTCAGTCTGCAGCACACGAGCTGTGGTCCCTGCTCTGGCAGTTTGTGCCTTGTGTGCAGCCATTTCTATGGCAACACGCCTGAAAACAAGGCCTCTGGATTGCATTATTAGAAGGCAGAAAGCACACTGAACAGAAGGTAATTAACAGGGCTGCCTAAAAAAGGAAAAAAACACTTAACTGCTGTTGGCGTAATTACAGAGCAGTGCTTCCTGCAAGACGACCCTCACCAGCACCACGCACTGCATGGCGTGAGCACGGCGCTGCTCACCTACATGGTGACCCACAAAGTCCCTCCCACGGTGCCTGCAACAGGGCGCACGAGTGGCACCCCTGGAGAAGCAGTCATGTCCTCACACAGATAGCATCACCAGCAGTACAGTGAGGTTGTGCCCAGGGGCAGAGTGATGTTCGCCCACCTGCTGCCTTCTCCCCAGCCCTGGTGCCCACCTGCTTTTGCAGCCGCTGCAGCTCGGCAGCGCCAGTGGCTCCTGGCTCTGTGGGGGCAGCCAGCAGCAGCTGTGCATCAGCCAGCAGTGCACGTGTCCGGCGCAGGTCCCTCCGCAGCCGCTTCTCCACATCCAGGTCGCGGTGGCCAATCTGGGAGGGAGAGCAGGAAGCTGAGCACATATCATGCATCAAAAGTAACAGGCTGCAGCAAAATGCTGCATTTTTTCCCCACTGGGATGTTGGTTCCCTGCAAGGCGTTTGCCTGCCCTGTTCTCCAAGTGTTCCTACAGGGTTCCATCCCATCTGTTCCCAGGGCACTTCCAGAACTGTCACTGGGGCTCCTCACATGGCCCAGACTGTGGCTGTGCTGGCAGATCCAGGGTCATGCCTCCCACTCTTCCCAGATTTGAGGCACCAGTGGCCTTAAATTCGGAGGGGAAAGACCCTAAAGTATGCTGGGAGCTGCAGCAGAGGAAACATGAAATCCTTTGGGTGATGGAGACAGCCAGAAAAACTTGGGGATAAATGGTAAGGAGAGGAACAAAGGCATGAGGAATTGAGCCCAAAGGGGAAAGAGATAAACCGTGAAGCACTGGTGAGGAAAGCATCCTTGGGAGCTATTAACACATCACTGATGCAAGGCTTTGGGAACCTCCATCAGCCCCACAGCTGTGGAACTGAGGCTGCAGCATCACTGGGGGAGCACCAGCTCCTTGCACGAGGACCTCCAGCAGCAGATCACCACTGCACTGTGCCCAACACTGCTCAGCATTGTCAGCAGCCATTTAAGGAAGGGAAGGAGGAAGCACCTCCAAAAAAAAAACCACCCTCTGTGCTCCTCCTTCCAACAGAAAGCAACCATGGTTACGCATATAAAAGAATGAGGAAAGCACCACGCAGCCAGGACGTGGTTTCAGGCTAATTGAAGACTGGGAGCATTTTCCATTCCATCTCTTTTCCTCAGCATCTCTTGTTTCAGCCCCGCTCTCCTATTTTCTGTTCCCTAGCTAAAATTAATAGTGCAGGTTTGACCTCGTAACCTCCTTCCGAGCAGGCTGGTATTTGCTGAAACCCACAATCGTTGGCATCTCCATTGCCTTAATTAGTTTTCTGAGTTGGCTTTTTTCCCCTTTTTTTATAAACTGTTCTGAAGCATGCTGCCCACTGTATGTCAGGCGGTATTCATAACAACCGTACAGCAGAGCCGACTTGCTGTTATCCCCACCATCCCTACAGACCTTATCTTGGACGCTGTTCAGCACTGTCTCCTGCGTGGCTCAACGTCTGCCCTAGCAGACGGTGGATTTGGTCAGGAAGGAGGCATCAGCACAAAGCCAGGCACTGAGCTGACCCTGTCCTACCCCTGGTGCTACGTGTCCCTGCACTGTCACTGCAGGAACTGGGGCATGAGAGCTGCAGCGATGACCAAGCTGCTAAATGCTGTTCAGTGGAGCTGCCTCCATTCCTTGCCTTCTAATTGAACACAGAGCAGCTGGGTGTGCTTTCCCCATTACGTGTGCTTCCATCACTGCCACAGACACATTAGAGAGCGAAAAAGGATTTGTTCAGCAAATGTGTCTGGGACAGAATTCCTCCACAAATCGCAATTGATAATAAACTGTTTCTCTGGGCAGATGGAGCTGCTGCAGAGTTAGTCGTGTTCCGTTTGACTCTCGTGAAACAAGCAGATACCTCCCTCTATGGATGGACCTTCCCAGTGATGCTGTACAAAGAATCAATGACTGCGCCGGGGGAGTTGGCCGCGTCATCACCCTGTTCACATGTGCTCCATCATCCTGTCTGCATGTGCAGCATTTGGAGCTGGTTGAGTGGAGCAGCCAGCCCTGCCCCACGCTCACCTGCTCACACAGTGTGCCCACGAGCCCCTCCAGGTCCTGCTTCTCGCGCAAAGCTGTCTGCTTCTCCTCGTGCTCCTGCTCTAGCTGCATCTCCAGCTGCCGGAGCTGTAATAAGAACACAGTAAGAGCACAGCACATGCAGAGTGAGGGAGAGAAGGATGAATGACATGCTGTCAGCACGAGCGGCCACAGCAGTATGGCACCGACATGCTCACGGGAGCAGAGTTCTCCCCATCTGCCTCCCATCCCCCATCCCCCACCTTCCTGAAACAGCAAAAGCAAAATTCAACTACTATGCCCTGGGCTGCTGCCTTGGTGCCCACTGGGGAGGAAGGACCCCTCATCCCCCAGCCCGACCTACCCTCCTCTGGCAGGACTGCCGTGCATCCTCCAGCTCCTCATCCTTGTCCTCGAGCTCCTTTTGGTGGATCTGCTTCATCCGCTCAATCTCCAGCTCCAGCCTCTGGTGCAGCTGAAAGACCCGAAGGCGAATGCACCCTCACTCACACCTCGCACTGCAGGATCCCCCCGCGCACAGGGCTGCCCTACCTGCTCCAGGTGATCCACATTGGCTGTCTGCCGCTCCAGCTCCTTGCGCTGCTCAGCGCTGCTGGCCTCCAGATCCCAGAGTTGCTGCTTGAGCACGGGCACGGAGCAGGAGTCCAGGGCACCGGGAGCACTGAGCTCCTGCACACGGCCAGCCAGCTGTGAAACCTTCTGTGCCAGGCTGGCCCCCTCTGCCTGCTGCTGCTGCTCGGGAGGAGACAGAGTAAGGTCAGCACACTGCGCCCAAAGCATGGGCTGCTTCCAACCACAGCACCAGGAAGCTGTGCAGTTCTATGGCCAACACCAGCCCATCTTTCGGAGCAATTCTTCCCCTCTGTTGCTCTGGACCACAGTTACCTCATCCAGAGTGCTCTGGCAGCCCCCAGCCCACCACACTGCTGCCACGCTCTGACACCTGCCAAATCACAGCATCATTGTGCTCCGCCCCATGAGAGCATGGGCACAGGGGAAGCTGTGAAACACGGTGCAGTGCCCTCTATCACACGTGATTTTGAACAGAGTTGTGTTCGTATTTCCCAGCATGGATTCTGGCCCCAGTATCACTACGGTCCTGCTCTGGAGGCACAGCCTGGAAGTTTCTTGCAGGAGGAGGATTGAGGACGGAGGCATGAAGAAGAGCACAAGTCAGAACACCAGCCAACCAAAGGGATGGGGCTTAACTTGCAAAATGTGATCTTGTTCTGACAGAGGGTAATGCTATGGGAATACATCAGGCACCCCCTAGAATGGTGCCAAACGTAATCAATCAGAATCACTATGCTGGCTTTGCATCGGATTGACTCTGTGATTACACAGACAATGGCTTTGCTCTGTGCACTGTTTGCAGGATGCAAAGCTGAGGAGCGAAGCACTTCCCTCTCACCTCCAGGTTCTGCTGCAGTTTGCCCATCTCCCACTGCAGGGAGGAATTCTCCTGGACCACCTTCTCACGAAGACTCCTCTCAAAGGCAGATTCTCCCAGGGCCTGGGCCAGCTGCAGGTCGAACCTGGAGGAAAATGCATAGTGCTGCTGCCAGCATGGCTGGGCAAAAGAGACACAGGGCTGCATCTCAGCCTGGTCCTGCCAAGCACTTTTGTGATGACAAGATGCCTGTGCTCTGCAAAGCGCTGTTGTCACTGTGCGAATCCCAAACTTCTTGGCACGCCGGCTGCAGTCAGAAGTGGCCAAGAGCTGAAATCTGCTGCAGCAGCCACCCGTGGCCCAAACCACCCCAGAACAGGTCCAGCAGCCCAAGGAGATGGCAGTACCCACCCTTCCAGCACCAAAGGTGGCTTCACCAGCAATGTGGTGGCTTCAATGCACCAGGGCTGATCCCAGAGGGAAGGGTATCTCACCCAGCAGAGCAAGCAAGGGATGTGGCACAGTGAGGAAAGCTGAGCGTCCTCAACCCTGCACTTCCCTCCCCAGTACCCCTGGCCCACTCCTGGCCTTACTTCTTCTGCCGCTTCTCCAGCTCATGGCTGCGGCTCTGCTGGCTCTCAGCGAGCACCCGTGCATCCTCCAGCTCACAGGTCAGCCGTCTGCACCGCCGCCGTAGCTGCTGGGCTGCTGCCCGTGCCGCCTGGCACGCCGCCTGCACCTCACCCAGCTGTGGGACAAGATGGGGAATGGCATGGGGCTGGCACTGCCACCAGCCAGACCCCCACCATCCCAGAGCAACCCCTCCGAGAGCAATGCTGCTCTGCACAGAGGATTTGCTTTCCCAAAGTTTCGCATCATGCAGGGCATGGCAGCACATAGAGCTCTTGCCCTCTGGGGAACGGAGTCGTTAAGGAATGACTTTAAATAAGCAAAATCTTGCACTAATGAAGCCTGTAATTCCAAATGAGCTGCCTGAAAGCAAATGGGATGTTTTGCTTTACTCAAGCTCTTAAGTCTGGTTTGTTTCTCTTATTACTTTTTAATGTAGCATGAATAACACCCATCTCTTTTCTTTATGCTTATGAGAAGTGACCTGGCACCCAGCACTCTCCAAGAAGCACAACAGCTTTGTGTCTCCTTTCCAAAGCTTGGGAACAGCTGTATCTTTACATGACCAGCTCTTAGCATGGCAGATTATGCCAGCACCCCTCCCAGTCTTCCAGGCCCATGGTTGAGCCACTCCACACCCCTCTCAGCTTTCCACCCTGTGCTCACACTCACACCTGGCCAAAGCTGAATTTGATCTGCAAAAGGGACTTTTTGAGCTAAAAGAAACTTTGGGGTATTTATTCTCAAGCCAGAAAAAAATCAGACAATTTCCCCAGCAGCAAGCATCCGCTTTTCTGATGGAGCCCCAGAAAGCTCCACCAGCACCATTGCTGGGCAAGGACCATCAGTTTGGGAGTGCAAGCTTGGGAATGGCCTCCAGAGCCCTGGATCCAGCAGCCCCCTCCCCAGTTCTTGCCTTTTGCTCAAGCCCTGTCCTGGAGCTGAGCTCGGCGCTCAGCCGCTCCTCCAGCTGTGCCAGCCTCTTCTGGAGGAAGGCGATCTCCGTCTGCGCACAGTCGAACCGCACCTGCCATGCGTCCTCTGCAAATGGGCCAGAGCTGGGTATCGTGGCTCCCATGGGGCACGGAGCACAGCTCTGCTTTGTACACCCAAGACTGTACATGGCTCCTGCCCTAGGCAAAGCATGCACACGTCCCATCACTCCTCAGCTTCCCCATCGCTTTAAGCACGTGCTGAGCTGCTGGGAGCGCTGGGTGAGCACCAGCAGCCCCCTGGGGCAGAAAGCCTGCTGTCTTCCCATCCAACCCACAAACAAGATATGTAGAACCATAGAACAGATTGTGTTGGAAAGGACTTTCAAAGATCATCAAGCTCCAACCCCACTGCCATGGGCAGGGTTGCCAACCGCTAAATCAGGCACTAGATCAGATTGCCCATGATCACATCCAACCTGGCCTTCAACATGCAAGAGAAAGAGCTTCCAGCCACCACTGAGTGAGCAGTGCAGAATGACAGCATGCTAAGAATGCAGAGGGGTGGCCAGGGGCCAAGGGAGCAGGGTTGCACAGGGGACCCATTGGCTGGACACCTGAAGCATGCACTGTGTCCAAAGGGCTGCCCTACCTCCTTCAGAGCCACTTATCTTCATCTCACGCAGCTGAACCAACTGCTGGGCCTCCTCCAGCTGCTTCTGCACTGATTCTAGTTTCTTCTGCACTTCGTCGTGCTTGCTCTGGGGAAGAAAGGGAAGGAGGGAATAGATGACCCTACTGCTGGGGCACTCAGGCACAGTGAGACTCTGTCCGGGCTCTCCTACCTGCAGCTCCTGCAGCTCCCGAGTGCCCCGCAGCCTCTCTGCCCTCTCCCCATCCAGCACCTGGCAGGCAACGTCACCTTTGTGCCTCTCATCTGACAGCTCCATCGTCAGGTCGATGATCTGGGGGCAATGCAGTGTCAGGCTGGGCACTGCCACGCACGTGAGCACACACAGACCCATTGTATCCCAGCTGACTGCTGCCTGCCCTTTGGTAGGGAGCATGTACACTGCCTTGCATGAACCCAACAGCAGTGCCAAGGAAAGAGCAACCACCAGCAAAGCGTGTGGCTGCAGCAGTGTGCTCACATGTCTCCCTGCAGCGAAGTGCTGTTTGCACTGCACTGCCTGCATTGCGCTGCCTGCAGGGCTCACCAGATTCCTGCACTTTTCTAGCTGATTAGGGGTGAAATTTCCTTTGAAGCAAAAAAAGCACATGAATAAAAGGGTGTTATTAATCTGTTAGATTGATTGCACTTTCTACAAATGCAAACACAGCCTGCCCTGCTAATCCAGCTCTGCAGGACTATCCTTACGAGGGGCAGCATTAGCCAGGCCAGCAGGCAGCACGCAGGCTTCAAAACTCCTGTTCCTGCATCCAGCAGCATTTTAAGGCACTTCAATCTGCAGACATGCTATAAAAGCTCTCCAGAGGTCCAGCAACTTTAATTTGGGTAAGTAAGCACAATAGGCTTACTTCCCCTGGGGAGCTGGTGTTTTCTAGGTCTGTCATAAAGCATTAGCCTCTCGTGGTGGTCCCCAGCCTCAGGAGCGCAATTGCATTTCTAAAGTGCAGAGCTACAGCAAAATAATCAGCAGTCACTTCCCCCTGAAGAAGAGGGTGCTCGGTGAGGGTACTGGCACAGCTAGCTAAGCAGAGTGTTGCACCTGAGATCAGAGAAACGAGCAAATCCAAAGCGGATCAGGGCTGAGCCACAGCAGTGAGCGGGATGATCCTGCCATGCTCTTTCCCTCATTATTAGCATTGGTCCCATTAAACAAAGCCACTCAAGGTGCTTGCAGAAGTCACCAAGACAGCTGCTTGGAGAGCATAGTGGGAACATGAAACAACTATGTGCCATTTCCTGTTCTAACAATTGCCTTTTGCCAGCAGAAGGGACAGCATCCACACGGTCACCCTGTCAGTGTGGTGACACCAGTCCCAAAGGCCACCAGTGCACAACATCCAACACCTTTCCTCTGTGGCCACGCTTATCCTGATAGGGCATAACTTTGACATGAGTGAGCAGAGGGCTATTTCATGCCCTACCTTGCTCTCCAGCTTCTCAGTGTTCTGCCTGAGCTCACTGCACGACTGCTCCGATCTCTCCAGCTTCTTTCTGAGTGCCGCCAGCTCCTTCTAGGTAAGATTGCAGGAAAACACACAGTGAGAGCTCTGGCATCCTCAGTTTGCTTATGATGGTCTTGTTTTCTTTTAAAAATAAGTGGGAGAGACACAGCTGCCTTATTAAGAAAATCTAGCAGACAGCTTTGAAGGCTGCTCACTGCAAATTGCTGGGACTCCAGCTCCTGACATGAATTCCATTGGAGGGAATGTCAGCTTTGGTCTATGTACAGAGCACATCCTCATATGTACAGAGGCAGTCTCAAAAGGAATGACGGAATGGAGATTGGGCAGTGTTTGTTTTATTTGAGCCAGCCTGGAAACATCTTGTTAGGACATCCCTAAGGCAAAAACACGAATGGGATGTTGGGGAATATGGACTATGAATTTAACAGAGGTCTCATAGCATGACAAATCAAAGAATGGATTAAGTTGGAAGGGACCTTAAAGATCACCTAGTTCCAGCTCCAAGGGGTTGGGTGAAATGTGACATTCCCAGGCCAGTAAATACCCATCATCAGTTCTGGCCTGGATGGAAGCACAGCTCTGGCAACAGCACAGAGAAAAATTCCCTGCAACAAGGCTGTTTGGGTGCTCAGCTCACCCATCATCCCAAGAGGCTCAGCTCAGCAGGTCTAGCACCAACGACCTCTCAGGGAGGACAAGGCAGAGCTCCTAAAGCATCTCATCTCATCCTGTCCCATCCCATCCCAGCCCATCCTGTCCCAACTCATCCCATCCCATCCCATCCCATCCCCTCCCATGGAATTTACCTCTTTTACTCGCAGCTGTTCCTCTGCCAGGTTAATGCTGAGCAAGGGCCGCACACGGCTCAGCAGCTGCCACCAGGGCCAGTGCCGGACCGCCTGGAAGACCACCACGTTCTTCTGGATGCAGCGGACAGCAAGGCGTTGTACCTGCAGGTATCACAGCATCCCTGACCCTGTGCAGCAGCCCAAGCACATATCTTGGTGGACTCAGGGCATGCCGACCCATGGGATGGGTACCTTCAGCCTCTTGAACTTCTGACGGCTGAGGAAACCCTTACAGGCTGCCTGGAGGAGGATCAGTTTCTGAGCTATCAGCTTGTCACGCTGCTTCTCCAGCCTGGTGAGAACACCTGCCTTCAGGAACACCTATGCAAGGAGAGAGCGATGTGCACCCCGGGAGCAGAACAACCCTGGCTCTGAGCACAGAGCTGCCCCGGTCACATCCGAACCGCATGCACCATCTGCATAATGCAGCTTCAGTAATAATGAATGACACTCCTGAACCCACAGGTACACCCCAAGAGTTGCATTTCAAAGAAGCCAAACTGAATCAAAGAACAATCCCAGGGAAGATCGCTTTCTTGAGATAATGTTATGATTGCTCCACCACCTACTTGATTGTCTCATTAAGGTCTGTATTAACTTCACAAGCCAGCGAGTTTTAGAAGCTAGTGCAAAATCAATACTCAAAGTGATGGCAAAACCAAGTGCCATATAACAAGATGTGACTGCAGCTGCTATCGCACTATTGATTAAGTACAAGGGTTTCATAGAAGAGATAATTGCAAACTGCACTGCGCGGGATAAAAGAAAGTTATTTCACTCCACAGAACCATTTCATGAATTCTTTCTTTATAGACTCTGAGAGCTGAAGGCAAGCATGCATATGAAATTAATTTTCCTTTGAGATTATCAACTTTAAGTTCATATTCTGTTGCTGGGACAACTGCTGCCCGGTCTGGCAGGTTTCACCCCTTCTCAAAGAGATCAAGCTCCCTGAGCCCCATTGCTTCTATGGGACGTGGGAGGTGGCTGGGTTGGGTTTCAGGACGAGGCACACTGTAACCCAGGGTGATGCCTTTGTACCTGGCTGCGTCCTATGGCCACACTTTTCTTCTCCAGATCCAGCGCGTGGAAGAGCTCCTCGATTGCCTGCAGGGAGGGAATGCATTGCGGCTCCCAGCTCATGCGCTGCTGTGAGTCCCCTCTGCCTTCTTTAATGACAATGTTGACCTTTTCTGACTGTCAGACTTGTCTCATTAAATCCCGAGGTCTTTACTGAACGTGCATGCACTCTGGCAGTTTGCACAACAGGGCATATGTCCGTCTTTGATTGATCTCCCCTCAGCTCTCCGGCTTACCCACATCTCATTCCAGGCATGCGGATGACTCCCCAGCCTTGCTACTGATTTATTATAAAACCTGTTCAACTGGGAGATCCTGGCCTTCGTTCCTTTGGTGCCAGCCCAGGTGATGCCCAGCCCTGGGAAATTCATGCTCTTTGACCTACATTAGGTCCCTGGGGTGTGATTCTGCTTCGTCCTCAGCTTCACATATTTTGGGACACTCCCAGCCCTAACCTAGCAGGGTTTCCAAAGCTCTTTGCTCTTAAGTATTAAAAAGAAGCAGTAATAGGCTTCATTTCCAGGCTGGTTTCTCCAAGTCCTCTCCATGGTGCAATAACCTTGGAAAACGCAGCCCACGCTAGGAGTGATTACAGCCTTTGCAAAAACACAGCCTTAAGGGGGAGAAACTCCGGGGCTGAGAGCAGAGCACATCACCCACTGCTGCCAGGAGAGGCTCAGCAGAGCTTTAGGCATTGACCCCACAGCCCCAGGGGCAGCCATGACAATAACAGCGCTGAATGTAATGAATGGCTGAGCCCGGAAGGAGCTGCCCCCTGCCCCAGGACAAGACCAAGAGCTCCTTTGAAGAGCTCCGGTAATAGCTCCTAATTGCAGAGAGAGCCCTGACTGTGCTGAGCATGGGCACGGGCAGAGCCCAAGATAGTGCTCTCAGTCAGGACGTACCTTGCTCTCATCTGGCACCTCGTAGGCAGATGTGCACTTCTTCATGACAGCTGGAGCCAGCACCTGGAAGCGCCGTCGGAAGTGGGTCAGGAGCAGGTGGTCCGCGTACCCTGGGGACAACAGACACCTCTGGGCAGGATGCATGAGCTGGCGGTGAGGTTTGTATTGCTGGGAAGGGAGGGAGCAGGGCAGGGGCTGCTGGGGCATGCAGCAAAGTGGGATGCAGTTGGGGGGGCTGGGGGAGCTGAGCAAAATGATGGCAAAACAGAAGCAGCAGGAAGGGAACGAAAAGTGCGCTCGAGGCGGCTGGATAAGATGGCACACTGCGCAATGCAGGAAATGTCCCCAGCCCCCTGCTTCGGCCTTTTGTGACCCCACAGGGTGCAGGAACAAAGTCATGCATGGGTCTGCATAGGGAGCACGGGGCACTGCACTCATTGTGCTCAAGCTGAGCCACCAGCAGTGAAGAGACCTCTCAAAAATCCCTGAAAGCACTGGCAATGTGGTGAAGCAGGTCCAGTGAGAGGCAGGACATGAGCAAAGCGTGGAGGGCTAAGCAGGGGCTGCAGGGGGCAGTGCATACCAATGCGGTGCAGTCGCAGGGCATCCAGAAGCTGGCTGCCCCCCAGCTGGGCTCGCAGGGCCGGCACATCCAGCAGCGGCGGGTCTGCTTTCTCCACCGCTGTCCCAGGAACCAGGGAGTGCACAAAGTGCAGCTGAGAGCGCCACAGGAGGCTGGTGAGAGCGTCCTAGGGGAAAGAAGAGGTCAGTGGGACTGGAGGTAACCAAGCAAGACTTCCTCCCAAAGCCCCAGGTTTTCTGTTCCCAAATGCCATGTCTCTGGAAACAGGGCTCTGAGCACCTAGTCGAGTTGTAGATGTAGGTGGCCTTTAAAGGTCACTTCTATCTCAAAAAATTCTGTGGTTCTATGATTCCACTGGGCTGAGGGGAGCCAGAACATGCACGAAGCTGGCTGCTGGGTCTGCTGGGAGCCCAAGCACCCCACTACAGCGTGAGCAACAGGAGGCTGGCGCACAGCCAGTACGGAGGGCCAGCATGCTTAAGAGGATTAACCATCAGCACAGCAAGGTGTGCATGTAATCTGCTTTGAGACTTGTTTCCTTGCGATGCTCTCCCTGAGCTGCAGCGGCCACCTGCAGCCAGCGCAGCATCCCCAGCCGAGAGGAGCCACGCACAGCCCTGCTCCTGCCTCTGCACTCACCGCCTGCAGCTTGAGCTGGGCGCACACCGATCTCCTCCTGACTGCTGCCAAGTTGCTGGCGAAGACCTTTCTGATGCAGGCATTGCGCTGCAGGGCCGCCTGTGAGCACCCTTCCAGCCCCGCCACAGCACGGCAGACCCGCGGCACCCCGCGGCGCAGCATTGCCAGCTCCTGCAGTGCATTCCTGTGGGCAAGAAAAGAGTGAGGTGCTGGGTACGCAGTGGGGGCAGCACGGAGGCACTTTGCTGCCAGCAACCTGCAGCCCGAGGTCAGTGCCAAATCCAGCACTGGTGCTCATGCAGTGCTGCCCCACAGCTCCTGGCTTCTCTCTGCATCGAGAACCCCGCTGCTTGTCGCTGTTAGAATTTCCCTGAACCAAAGCCCAGAACAAAATGAGCCGGCAGGGCTTAAGCAGAAGGTTAAAATCATGGTGTGTGCAGAGGCATCTGTACCAGCGTGTTTGTGTTTCAGCTCCAGTAGTTTACAAGGTTGCTGGATGCAGCAGGGGAAAGAGAAGTGCTGCTACATGGGTGCCTCACTGCCTCTGCACTGCGATGCTGCAGAGCCAAGGACATTGCAGGGCCCTTCCAGCTGTGGGACAGCAGCACCCAGCATTCTCCCCACGTTGCCTCCCCTGCAGCAGGGTTACAGTTAGGCTTAGGATGACATGACGTTGCACTGCATTTGATTTCATTTCACATCACTGGATTGCATTGAATTCCACTGCATTTTATTGTGTTGCATTCCACTGAATTTCTTTGCATTGGGTTAGGGTTAGGGTTAGACACAGCTCTACTGCTTCAGGTAATTTTGATGGGGAGTATTATGGGATGGCTTGGATGGGATGGCATTATCCACCAGCTCCCTGTTGAGCATCCACCATAATCAAACCATGCACATCTAGCTGCTCATCAGCTGGGGCTGGGTGGCTATGCATCAAATCATTTGGCTTTGCTGCCCTACCTTACTAAATTCTAAATATTCCAACAAAGCTGGACCAAGAGCAGCTTTTTTCCTGGCTTTTTCCTTGCTTCCTTCCCCATCTCATCCCTCTCCCATGGAGCAGCCACAAGCACATGCCCCATACTCACAGCTGAGATTGCTGCAGCAGCTGACTGGCGTTCTCTGCAGACAGGTTGAGCTTGGCCTTGCTCACCCAGCCTGCCAGGTCATAGCGCACGGGGTCGGTGCCTAGCTGGTGTGGGATCTCAAAGTGCAGTGCCTGCTCACACTTGCGCACACAGCCGGCCCCTGCAACAGCAACAGTGCCATGAGGGGGTCAACTGCACCCCAAGGGGGTCACCATCAGGTTCCCATGGGGCTACCACTGCCAGCAGGGCCAGGAGATGGCATGCACCTAGCAGAGCATTTCAGACCATGCTCTCCAGGCACAGTACAGTGATGGTGCATGGGGAACCCACACTGTTTTCACTGATGGGAGAGAACCCAGCTCTGCGTTTCTTAGCAGAAGAGGATTGCCCAAGAAGGAAAGTGAAATAGTTAATTTTCTGGAGGGTTTCCATAGCTAAATGGTGATTCCAGAAGCAATGCAGCTGGAGTGTGGGGAGATGCCCAACTCACCATCCTGGTCAGATCCTTTTGGGGCAAAGTAAGAGCAGAGGCGGTCAAAAGCAGCACCATCTCCAGAGCTTGGGATCAGCACCTCCTCATCCAGGATCCACAGCAGCCCCCTGCGGTCGGCCCCCAGGCTGCTGGGCAGCACCTGTGGCTGTCAAAGAGTGGAGGTGTCTCTTGGGTCACCAGGAAAGGGACGGGGGGTGGCCAGGAGCTGCAGCCAGCATGCCCCACTTCCCAGCATCTTTGCTCTAAGCTGAGAAGAAAGGAAACCTCTGCCCAGCTGTGTGCCCCTGGTAACTCATGCCACATGCACTGCACACAACGAGGCAGCACGGCCTCTGCAACCCTCCGAGCAGAGGAAAGATGCTCCAGGCAGAGCGACCAATTCCCCCAGTGGCCACCAGGCCCGGTTACCTGCGAGGGGTTCAGGTCAACGATGGACAGCGTAACCAGTGGAGAGCGCTCTGGAAGATCAAAAGACACCTCAACATTTTCCTGGAAAACATTATTTAAAAGCTCACTTCAGTCAGGAGTCCGACCGCAGGTGTGTGCACACGGGGAGGGAGATGGAGCAGAGCTGCCACCAGGGACACTTCTGTGGGTGCAGAGCAGCACGCTCCAAGGGCTCCACAGCACTCGGTGAGTGTCAGACAAGCTGCATAAATGATGGATATGATAATAACAGGACCGAACAAGAGAGCACCGAGGAAACAATCAATTATTAACGTGCAGCTGGCGGGCAGAGCAGCCATTCATGTTCCCTTTCTTTTTCAGGTTGGCGGGGCCAGCAGTTCTCGTGTTTCCAGCACCCTGTGGCGTTTCTGGGGCTCAGGGGGTGGCAGCAGAAAGCCCCATGTTTGGGGCAGGGCAGCACTGGCACAAGGCATGGTGATCCCACCAAGCTCCTTCATTTCATGCTCGGCTGGTAGCTGCATATTCATCACTACTGAAGGGCACATCTATACTTACTGGAGACAAGCGCTGTGTGAATATTAAGCCGTGGGAATTCAACCATTTTTCCAGAGCTGAAGGTATTAAAGTTACTTCTGCAAGTTTAATAAGTTCATTTTTGCCAGTAGATTTTCCAGCAGTTTATTTCTGCGATAATTTATCATTTTCCTTTCTGTTCTCTATTATTCAACACCTGAGCTAATTTAGGAAAAGCCCAGCTGCACCACCAGAAGGGTGCAGAGCACCTCAGCTGGGAGGAGATGCCTCACAAATCATAGAATGGCTTTCATTGGAGGGGATCTTAAAGCCCACCCAGTTCCAACTCCCTGCCATGGGTTGGTTGCCCCCCAACACATCAGGCTTCCCAGGGCCCTATCCGTGGCTTTGGAAGTATATCATATGTTAAGTAGGCCAGGCCCTATGTTTGGTTAAGAACTTATTTACAGAAAACATGGATGTTGATTAAGTTTTTGATTAGGAATTAGAACCAGGAATTTTTAATTTTTGTGGTGACTATTATCAACCATAGCAGGGTACATGGTACCTCCCCAAAGGAATGCTGAGAGCCTGCTTTTGGGCACCAGATGTCCTGTTCAACTAGGAGAAACAGCCTTCCCTAATCAGAATGTCTGCTTGCTGAAGATTTTTAATTAACTGCTGAAGGCTCTGAATTTATTGCCAAGTATCCTCAACGTCGTGCTCACCCTCGTTCTCACATGGCTACTCTATGGCCCCTGCATGGTTATGCCGTGTTCAGCCTTTGGTCCCCTCACGTTCTCCCTGTGGTCCATTCGTGGTTACCCAATAAATCCCTTCATACTGACTTCACTGCCAGTCAGTTGTCCACCCTGTGATCCCTTCACGCGTGATTCCTTGTTCACACCATGGTTCCTTCATAGTCACCCAATGGTCACAACATGGTTTTCACACATTCATCAGGTGGTCAGCACATGGCCCTAGAATGGCTGCCCCATACTCACTTCTTTGATGCCTATTACTCCCTGCATCCCCCTGTTTTACCCTGTGGTATCTCCACAATCACCTCATGGTCACACCATGACCATGATCCTTTTACGGTCATTCAATGTTCTCACTTTGGTCCCTTCACGGTTGCCTCGTGGTTTCTGAATGTTCCACCCTGTGATCCCCTTATGGTCACCTTACAGTCAACCCATTTCCCCTCTGTGATCTTCTCAAGGTCAAGACATGAGCC
Source organism: Centrocercus urophasianus (assembly GCF_019232065.1). Lineage (NCBI taxonomy): Eukaryota > Metazoa > Chordata > Aves > Galliformes > Phasianidae > Centrocercus > Centrocercus urophasianus. Next base: position 5,490,599 of record NW_024884867.1, read on the forward strand.
CTCCATGGCCGCACCATCTCCTCCCCACAACCTCTCCATGGCCATTCAAATGTCCCTCCATGTTCCCATGATGGTTACCTAATAGTCACCCCGTGGCCTCACAAATGCCCACGAGGACACTGCTGGGGGCAGAAGGAGGAAGGGCCTGCAGACCCTGTGTTCCTGCAGCACTCCTCCATCACAGCCCCGAAGCGCCGTCCCTTTCATCGCAGCAGCTCACAGGCACTGCATGTGCCCAAGGCAGCCCCCTGCGCCCACGCTCACCTCTTTGTACCTCTCCATCTCCGAGACAAAGGTTCTCTCGTAGAAGAGCCCCTGCAGCCGCTCATGCACGTAGTTGTGGCACAGCTCCTCAAACGTGGCTGCCCGCTGCCCCCCCTGGTGCCGTGGGTTGTGGAAGCCAGGGGTGTCCACCACCGCAATGGAGGCGATGGAGAGGTGCTGGGATGAGAAGGACCTGGGGAAGGGCACACAGCGTGGGGTGACACCGACCCTCTGCTAGCTTCCAGCCTCCCCCTGCCTGCGTCCCTTCCTGGCACCCTGGGTGTTTAGAGCCATTGCCATCGCTACCGGCACATGGACTGCACAGCAGCATGGCATTTCTCTCCAGCCACCACTGCAAAGCTTTGATAGGTGGTGATGGGTCGGTGTGGGGAATAAAGTCAAGCAAAGCAACGCTAGCTTTAAAGGGAGTAGGGTACAGCATGATTTAGTGCTGCTATTCAAGAGAATCTTCTGCAAGGTCTTAGAGTACCATCACCGATTTCACTTTGGAATGCGGTTGCTAGGAATTAAAATGAAAATATTCAGCCGCAGGTAAAAATAGACCCGCTGGAACAACACAGAGTGTTTCTGAGTACTGGGTTTCATGTGGATGCTGACTTGTACACATTGGGCTGCACATCTGAATTGAGAGAAGTGAATTGTTTGGGGTCTGATCCTCACCCCCGTGTCAAGCATTCCATTTAACTGAATGGGTCATTTCAGTACAAGGGATGCCCCTCCCTCCCATTTTTCCAGACGGAGGTGGGCAGGGGAGGGATGCTTCGCAACATTTCGATCCCCACTTGTGACCACACAGCAGCTGCATGGCTCCCTGTGGGCTCCCTGCACACCACTAACCCCAGCTCCAGCCTGCGATATCTCACCCATCACCGAGCTCTGCAGGACGCAATGCTGGCCCCATACCTGTTGATCATGGAGACGAGTGCAGCAAAAAGCTCTTCGTAGAGACCTGAAGCCATTCCCTCCACACACTCCACACCTGTCATCTTCTGCCCTGCAGAGAGAGGAGCAAAGTAATGCTCCCTGCCTGTGCACAGCCACCTGTGTGCTCACAGCCCCTCCAGTGCCCCATGCTTTGTACACGTGCCCCAGGTTAGGCTATGGGGCACAGCAGAAGCCCACCCTGCTGCCCCCATAGCATTTCTTTCTTCTTTCCCTCCCCATTTCTAGGGAGGGCCCCATCGCTGATCTTCCAAGAGGCATCACCTGCACTCCTTCATGCCCAGGTCTCTTTTCCAGGTGGTAATCAGGGCTCTATCGCATTCCCACATGGAAATAGAAATATCCCATGTGGAAATAGGAACTCCATGAGGAAAGGGAGAAGGGAGTGCTGGGTACCTGAGGGTCCCTCCTCTTCAGAGGGCCTCCCGCCGCTCCGTGCAGCCGCCTGTGCCAGGATCTGCTTCAGGTGGTGCTTGAAGACGGCGGTGCTGAGCTCCTCCAGCTCACAGCCCAGCACCTCAGCAGCGTGCGTCGCCCACTCAAAGCGCATGAACTGCTTTCGGCCCACTGCGAAGGGAGGCAGGGCATCAAACACACACAGAGACAGCACATGGGATGGAGGGGGGTGGCGGTCCTGCAGCAGGGATTCCATCAAGGGCATCCTGCACAGCACCGCAGCCCCCAGCACCTGCTCTGCATTAGGAGCATGAAGAACACTGCTGAGCTTGGAGGGGTTTTGCAGCCGATGCTCTCGGGTGTTGCAGCCCCACGTGCTCTGCAAGCCAGCAGAGAGCTGCTTTCCAATTCCTTTCATTGCCATGGTGCTCAGCTTTATGCCCTTCTCTATAGGCTGCTGCTTTAATTTTCAATTACGGTGGACGTGGTCGGGCGCTTCTCTCACTCCCTGCCTCTGTAACATCTCCAACAAATCTGAAAAGCTTTTCCTCCCTTCCCTGGATCGATTTGACCCATTTGGGTCATCACTTGGCATAATTTTTGGTTGGGAATGAAACATCTCTGACCAACACATCACAGTGTGTTCCCCACTGCTCTGACCAGGGAGGGCTGAGCAGTTTAGGGCAGATTGCAGCTGGGCTGAATGCCTTGCAACCAGCAAACACGGCAGCAAGCAGCCCAGTGGGGTGCTGATGGGATTACCACCTGAGGGGGAGAGGAGGATCCTCCCGGCTGGATGGGGTAATCTATTTGTCCTGCTCTAAATCCTCCGGTCTATTCTCCACTGACCGGCTGGCTGATGTATGACATGTTGAAGCCTATATATAACAATGGGGAGAGCTGTGTAATAGCATGATTAAAGAAATCTGCCACTCTGGCTGCGTTTCCCCAGCTGTTTGTAATAAAGATGTCAGAGCACTGAACAGATAGTGCCATAACTCGAGGGGCACAGAGACAGCCTGCTTGGAGCAGGAAAGAGAAGAAAAAAGAAGGACAAAATCCTGAAAATATTCCCCAGGTGCTTCTCCCTGCAGCAGGAAACCCGAGTGCTGAAGAGCAGAAGGCTTTAACAGAGAGAAAAATGGGCAGGATGCAGAGGCCAGCCCTAATGCAATCTTTTCCAGGGATCATTGTGATGAACGACACCAGGCAGCAGAGCAGTGCTTCCCTTCCCAGCAGGGCGAAGCAGCAGAGCTGGTGTAACAAAACCAGACGTCCCTGCTCTGCTCTCAGCCACCAGGACAGGGGATCCAGAGCACTGTGCAGAGCCCTGGGTCCTGCTGCACAAGGCAGACCCCACATTGCACAGATACCCTGCACCTGTGTTTCTAATGCAACGCCTATATGCATCCTGAAGGAAGCCAAAACCACAAGGAAGAGCAGAACCCTGGCAATGCCACCCTCCCCCTGCAGCACTGCAGCTTCATCCAAAGCAGCACTGGAGAGGGAGCTGAGTGCCGACCCCGGCTGTGCCCGAGCCCTCCTTCCCGGTTAGAGAGCTGATGAAGAAATGAAAATACACCGCGGTCCGCGGCGCACAAAGGGGACCGAAAGCTCTTTTAGGTGAATGGGTACCTAAGGTGCCCTGCCGGCCTCTGGATGTCGGCTTGTTTCTCATAAAAAGAGCCGCTTCGACGCATTTCAAAAGCAAAGGGGAATTGCTGACACCTTGGCTTTGAAATTCAGCCTTTTCTTCTCGGTGTTTTTCTCGCCACAAATGCATTTTCCGCTCCCAGCCAGGGGGAGATGGTGCTGTTCCCTCCTGCTTCATTCCTGGGCAAGAAGCTTTGTGACGAGACGACGGCAATCAGCAGAGGGAGCAAAGCGCAGGGAAGGGACTCGGAATGCACCGTGCGGAGGAGGGGCTGCCCTCGGTGAGAGGATGCTGAGCGCAGATCTTCAAAGGGCATGAGAGGGAAGGGAAGAGATGGCGATCAGGAGACAGGTTTAACCACATTAAAAGAGTCATCGCCCCCGCCGAGACTTTTGCTCCATCCGGCTTTGATCCATTTTTTATCCGTATTTCCTTTCATTTCTCCCCTTTGGTTGACACACGATGGGGGAATCGATAGCGGAGCGAGTGCTGCTGAGACATGCTCTGATTGCTAATCCCATACGCAGCTCCGGAGCCCCAGCACAACACTTCACATTGCTCTTCACACCACGAGAAGTGCTCCAAAGCTTTGTGAATGCAGCCCTCGCCTGACTCCCGAGTGACATGCAGGCAGTCCCAATGTAAATCAGAGCAAATCGGCTCAGGTAATTACAAGAATGGATTGAAAATGCTAACAAAGCATTCAGGCCCAGCTGATGGCAGGCACCAAGAAGGAGACACATCTCCAAATCCTGCTGTCCTGGAAGCTCTTAAGGCAGAAGGGCTTTGGTTTTACCAAAAGCTTCTTTGTGACACTCTACCATATAAAAGGGGAGAAGGGAAATGGGGAGACGGAGCGTCAGAGGGAAGGGGAAGGAGAATGCTCTCTAAGTGACGACAGCATTTATCTTTTTAAAATAATTAATAGATGATTAATGGCTTAAATTACCACGAGATGTGTTATGACACATTGCGGAGACATTTATGGATGTCTGTGCTGAGTTTATAGCAGCCTTTACACAGCCCTCATAAATTGAAGGGTGTAAATCAACGGGGCTCTCTCCCAGACGGGTTAGCACACCGCTTAACATAATTCACAAGGGATATGGCAATCTCTGTATGCTTGTATTAACAAAGCCTTCATAACTACAGTTCTCATCTGGAACCGTTCTCGTGTAGCTCAGGCACTGTATGAGGCACTCAAGTGATGACGCCACGACTGGTGCCACGAGGTCCCATGGCAGCTCACCTCCAGAAAGCAGCACCCAGCCCTGCCCACTGCACTGCCAGTGGCTGTGGAGGAAGGAGGGGACAGCCCTTACCTCGGCAGGCCCCCGCGGCTCCCAGGTGGTGGATGCCAGCCAGCACTCTCCACACGGCCACCTGCTCCTCTGCTGTGATGCCCAGCACACCCATGGCTGCTTGCAGCTTTGCAAACGCTGCGCTCGCCTTCTGCTTCTCCTCGGGCTGCAGGGAGAGAGGGAGGATATATGGGGCACCCAAAAGGATGGGGGAGTACAGCTGGGCAGGCAGGAGGGGGACGATGAGGGGACACAGAAAGAGACATGGAACAACGGGAGCATCTCTGCATGGAGAGCCTGGTGCTTCTGACACAGAATATCACAACTATTCCCTCAGCTCAAATCTGTGGCACCAGTGGAGCTCGAGGCCTCGCCGTGCCCTCAGCGCTGCAGCAGCCAACTTGTGTGGCTCCAGACTGGCACTGGAGCTCCTTAATGAAGATTGAATACTGAATTCACTCACTGGTGATGTAACTGCAAATTGCTGCGATTCATCCCAGCACTTGGGCTCATTGGCGATCTGCCTAACCTTTGTGAAGGGCTCAGACTAATAGGGAGCTGCTGCTGGATATCAAATGTGGTGCTTTTAGCCTCTAAAATTGCATTCTGCACTCTCCAAAGGAAACACTCAGCCCCAGAGCCACTGCCATGGTGCAATATCAGGGCTCAGCCACAGGTTGGAGAGGCACAGGGCTCCATCAGTGCTCCTTACCTTTGAGAAGGGCTTGATTCCAAAGGCGTTGCTCTCAGCCATGTGGTGCAAGTGCAACGTGGTCCTACAAGGAGTTTAGGAAGGCGAGATCTGAGCCCTGCTCTGTGCCATGGAGACCACGCCACTTCCCAACTTCCCCATGCAGAGCACGCTGCTCACCTCTGTGCCACATCCAGGCCCGCCAGCATCATAGGAAAGACGTTAAAGTTGCTCTCCCCAGGGGGCTGCTGGGCGACACGGCCCCTCTCCAGCAGCATGGTCTGCAGAGAGCAGAGATGGGCATCAGTGGCAGCCCCCATTCCCCAGCACACAGGGCATGGTGTGGGCACACAGAGAATAGACAGCAGCACCCACAGATGGGGAGATACCACCAGGAGCTGGGGAGGGACTGGGATCTCCCTGCAGGGACTTGGATGGCGTTGGTCCCAGGGACCCTGAGCTCAGTAGGTAGCAGTGCCCTTGGGGTACCTGGAGGTGAGCGGCGGTGATGCGCCCAGCGGCACTGAAATCCAGAGAGAGGATCATGGAGAAGCGTGTGGAGCTGCTGTTCTGCTCTGTGCTCACTGCCCCAAAGGCTCCCAGCACCGTGAACATTGCCTGGATCTTCTCCACTGCAAAACCAACATGGGCAACCCTTGAGCAGTACATTGGGAAGCCTCACTCCTGCCCTCGCCTCCGCTCTCCATGCAACAGCTCCAAACCCAGACCTGCCTTCGCGCTGCTGATTGCTCAACAGCCTACCTGAGCCCCAACTCTTACCTGAGACCCAACCCATACCTGAGACTGAGCCATCCACACTGCCTGCCATGCCAACCAGGTGCTCCAGGGCCAACTGGCAGCTCGTGGTCTTCCCTGCACCGCTGTGCCCCATGGGCACGATGGCCTGGTCCCGCCTCTGGGCCAGCAGGGTCCTGTAGGCTCTCTGTGCCACCGAGCAGATGTGTGGTGCTGTGCTGTCCCGCCTCCCCTTGGACACCTGTGGGCCGGGGGGGAGTCCCAAAGAGTGATCAGAGGGGTTCTCGTGGAAAGAGACTGGAGATGTTTCACAGTGTGGGAATGCTGCAGAAAACCCCTGAGAATGCTAGTGCACCTCAGGCACTGTTCCCCAGCCCGCTCCTGCCCCAGCACCAACACCCCCATGGCGGGTACAGCAATACAGTGATTTTCTCCCAGAAATCGGGAAAACTACTTGGCTGGGAGCAGCGCCCATATGCGAGCATCGCAATTCCTGAGCATCACCCAGCAGCATGCCCAGCCCCGAGCATCCTCCTGCATCCCTGATCCCAAGCATCAACCAACAGCACCGCCAGCCCCGAGCATTACGCAAAGCATCCCCAGCCCCGAGCATCACGCAGACCACTGCGGCGGTCCCACGGTGCCACCTGCCGGCCTGCAGTTCCCAGCTCCTGCGCAATGTCCCGCTGTGGGTTCGGTGGTGCGGTGTCCGCCTCCCAGCATAGAACCGCTCACCCCAGGGTACCACGAAGGGTCCCACGCCCAACCCCTTACCTTCCCCGCATGGGTGCTGGCATCGGGGCCGGGCCGGATGGCCACCAGGCTAGGCCCGGCGTAGGTGTAGGGGAGATGGGAGCGGTAGCGATGCTGCAGTGTGTTCAGGGCGCTGCACTCATTGAGGTTGAGGAGCATGGCCAGGTCCTCAGCCAGGTCCAGGTGGGGAGGGTTGGTCTGTAGGAGGCAATGGGTGCTGTCAGGGAGCAGCCGTGGGGCAGAGCACAGTGCCATCACCCTCTCTTTGCCGGCACCACGTCCACAGCCACCCTAGGCCGTGTCCCACCAAGTACACCCCGTAACCCAGAGCCAGCCCCAGGTAGGCTGGAACCCAGTGTGGGCTCACCCTCTGCACGCTGTCCTCATCCACCTCAGTGATGCTGCCATCTGCATCCCGGCGCACCCGCACTCTGCCCGCTGGCAGCTCTGGTGTCCCCACATCAGGTTTCAGCTGCGTGGCTGCAACATGGCAACCATAAGCCACTGACACAGTGCCGTGCCATGGCACACCAAAGGCCCCTCCGGCCCTCAGTGTGGTGAGTTGAGGGCTTACCAAGCACGAAGCCATCCTGCTGCACGAGCCACACTTTATCCGCTTCGTACCACACATCCTTGGGAGCCTGCAGGAGGAGAGAGCAGCACTGCAGGGAGCTGGATTGGAGCACCACAGCCACAAGGACTGCCTGCAGCCACAGCCACAAGGGCAGGAGAGCTGCATGACACCAGGACAGCACTGTGCACAGGGCGACAGCTGCAGGCATTACCTGCTCCTGGTCTGCACTCTCTCCTGTCTCCTCTTTACTCTCCCCAGGTGCTGCTTTGCTCTCTGCCAGTGCCTCTTCACCTCCTTGCGGTGCCTCTTTTCCTTCTCGAGGCTCTCCCTTTGCCTTCCCGACTCCTTTTGCCACACCTTCAGGCTTTTCTCGAGTGCCTCCTGCTTCCCTCTTGGCCCCCTCTGACTTGTTTGTGCTTTTTGCAGGCTCTTTCATTTCCTTCGGCTCCTTCTTCCCACCTCCAACATCTTTCTTCATCTTCTCCAGCTCCTTCTTGCCCAGCCCCAGCTCCCTCTTGGTGCTTGCTGTGCTGGAGAACTGTTGGCCACTCAGGGCTGCTCCCTTCTCCTTCTTGGTGCCCTCTGGACCCTTCCCCTTGGGCAAGTCCCCCTCCTTCACTTTGCCACAGTGCTGGGGGCCCTTGCTGATCGCTGGGGCTGCAGATGGGGGGCTCCCCCCAGGGCATGCAGCCTTGGGGCTCTTGTCCTCTCCTCCTTTTTTCTTCTCAGGGCTCTGTGGCTTTACTGCCTGAGGACCCTCTGACCGAGGGCTCTGTGCCTCCGTGGGAGCTTTGCTGGGATCGGAGCTAGGCGCAGCCGTCCCGGGGGGCAGTGCTGTGTGTGTTGGTGTCCCCTTGCCCCCCTGCCCACCTGCCTGCAGCCCGTTCTGCAAAGACTTCCCCACACTGACCACGGTTCCTTTGGCAGCTGGGGAATCCCTGCTCTGGGCTGGACTGTCCTCCACCACAGGCTGCCAAGAGAAGGAGAATGCTCTGACCCGAGGCCAAGGTGGGACACGCAGTGCCCCAGCCAGCCCTGGCCGCCTGCAGTGCAGTGCAATGGCTGCTCACCTCCTCCTTCCCACTGGCCTTGGCCGCCTTCTTCAGCCTCGCCTCCTTGGACTCCTTCTCAGTCTCACGGACGAGCTGCTTGATGAACCCACCAGGAATGACGGAGAGGAGTAGAGGGGGAGCAGATGGTGGTGGGCCCCGGTCCTCCTCCCGGATCTGTTAGAAGCAGAAGTTGGATTATGGGAATGCACAGCCCAGCGCAGCGCAGCAGCACTGCAGGGATGTTGGCAGCACGGCTGTGTGCAACAGCTGAGCCAAGCTTTGTTTTTTGGGCATCACTTAGCGTGCAGCAAGGCCATGGGCAACAGGTTGGCACCAGGTGAGGGGCTGCGCAGAGCAGCAGGACAAGCGGCAAGAACAGCCCCACGTGCTGCTGAGGGCATGGCAGCTCCAGCACTGCGGGGCATGGAGCTGTTTGCAGCGTGCAGAGCCCTGTGCTGCCCCAGCCCTGTGCAGCAACCCTGCAGGGAGACCCGAACAACAGACATTGCTCAAAGCAGTAAATTCAGGCTGAGAAGTGATGCCCATTCGGAAGGCCTGGGGACAAGGCGAGCGCGGGGACGTGCAGCACGGGGACATGGGGACACGAGGACCAACACTTCCCTTCTGCTCCCAGAGCGCGAGGCGCGAGGAGATGGCCATGATGGAACCGGGATGGAGCTTTACTGAGAGCGGAGGGTGAGGGGGAGAGAGAGGAGAGAGTTAGTGAGGAGCAGCCGCCACCGGGGGCCCTACAGGAACCCTATAGGAACCCCATAGCCCAGCTGGCACCGGGGCAGGAGCGGCCACGGAAGAGCCGTGTCGTTTTACAGCATCGGAGGGCACGGCCACGTGCAGCCCCGGTGGCAGCGTCACAGCGGCGTTGGTGGCACCGGGTGCAACCGTGCCTGGCCCCGCTTGGGGCTGAACCCAGCCTCACCTGTTGGGATCATTCACGCACCGTGCAGACCGCAGCCCTGGGGCCCTATCGCCTTGTACAGTAAAGGGCAGGAGTGCGGGAGCCCGGTGGAGGAATGCCACTTGCCTTCTTGGGCAATGACCCCGGGCGCCACGTGCCCTGTCTGCCGCCTGCCCCAGAGACCATGGGGAACCAGAACTGACCCCACACCAGCCCGGAGCGTGGCCCTACAGTGCGGCCCCACAGAGAGAGAGCCCCCAGCCCACCCCACGCCCACAGCCAAGGTGGACCCATGGGGAATCCACGGCACAGAGCAGAGCACAAAGAAGGCTCGGGATCAGCCTCAGCACCTCAGCCATCCAAGATGGGAGCAGGACAGAGCCCCACTTGGGCCACAGCCGTGTGGCTCTGTTCCCCACACTGGGGCTGCCAAGGGGGGGGGTCCTGTCCCACTGCCCCCTCGGAGGGCCTGGCAGGAGCCCCTTCCCCATTTCCCCACAGCCTCCAGCCCGGAGTGCTGCTGGAAGCCACCCCTGGAGCGGTGCTGCCGCTATCGCTCTTCATTCCCACCTAAAAATAGCCGAGGGGCCCAGCCCGGGCTGCAGCACAGCCCGAAGGTTCCAACGGACCCCCGGCCCAACCCCACACCCCCAAAGACCCCCACGGATCACCCGTACCTGCGTTTGGTGCCGGGGGGCAGCGGGCCCACGCCGGGACCCCAGCGAGCCGGGAGCGCAGGAGGCAGCGGCGGCGCGGTGTGGGACTGCCTGCGCCTCCCCCTCCGCCCCCAACTGCGGTGGCAGCTGAGGTGACACATGGCCCTGCTAAAAATACCCTGCGGGGCTGCACCGAGCCCTGCTGCTCCCCAGCCTGCAGCCCCACAGCCCGCCACCCACCTCAGTGCCCCAGGCATCCCCACATCTCAGCGCCCAGCACCGTGCCCCGTGGCACAGAGAGCCCCGGCCCCAACAAGAGCTGAAACTGACCCTGTGATCCCATCTGCTGGGGGTGCTTCCAAAGCCCATTGGTTTCCCAACGCCGCTCGTTGGGGCGAAGCGCAGCGAGCTGCGGGACAGGAAAGGACCACGCGGCACATGCACTCCAATGACGTTTGTTTTTTATTGGGGTTCTCGTTGTATGAGAGCAGTTGACCAACACACAGAAGCAGCTTAGCTGTCCCCAAATGATCCTTTAATAAAAATACTGGCGGGACGGACCGAGTGCGGCGTGGCACGGAGCACACGGCCGGGGGGTGGGGGGGAACCTCCTCTGCACAATAAATATGAAAGAGCCAAGTACATAAAACAAATCGTGATCCTCATAGTTACAATATCTAAAGTTATTTACAGATACTGGCTTTTCCCACCATTAAATTACACATTGAAAACGGGTTCTCTTCAATGGATTTCTTTAGTAGCTATCGCTGTGCATCTGCTCCTTTGTTGGAAGGACTGAATTTAGGCACTGGAACAGTGCTGATGGAAACGCCTCTCGGAGGACGCTCTCACTTTATTCTGTTTTTCAGACTCGCTGCCCTCTCACTTGTGCTCCCAGCTCCCTCCCCTTCCAACAGCCGCCCCTTGCAGCCGGGAGCTGACAGCTGCAGCCCCACAGCACCCGGCTCCAGCATGTGCCCAGCTCCCCACGCCAGGCTCTGATGCCCCAGCACAGCTCCTGGCTCCGTGCCGCGGCAGGCAATGGGTCCAGGGGCCTGACGCTGCCCACCAAAACGACACATCACCCCCAGGATGGCATTTTTAACCCCAAACAGCTGCATGACCACAGGGTGGAAATCTAAAGCGCGTACTGTAACACCTCAACGTCTTCCTCCAACTGCGGAGCCCACGATGGGAACCGGGCTTATTTTTGGTTGGTGAGCTATCTGATGCTATTTCTGTACCTCGCCAGGGCAGGACGGCTCTGCTACAGACAGAAATGCAGCTCTCAGCCCCGTCCCAAAGCACTGCTCCCAGCACACGGCCCGCTGCCCATCCCAGCCACCAACAGCACTGAGGATCTGCTCCGCTGCTCTGCGCCAACACCGACCCAGCACAGCACAAACAGCTCTGAGCTGATGCTCACCTCCCCTTCCCCAGTGCCCTACAGTCTCTCCGGGCTCCCTCATTAAACCTTGCAATTAATAAGCCTTTTCACCATCCGAACAGCCTCTTCTCAGGCCATCAGTTCTGGTTCAACCCAGCAGAGATTAACAGAGAGATAAAGGGGGAATTACAGCTACCAGTCAGACTGAGGGGTGGTTGGAAAGGATATCTGAGATGCTCTGCAGTCGTGGCGCTCAGTGACAACGCCATGCAGGGTGGTGGCACTGAAAGCAGTCGGACTTGGATGTGAAAAACAGAATAAAGCTGACAGCTCCTGCCTAAAGGGCCCTGCTGCTCTGCAGCCAGCCGTGCACACGGAGCAGTGCTGTGGAATGTCAGAAGTTGGAGGAACGCGTATTTAATAAATAATATAAAATGCTTTCTTTCTTTCTTTCTTTCTTTTTTTTTTTTTTTTTTTGTTAAAATAGACTTCTTGGTTTTATACCGACAGAGCAGAGCGACCTTTACATAAACAAAATAAAGCTGAGTCTGTGGTGATTCGTTTAACACAAAATAAAAATACAATTTAACAACAGTATTCGATCCACACGATATGTACACCACGGATAGAAATCAACAGGAAACAAAAGTAGATCATCTCGGAATTCCTCAGATGTTTGGATATACATATGTTCTCCATATACTTTAGATATTTTCCTTATTTTTTTCTTTTTTTTTCTTTTTTTTTTTTTTTTTTTAAAATATTAAAATTAATA
>NW_024884867.1:5502836-5546860 GCF_019232065.1 Centrocercus urophasianus
CCCTTCAGCAGTCCCTTCAGCAGTCCCACGCATGCACAAAATACCCACTCCGTTTGGAGAGAACTGCCCAGCTTATGCCAGCAGCACTGGGACACACTGACAGTCTGCCATCAAAGCCCCTGAGTCCAAACCTGCAGCAAGCACACATCCAAACCCTGCAGCCACCTCACAGCCCAATGCCTCCATGCTATCAGCTCACACAATCAGACCCAGAGAACCACAGACGACCCCTGCGGTGCTGGAGGCATGTGGGTACGTCAGCGAGCGCCCGCCGTGGTTTATCTAGCATCTCTCAGTGCTGCAATGTAAGCAGCTATTCCCTGCGTGCCTAAGTCCTCCTAAGTCTGGATCATTTTTTAAAGGGACTGTCAGACTAATTGTTAAAAAAACCTGTGCTTAATCATTCGCCTCGCTCTGCTGATGCCCGAAGCTCTGGTTTCTTTTATCTTTACTTCCCTGAACTTGAAAAAAAAACAAAACGAAACGAGCCATACTGTGGTCACCATGCATACAAAGCAGCACTGCTCCTCACGTCCCCAGTGACCAACGCCATGCTCTGTGCAAACACCCACAGACATCAATGCCAAGCACTCCTGCTGACAGCTGTGGTGTCAGTGGGTGCCAAAGTGGTGCTGGGGCAGCGCTCCCCTGCTGGCACAGCTCTGCTGCACTGCGTCTGGGAAGTGCCCAGAGGAGCTGAATGGGACCCGTGATGAACTGAGGCAATACGAATGAGCTATGGGAAAGCTGAGAGTAGAGTTGATCTTGTTTGGAGTTTTCTTTCCAACCCAATAAGAAACATGCATGGCACTGGGGGAAGAACATCATGCCCAGTGTGCAGTTAGTGCCAGCATGATGGGAATTCTCCATCCCAACCATTGGTAAATACCAGCATTGCTCCTTCCTGAGGATGCAGAGATGTTAAGCATCTCTTACCAGCAAGCTTGGTGAATTCTGTACTCCTTTCACAGGGTAACTCAAAAAATAAATGGGAAAAAACACGCACCAAGAGACCGCCTGGCTCTCAGGGATCCCTTCCCAAGGGCACCACTCCTTCCATGGGAACACGGCAGCAGTGAGGGGCTCCCTCTCATGCAAGGGCACAGGAGCCTCCCTTACAGAGGCATTTCTCACCACCTGCAGGTACTGTGAGAGCTGTGCCTCCGTGACAGGGCAGAAAGTGATTTCTATGGCAAGAAAAGAGGAAAAAAAGCTCAAACTCAGCCCCGACACCACAGCGACCAGGGAGAGGCGGCCACCACACGCTTCGAGTTGCCTAACAATTAGAGATTATATCTTCATTTTGTCAAGTTAAGAGTTTCCACATGACACCACCGATGTCTCGAGCAGCGTTCGGGCAGATCTGCCATTTGATCAGCTCATTTGCTACGTTCCATCCTCAGCTTTCCCAGACTGTTTTCAACGTGGACGTTTTGATTTCTCTAGGAAAGAAAAGTAAAAATCCAGTTGCCATCCGAGCCGTGTGCTGCACACACGGACCTCCTGAGCTCGGCTGCAGGGAGCACCTGGGCTAGCTATGCTACAAGCACACACCTGCCATGTGTGGTGCACAACAGAGAAGATCCACACGTCCCACAAGAGAAGAGCCATCCGGAATACGTACCGAGGTCCCCAGGCCTTTTCACCCAGTACATGCACTAGAATGCATTGGATTTGAATAATTTCTTTTTTTTTTTTTTTTTTTTTTTTTAATTTTTAAAAAGTGCAGTTGACCTGAAATGGAAAAGAACTGTCTTTATGTTCGCTGTAAACTTGTCAAAAGGAATCTGCTCTTTAAAAACTGTGCTAAAACAGTCAGTTTATACAACAGAGCACTAGATGAAGCTACCATAAATTCCTCTTCACCAATTATTACTCTATTGTGTCAGTTATAGTACTGCATATACGTAGAAGAAGCAAAATGGTGGTAGCTACTATTTAGTGAGTACAACAAACCAAGTGAATAATCTGAGTTCAACGTTTCCATGAAGTAGCAATAACATTTAAACCACAGGACAGTTAGAATTCAGTACTCTGAAGTGCATAAGAGTCACACTGTTGATCATCAGCAGTATGGAGAAAGGTTATTATAGAGTCAGCAGTAACGGCCGGGAAGGACATGGCAACACGACAGATTAAAGGTGATCCAACAGGGCAAGTCTGCAGCTCCTTCCAAAGTTGAGGGGTTCTTCGGTATTACACACACGTGTAACCCTAGCTAGCAGTAACCATTGCAGTTTCCAGGCTTGGTATGCACCAAACAAGGGTATTGCAGGGACAACAGCTTCCTTCCATCAGTAGTTCCAGCGTAACGGACCATTCCGGGCACCGCCAGGGCGCAGGAATGCATGGGAGCAAAATGCAGCCTCTACGTTTGAGGGTTTCCACCTCTGCTAGGAGCATGAATTCACTTGCCGTTGTTCCAGACTTCACCACCTCCAGAGTCAGAGTTCTGACATTACCCCATGCTGTAAACATCTAATTCTTCCTCTTCTGAGCACATCCCACTTCCAGGGCTGCACAAAGTAATTCATAAGGATTCTGTGAAACTCAACATGTTCACGCAGCGCTTTCCCTAAGCGAGATTTGTTCTCTCCCCCTCCTACAGACCATTGCTATTCCTGTGGCTGAGCGGCGGCTTGGAGAGCTCTACGACTGTGGAGCGAGATTTATTGAGGAACTTGGGCGCCCGGCGCAGCAACCTCTGAGCCTCAGTGAAAGCTTCTGTCAGCTCTTTCTTCCACTGAACAAATTCTGGGTCGCTCTGAAAGAGATACAGAACTCGTTTGGCACTTGGTAGTAAACCTGCCAACACCGTCTTCTCTTTTAGGCAACGCTTAGAGCAGCTTACTCCAATTTTCTGAAGCAATGAGTAACTCTGGATACTGAAAACACGCAGCCCTTTGCTCCTCCATTGCCCCAGATGGGTAGAGAAGTTCTGAAGCTTTTACTTACGAAACTCAGCTCTTTCTGGCCCAAGTGCCACTGAAATCCACTGATGCACGCTAGTACAGCTGCAGGTTTCCTACTTTCCAATCTAGAACTTGCTAGTTCCTTTAGGATGAGGTTTGCTACAAAAAACTACACTTAAGCAAAGGACAACAGGAGGACGTGAAAAAATGTTCAGTCATTCTATCCCATGTAAGCCATCTGATTAACAGCTACCGAAAAACACGAGACTCACCTCACACTGCAGGACAAACTGCTTTCCTCCTTTAATTCTCAGCAGGATGCATTTCTTATCTTTAATCTGCGTTTCTTCAACAGACACTATTTGTTCCATTGTCAGGAGGTTTTGCTGTAGTGTTTGCAAAAATAAAGCAGGGAGATTATTTGAAGAAAGCCACTGCCCATCAAATAAAGCCAACGGTAAATTTTTCCAGCCTATATCCATGAATGAAGTTACGAACACTAACAGCCATTTACTAACATAATAGCATTGTCATACCAAACATCCTTTACTTCTGAAGGCTGAGTCATGAATTAAAAATAGGTTGCAAGGTAAGAGAAAGGTTTAGCAAGGGGGTTTGGTTGCTTAAACAGAGACAACCAAATGCGAGCTCAAAAAGCCAGTAATGACAGCATGAAATAAGAATTTACAAATAGGTGGGCCTACAAACAAAATATTCACTGTTTTCTCTCCAGAGAGTTGCAAATCATTTTACATATTTTTCCAAGTATTACTGCTGTTTAAAAGAAAAGAAAGAAGGCAACTTTATTGACTACATCAAAAACCTGAGAGGGAATACTGAAGCACCACGTATACTTAGAAAGAAGCAAACACAGGGCAGTTTGCAGCAAAGCTCTCCCCACAGACCGTAAGATGAGAACATCCCCGAGTTCTAATCCCCTACTTCACTACACATACAGATGATCTGCCTAGCACATGGTCACAGCTGGACTAAGCTAAGGTTACTATAGCATTTTCTTTGAAACAAAATGCTATAGCAGTTATGGCCTTACCAGTCTATGTTTTTTTGTATAAATAGTCCAGAGGACCTAAACGAAAAACGACACCGTGAACTACCAAATTCCTTAAAAACATCACAAAACAAAGCAAACAGGGCTCTCGAGTCACCTTGATGTTTCCTCAATGCACTGCAGCTACCTGTTGACTGAACTGAAACTCAAGGGAAGTTATCCTGAGCTGAAATCCGCTCGGACAAAACTCTCCTTCCAGGGATGCAGGCGTGAGTGTGAGCTCTCCATCCGCCCCAGCTCCCACGTGCCTCCATACCCCAGGAGCTGCTGCCCCCCCATGTGCCCCCACTCACCCGTGACTCTCCTTCTCCCCGCCATTCAAGTCGGTTTGGGAAGAGGTAAAAGTAACGCCGCTGCCACTGAGTCAAGAATGGGTTCCCCAGCTTCAGCATGTACCCGTGCATAATGCAGTCCTTCCCAAGGGCGTAATCTATCGAAAGAGGAAACGTCAGGAGGCAAAACAAAGCCACCCTACACATGTGCTGCGTCGATGAAAGCCCCGAGCGCGGTGACTCCATTCGCTATCCACACGCATGGAGCCAATTCTGACTTCATTACGTAAGCTGATGAGATTGCAGTGGGGTTAACCAAGAACTGAATCTGGTCCTTAAAAAGCTCTCTGACTTATTATTAAAAGATTTACACGTTGCCACCCACAGTTCAGAGCCTTGTGGTGCACTTCCCTCTTGCTGGGAGGACCTCCTGCTTTATTCCCCCACTTCTCTGTCATGAAATCAACCCCTTTCTGAGCAAGCACCACAAAACAAAATGATGAAAGGCTGCAGATGATCATTTTTAAAAGATATTAAGAAAGGCTTTCCAAAACATTATGTCATCATAGAGCATTTCAAAACATGAAGGAATGTCTGAAGAATATGATACTGACTACATGAATACTAACAATGCCTGGTGAGTGACAGTAATATAGGAGTCTGTTGTGTGGAACTCAAACACATGAATTACTATCTAGCAGTAAAAGATGTAGAGAAGAGTATTTGATAGATTACCTTCCTCGTGGCCAAGCTGCTTATTTTTAGCCCTTTTTCTGGCCTCAATTTTATCCGTGTCTGCATTCACTGCATCATAAACAGTTTCTGCTACTTCTTGCTGCCAACGCTCCGATATTACCAGTGGGAAGTTCTTATATAACTCCTGGTCACTATCGAGCAACTTGCAAGAGGAAAACGACACAAAAGAAATCAACATTTTAGTCAGCTCTACCATTCTTATCCGCAGCAGTTCACAGCTTTCAGGTGTTTTGATCCCTGACCTCCCAGCACAAGCAGCTGCCAACAAGAGAAAGCATGGATACTAACTTGATCTTAAATTATATAGTGAGAATAGGCCACCTGCTCCAAGCTTGCCTGGTTTGCTCTCACTGAAAGCCCTACTCACCTGCCCCATTATATTTACATTCGATGTGCATGGCATATATTTACATTCAATCATCATGTAAATGCAAACGGTGGATTCTTCAATTGCTGTTAACAAAAAGCCTCACTGCATTAAAATCTTCCTCCTCACACACACACAAAAATCCTGGTAGAAGGAATGACAGCATTCCAGAATTGCAGGAAACATCCCAGAGCTCTGCATTTCTCTTGAAACACGTAAAATCATTTCTGTGCCAACTCCTGCAATCGCAGCAGGTGACACTGAAGGGCAGGATCTGTTTTTAGGCAGTGAGCAGCTCATGTGGCTTTTTTGCTTATCAGGTTTGTTTCCCTCCTGACTCACTTTTGCAATAATAAGAACAACGTTTGGGCTGCTGGGGAACACATGGCAAAGCCCACGAGGGACATGGGAGCTATGAGAGGAGAGGGCACAGCAGCTTTTGCTGCAGGTTTTCCCTTTGGTGTTATTTCCATTAGATTTTGAACAGTATCAGAAGCTGAATCTCTTCTACCGCTTCTCTTCTGATCTCTTCTACCACTTTTCTAAAGCTTAAAACTATTACATATCACTGCAAAACTGAGTGATTCCCAAAAGCTGTCAGCCCATTTGGACAACCTGCTTCATCATAGTAAAACTACAAGCAGGAAAGCAGACCTCAGCCAAGCTGCACTTACAACACAAGGACTTGGCAAATTAGAATGAAAACCCACAGCCAACCAGCCCATGCTACCACTTGATAGGAGCATGGATTACCTTTAAAACTTGAAGACAGTCCCTTGTACATTGAGAAGCATGCACACATAAGAAGGATAGGAGAACAAAGTGCCATTCTTCACCTATCCTTTAAAGCTGTATACCTTAATGCCTTTAGTGTCCTCTTCATCAAACGACCCAATATCAAAAGCATCTGCTGCATTTACTTCTCCTCGGGGAGGAATCAATGGGGGAGGATACTAGAAAGAAAAAGCAGCATAATGTCAAGACCAATTAATGGATGTTATTTAAATGCATGCACTTATGCAAGCAAGTACCTGTTCTGGGGACAGGAATACTCAGTGTTCTATGCATTGACCGTTCAGGCACATGGCATGTTTACTGCTTTAACAAATAAGTTACAGTTTCTCAGCCCTTTACCTTTTGTAAATATACTTGCTGCCAATCAATCCCTTTGAAGAAAGGATGTTCTTTTACTTCTTGTGCACTGCAAAATAAAAATAACTCCAGTCAATAAAATGAAGGGGCTTTCAAACCAAAAGGATTTGAGAAATCCAAAGCCTTCAAAGGTCAAGCATTTCCACTAGTTGAAATAAGCAGCAAAATGCTTTCTCTTTCAAAAAAGAAATAAAGTGTTCCTATACAAACAACAGAACTTTGATGTGGAAACATTGGCAACAGCTCTGTAGCTCTGGCAAACCATCAACCTGGTTCTTCTATAGTATTCCATGATTCTGAACAACAAACAATTCTCTTCTAATGTCAGATCACATACATTACTTCTAAATAACAACTTATTCCACTGCAGTAAATATTATACTAACTTTATGGCAAAGTAAGCAGCTGCTTTTGATAGGCCAACATAAGTATGACTGCAGAGAACTTGGGGGGAGGGAAAAAAGTCTTTAATGATGGAAATTACCCCAAACCAAACTGACCAAACCAAAGGAAACTGAAACGGCCGCGGTACAAGAACTCCACACCTACCTTCTCCCTTGGCATCCAAGCCTCTTGCTAACGTCCCGCTGCAGGAGCCCCTCCAAAAGGGATTTTAGTTCAGGAGAAAAGGAATCTGGTAACTCCACGTTCTATGACACAGAAAGACACATTTGGTTACAGGAGGGCTGCACTCTGCCTGCGGCACACAGGAGAGCAGCTTGCTTTGTCAGTGTTTGTAAACAGCTCCTCCATGTGTAAACGCTTTCTCAGAAAGGAGGCTGTACAGCTCCTCTTTGAGAGGAAACGGGTGTTTAGAAAACAAGAGGAATGTGACTGCATCTGTCACCAGGACCCTTACCACGGTGAGCGTCATCCGGTCGATCTCGTGCTTATCTTTGGTTTTGTGCTGTCTGAAAGGACTGTGACTGTAGAAATAAGAAAAAGCACTCATGAATGCAAAGCCGTAACATAGCAGCTTATTGCAGCTGTGGCCACCCCAGGAAAGAGTGTAGCATCCTTTTTAGTCCCATTCTCCCACCTCACCAATCCTGGCCTGCAGAACAATCCAACAAACCATTTCAAAGATGCTGTTTCAAACCCCTCCTTTCCGATCACATCTGTGCTTCCCAGAATAAAGAACTGCTCCATCTAACCAGAGCAAAGCTATTGCCACAGCACTATCTAAACACACTGATCTGCACGACCTACAGAACTCACCGCTGATCTACTTGGGAAAAAATGAAGCAAGATCTTAAAGTAGACAAAACAGAAGATAATCACCATAACAGTAGTGACTGGGAAGGCATTTGATGGCATGTGGTAAATTACTGGCTTTATCCATTTCCTGCTTTAGCATTCTGGTTTTGAATTTGCCTTTTTCCTTTTAGCCCTCCGACTATTGCAGATTTAGCATGCAGTACTTAAATAGCAACATGAAAGAAAGCAGAGCATTCTCAGACTGAGATGTTTTCATTGGATTTAGGATATATATTCCTGATGCCCTAGCTGTCTCCAACGGGTGGGAATGCTGTTTTTCAAAACTAAAATGTCATTCACCCATCAATACCTCAGTTAACTGTCACAAAGCACTGTGCTGCAGCATGGCAAACTGGTTCAGCTGGGCACCAGCTACTCAAGCATTACCTCTCATTTCTGATGAGTGACCTGATGGACACGGCACACCTCGGTTTTGTTTTCAGCCGTGATAAGTAACAAAGCATGAGAAAATGAGTAACTGATAGCCCTGTTTGCTTGGATGAGGTTCGGAGCAGATCAGGGAAACAAATGATTCACTGTGGATTTGTGGGCAGGATTTTCTGCCAGATTAAACTTCTTAAACCCCCAAGAAACAGTATCACATGCCCAAGCCTTGTTTTGGGATGTGAGTTGCTTAATTGGCTTCAGAACAGATTAAGAAGGATAGATTGTAGCACGAAACACTCTGGCTTCTGGCTGACCACCTCCAGGAGCAATCACAGCACTGAGCTCTCCCCACTTTCCAGCCCAGTGCCTGTGGTGAGAGGGAGTGCTGGTTCTGGTGCTGGTTCTCTCATCAACCACCTCGAGTTACATGCAAGAGGAATCACACCAGAGCCAGCGGATGTCCTGAGCCCCGTGCCCACGCCGCTCGAAAGGGAAGCTGAAATACAACTTATCTAGAAACAAGAGGAAGGACTGAGCATCACAGGTGAAAAATATTCACCTTAACAGAAGACCTTAAGCACACAGCGAACTCCCTAATTTGACAAAGCTGTTGGTACATTTAAGCAATGAGTAACTTACCATCCAAAATACTATGGCCAACAGTTAAGCAAACGGTCTATCAGTAGAGATCAAAAAAGCAGATGGGAGCTCCCACCTTTCTCACTGCCCCAAACCTGTATCTATTACAGGAAGCAGGGTTGGAGTTTCACTTAGTTTAGAAGCAAAAAAAACCCTATTTTAATCTCAGGTGCAGATGTGTTCTCATTTGCAAGGATGGCAAGTTGGCTTGGGAACAGGTAAAAGTAATGCCGTTGCCACTGACTCAAGAATGGGTTCTCCAGCTTCAGCATAATGCAAGTTATTTTAGCTAAAAGATGCTAGTAATATAAAGAACAGGCAACAAGGCCCATGCTAAAAGAAATAAGCATACGTGACTTGAAACTTCACTCACCCTCTCAGAAGTTTGAAGAGCATGCAGCCTAATGAGAACCAGTCCGCACTGCTGTCGTACGCCGTTCCCTTCTGCAGCACCTCTGGAGCCATGTATCCATGGGTACCTCTGTGGAGCAGAAGGAAACAAGATGCTGATTGCAACCAAGCCAGCAAAAAGACAGTCTTTTTTTCAGTAGGATGGCCTAATTTTAAACGTGTTTTCATTTATTTATTTGTTTGCTTTACTTTGGCTGTACATTCTTATGCATGCTCTCACCCACTGCCAACAGGAAAATAAGAGCTTTTTAAAGAAGTTACTGAGCTGCACATCTTTTGAGATACGACAGGATGAACTTTTCCTTTTCTGCATAATTTCTGAGACTAAACTGGGGCAAATGAGGACCTACAAACAAAATACTCCAGGTAATCCAAGGCAACACAAGAAATTCAGGCCCCAGTTACAACTTGATGCCAAAGAGCAGAAACACAGCCTGCCTTCAGTTCTAACAAAATCCCAAAACAGGCACAACAAACCCTGTTTTTCCATCAGCTTCAGAATATTTAATTGTCCACTCAGGACAATTAAAACAATCCTGTACTTCAACTCAGTTTCTTATCTTCTGTGAACAATGAATCATCTTGAAATGATGTGTCATTTTCCAGCCATGCCTACACAGCAGCTGCTACAACTGTGCAGAAGAAGAGCCTGAAAGCCCCATTAAGAGTCCCCATCTCAGCTGTGGTATGGAGCCCGTGCCACGCAAGTGTTATTTTTTTCCTTTTAGGCAACATTAAATACTGAAGACACACAAAGAGTTTATTTAGCAATGACTGTGCAGAAGAGCTCCCATATGTAATACTTACACACTTGCGTGTGGCTTCTTTTTGGAGAAATCACAGGCCAGCCCCAGATCTGATATCCTCACGTGCCCGTGTTCATCCAGCAAGATATTTGCAGGCTAGAAACGCATGAACCCAGAAAGGTTACTGCTTGGTATTTCTCAGCTGATGGAATTACAAACTGAATGCAACTGACACTTCCCAGATAAAACCCACATCCCAGCAGAGCACTACCATCACCTTCACTGGGACGTTACAAAGTGCTGAAGCAGAACAGAAGAGAATAAAACAGACAAGGCTCCCGTCACACACGCTCCTCTATCAGGGCTCTCAGACATCGAGTACACTCCCTGAATTAATAGCATCATTAAGACGTGAGATGAATAACACTGCACGGGATTCATTCTGGCACCAAGGAAGCATCCCCAAGGCCTGCTAAGCAGGATGAGAGCGCAGTTTGCTGAAGCATTATGAGAAAATTTAGCCAGCCATAAACAATTTATATCCTTCTCAAGAAGAGATTTCAGATAAGATCCTTCTCTGCACTCCGTTTGCTGCTATGTAGCAACCCCTGTGTGAGTGCAGTCCCTGTGTTAACCATTACCTTTAGGTCTCGGTATACAACGAAGCGATTGTGCATGTGTTCTAAGCCCAGGATGATTTCAGTAGCATAAAACCTCATTTCTTTTTCAGAAAACACTCCGTGCTGGGAGAGGTGGTAGTGCAAATCTCCTCCTGAAAGTGGGAGAATTGAGAGCTGTCAAACCTGGTCTCACTGGCAGACTGTGATACGGGGGGCACTCTGTGGATTCTAATACGCCGAGGAACACAAAGGGACCAGACCCCAAATACCTGAGAAAATCAGTAAGTAAATGGGATTCATCTGAAGCTCCATTTCAGAAGCTGTGTATTCACATCTGCTTTCAGCTAATCCAGCAACTGAGTCTTAGTGCAAGGGATTACCAGAGCCAGAGAAATGCAGTTGTATATGCAGTCCAGTGGTGAACTGAACTAATTAGCCTAAGCACATTCATGCTGGGATGTCTTCACACCTTCCTCATCAAAGAACAGCCACAATGCAATGTCACTGGGCGAGTGACTGCACACCACCAACACACCCAACCTCCCCAGAAAACTCTTTCTGAACACACCACAGATTTAAATCACCTTGAGTTTGACACATCGCTGCGATTTTCATGAGAATCCTCACAGAAAACACCAAAACCAGTCTGTATCCCTTGCAGGACCTGAGCTCTGCTCACTTTCCAGCCTTTCAGCCTACCAGTTTCCCTGATATCTGTTTAAATCCGTTAATGTTACAGAGCAAAGGAGATTTTTCAACCTGCGTTCTGCATTTCCTGCTCCAGGTCTGCTGACCCCTCCTGCTCACAGGCTGATGCTTTGCAGCTCAGTGCATTTTCCCCTCATTCTCCTCGTGATCTCAGCCACTCCTCCTGCCAACATTTCTGTAATACCATCACCATCTCCATTTAGACTTGCTTACCATTCATCAGGTCCAGAATGAAACAAAGTTTGTCAGGGGTGTGGAAGGCATAGGTCATACACACTATGAAAGGGCAGTCCTAGAAGGAAAGGAGCAAAGGGTTCACATCAGGTGATGAACACATTGCTACTCACAGAAGCCACAAGCAAACGTGATGCTCTCCTGTGATATTTGCCAATAGTCATAATGATTTTCTAAAGCAATTTGTTTACTAATCTGGGTACTGTGATGCTTTGCTCAAGGTTTAGAGATCTTAAGTTTTTGCTCTCTCATTTCAATATGAAAGTTAAAAAGCTGCTAGGAGCCAAAGAATGACAAAATACAGCTGGCACTACCATCTTCCAAACACTTCCAGCCACAGAGGCAGAGGTATTCTAGAAGCACTTCCCCCAGTTTGTGCTCGATTAACATGAAATACACATTAAAGTAAAGGGAAGGTAATGCTGTTCACATGAAGTTAAAGGCTGCACACCATTTCCCATTTCCACGATTTCAAGAACTCCCAGCAGTCAGAATCCCAAAGGAAAGGGAACCATGTCCTCACCCATGCACTGGTGCAGCCTGCACAGCACTGAGCCCTGACACCCACTGAGCCCTTCAGCTCCCGGCAGCGTTTGCAGCAGATGAGCAAAAGGAACAGAAATACACTAGGAAGGAAATCACAACTCTTGTCTCATGGAATGCAGGGGAAGCAAGAACAGCAAGCTCAGCACCACGCACAGCCCTGCAGTCAGGTTCACAGGGCATGGGTTCAGCCAGGTGCAGGGAGGGACAGTGGGCTGCATCCCACTTCCCAATGCTTTTCAGCACTTCCCATTGATGTTTAACACATGCAGCTATAAGCAGTATAGCTGGATCAACATCTTACTGTCAGTCACCTGTACAAACGCACACGCTAAAGAACCAGGGCAGAAAGCTGAAATCCTCCCCTCTTCATTAAGGCAATGGTGCAAGCAGCTCGTTTATAGGATGGCTGTTAGTTCGTTGGCATTCCCTAAGGCCATACAAAGCCAGAGCTGTATCCTACAACAAACCCTACAGGGGGCTGTGCTCTCCAAACACACGGACTGGGCCATAAATCCAACATCTGAAGGCCCAAAGCCCAGATGCTGGCAGGAAAACACAGCACCATGCAGGAAGCACCAGCATGACCTAATATAACTTTGACACGTGCTAATGACTGCAGCACTGATAGTGAAAGCTCTAGGAGTCTTTCACAGAAGCTTTCTGCTTCCCAGTTCAACAGCAGCACTACATGGTGGCCTTGGGCTGCAAGGCAATGTGGCAGCTAATAGACATGACTTCTTCTAAGCACCATATTCCTCCCCAGACTGCACTACTGCAGCTACAAATGAAGTTTTGGAACAAAAGCTTGACTTTTCTGAGCCAATGTGATCATTCAAACACGCACCCAAACAGGCTGAAGTCTTGCAGCAATCAAACCATCCAAGAGGATTTAGTGGCAACATCTAAACGCCATAACACACACCAAGGGTGTTTCTATCCCAGCAGACAACATGCCCAGATTTTAATGGAATACATTAAATCTGCAAGTGTAAACGCAGTGCATCACTCACTGTGGTGTAAGTATTCCTCATTTAATGGCTCTCCTCTCATTGTTTAACAGAGAGAAACATTGGTGCAAGTGCCATTACAGACATTCCTCACACAAAAGGAACTGCCCATGGTTTGGTGGAAACCCCAGAACCCCACAGGGGTCCCAATAAGCTTTGGGGCAGACTCCATTTTGAGCATAACCAAGGCTCCTAAAGCCATCAGTACACACAAACCCAAGGAAGAACATTCCTGCCCTGCTCCATTCACCAGGCAGCTCCCGTGCCTGCAAAGCACAAAGCTGTCCCGATGCATTGGACTGGGGAGCTCTCTGTTCAAGAAGGAACTGTGAGTGCCAAAATCTGAGGTGGGCTCACTAAAATGATTACACAGACATCTGTGTAATCTGCACAGCTGTTACTGTGTGTTCTGCAGACATCTGGATTCCCCATTACATGACTAATTGTGCCAAGATGAAGCACAGAGCTGCCACAGGGAAGGCAGGCGCCATCAAACCCAGCAGCCTGCAGCCAGACACAGAATGAATCACCTCATTCTGCCATTTTCAAAGCTATTCCATCCTGCATATTCAAACTGCTCCAGCATTTCTTGCGTCAGCAGGTGTAGCTAACCTGAATGGATGGCATTTTGACTGAAGCCTCTCTTTTCAAGCTCTTGCAGAATGCAGAAGTCCCACTAATGAGCTGATGAGCCCTAACAGAACAACAACAAATGGTTCTTCTTGCTCTGCTGCTGCTATGTGACTAGCGAGGCATCACATCAGCCAACGAGCTGCAGCACCAGCAGCCTCTTCTGTTTCAATCTTCAGACACAAAAATTCACATTCAGTACCGGACCAAACGAGTCACAAATTGAGGTCAGTAAGACAGTGATTACTAATTTGCCTAGGTTTCTTATCTAGCCTCCACAGCAGAATTCCACCTTCTTGGACTCCTGACACCGCTGTACAAGCTGCAATTCATCCCTGCATTCATCACCTGACAGCAGAAGAGCTCTGGCTGGCAGGCTTCTGTCCTGGAGCACTTACCCAACTGCATGCACAAGAATTCAGGCTGCCTGGGGGATACACCCACCTGGAGGCTCCTGGGGCTGGCAGAGGACAGCAAGGACACTGGGCTTGCATTAAACAATGCTCAGTGCACCACAAGTGAAATTTAAACAAAAAAAAAAAAAAAAAGGGAGGGATCAGCATTTGCTAATCCTTCTGGATAATGCAGAGCCTAAATCAGGATTTAAATAATCTCCACAAAATACAGATCTCATCTCAGAGCATTTCCTCTGCGCTGTCTTGCGAGCTCAAGCAGCAGCCTTGCACTGCAGGCACCACGGTGTTTGCACACCTGCTGTCCTGCAAGTCCACAAGAGAATCACATGCAGTTCCTCCTCATTCCTTCCTTCAAGCAGGCTGCAACAAGGGGCTGTATTTACACTGAACTGAGAACCAAACGCTGAATTCATACGCAACCGTTATGAGGAAAATTAACCTTTTTACCAACATCACACGTAACCATGGTGACACAAGCTGATTGCAATTCTGCTTAACGAGGACAGCATGCTGGAAGGTTCTGGCACCCTGAAGCCTGCTCTCAGCACAGTTCATTTTAGACAGGCTCGTAGCTAGATGGGCAGGCTTACTTTTACACCTCTACAGCAACACAGCTCATGTAAATAAAACAATTAAATGGACATTGGATATTGAACTTGTTGGATAACACTGGAGCCACAGAGAAAGGAGGGAGAACTATAAATGAAGTTTTTTCTCTAAAAGAGCATCTCGTGTTCTCCATTCTGTAACCACAGCAGAAAAGGAAATGTTGTTTACAAGGCAGAATAACATGCTGGGAATATTTCAAGTACAAATACATGAAAGATGAGTATTGATACGCTGAGAGGATTAAGTGAGAGAGAGAATTAGCAGAGCAATGGGAACCTCCTTGAGGCTCTGTACCTGAGCAGCAAGCAAGTAAATCCATTCTGACTTCAGCCACACTGCTGGAATCAATGGGGAGGGCTCAGGGTGAGGGTAGGTTAACTCTCACATCTCACACAGATAAACTGCTGGAACATGTTTTACACGTAGCAGTCATAATGCAAAAATAAAAAGGAATAATAATACTTACTCCCGTACTGACGAGAGACAGCATAATTCTTTCATTTAAGGCTAATGTTTCTCCTTGCTTCATCTTGATTCTCTTCTTATCTAAACATTTCATTGCATACCTGAAAATAATAACCATTCAGAACAAGAACCAGAAAAGATTTCCTCCTATATTCAGTATGATTAACTTGCAGTTACACAATGCTTTGTTAATGTATCCTGCAAGCAGGCTCTTTAATTCAAACACTTCAACCCAGTACTAAAAGCATCAGTACCAAGAGTCATGGCCAAACAAAAACAGCTCTGAAATCTCACAGAATTAAAACGTTTCCAACAGAAGCCTCCTAACAGACAAATGTGCTTCAACAGACAATTCTGTGCCAAACAACCACAGGCATTACATGTCACATATCCAGTTAGCAATAGCTACAAGCAAGGATTTGCAGTATGAATTAAGTTACAGAGACCCTCTCACGGTTCCATTTAATCCTGGCAGTTTAAATTCCACCAGAAAAATAGTATCTTGAGTGCACACAGAGTTTCACATATATGTATGCTTAAAATGTGTTCTCTACTCCAAAGGAATGTATAGGAAAGCTTTTTAATCACCTTCTGCAACCTGTGCTATAAAAATGAGTGATGCTTTGCTGCAAAAAGCACGTTACCCTCACAGCTGCCAAACAAGAGGAGGCTGCGATGCTCTGGGCCCACTGTCTGACAGTGGAGGAGGACAGGAGTGTTCTTCCACAGGAGATCCCTAGCGCTGGGCTGCTGTGGGTTTTAGGATGAGGCCACCGTGTGTAAGCCAAGCTCGGATCTCGCATCGCAGGCCATGATCGCCATGCACGTGTTGTGTGTGAGTGGGGAGAGTGAGAGCAAGCAGGCTGGCATCTGGGTTTCTAAAACTGGGAACGTATTCGCAGCACGTGCTCCTGCTGAGCAGGCAGGCGCTGCCTATAAATAACGCCTCACACGCTGCCCTTCGCTGAGCTCCATGCGCACGGCTGGAATCCTCCTCTCATCCTCACCCCAGCGTCTGCTCTCCCTCTCCTTCCAGCTGCTCCTTCAGCTGGATCTGGCCCCTAGCTACACGCCCTAGAAGGAGGTGACGTGAAAAAGCCTCAGGTGTGTCTGTGGGTTAGTGAACACCGATGGCGTTTACCTTGTGGGCTGGCTTCCCAAGCTCCTTGCAGGCAGTAAGCGCAGCAGAGGCAGCCATCTAGAGTGGTCGGGATCTGGATTGGGGACGGGCAAACAGGTTTGGATTAAGAAAGAACTAAACCAAACCTCTACCCAGAAGCTGAACCTCATCTAGCTTCGAATCTGGGAGAGCCTGGCTTCCCCGCACTTGGCCTTTCTGCACTATTTAGACCTGAGAAAGCTGGCCTTTGCTTCCCCTGCTAGTCCTGAGGCTTGCCTACCTCCAGCCATAGCAAAACCTGGACGTGAACATGGCTGGGAATGTGAGAACGACCTGTCTGGGCAGATGCCTACTCAGTGTGGCTCAAGTTGAATAAAACATTTATTTTTGTACATGGACAAATTAATGGGTTGTATAAGGACAAAAAAAAGGTACCAAAGCAAGACTAAAGACAGTATCGTTAGTAGCAGTATTAATATCAGTACTTGAGGTCACTGCAAAAATACTGAGCGCGATGGTAACAGTAAGATGCCTTCCACTGGTTAATAGCTCAGAACTTTATTATTACTGAGATGCAGAACACACACACACCAGTGAAGCCAGCTGTAACTGCGGACGTGGCACTCCAAACATACCATGCTTGGGTAGGATAGAAACATGTAAAGATGGTCCCTGGGCTATAATTGTTAGGAGAAGAGCAAGATGGAAAGGGGAAAAAAAACAAACCATATTGAGAACAGTTTGTTAAATCAATGCCCAGACGTTCAAAACAGGGCATTATGGGACGCTTATGCCTGGAAACTGAAGTCTGTTGATTAGGACAAGCATATGAATGGTGAGACCAGAAAAAGATCTTGCAGTTCCCACTGAGAGCTCTGTTAAACAAAATCCGACACTGAACTGCATTCTTCCAAATGCAAGCATCACTGCTTTTCCCAGGGAAACATGGACCCATCAGGGCAGAAACTTATGCAATTACACAAATGTACAATAGCACATGCAGCCTCTGCCCAGGGATGACCCTGCAGACCGAGCAGTGCTGTGGTCTGTGTTCCTCTGCCATCCTCCAGTGCTCCGTGAGCACCAATGAGGTACCAGGACCTTCAGCAGATGGGGAGTAACACCTCACACCATCACCATGTTTTCATACAAACATCATTTGGCACTGTGAGGTGCTGGGCCAGGAAATCATTTAAGCACACACTTAATTTTAAACACATGTGCAGCCTCCGTTGATTTTGACAGGACCATTTAAATGAGGGATATGCTTACGAGTGGTGCTAGCCTGGAGCCCTGCTGCATGGCACACAGCAGGATCAAACAGCAAACGAAGCTTAACGATGATCCAGGAATCAGAACCTCTGGGGATCAAATCTAATTAGAAGGAAATAGCAGCCATGCAATGCTGCTTTGCAGTGATTCTGTGTGAAGTAACCAGAAGGATTTCCTTGCACAGATCAGAGTTCACAGCTATCTTTAAAGCATGTGTATATACTCACATTTTTCCAGTGTCTGCTTTTCTGCAACCGTACACTTCACCAAATCCCCCTCTTCCAATTATTCTATGTACACTAAAGTCATTCATGGTCAGCTGTAAGCAGGAGGAAAAAAAAAAAAGGAAGACTTTATTATTTCAGTAAGAGGCTTAACTGTTGTCATTCATATTGCATTTACTGTTTTGGGAAAAGGAGCTCTTTATTCTTTGTATTTTAGTGTACTTGCAGGCACCACTGTGTTAAGTACTACAGAAGGAGCCCTGAGCCTGCACTGGTTAAAGGCTGATGGCCTCACTCATACAGAGCTGCAGCAGAGGATGCTGCTCCTACACAGCCACAAAGGAGCACTGCAGAGGGACAATGGTTGAGGCCAAAGAAAGGCTGAGGGCAGTGCTGGGACAGTGCTGCAGCTGCAGTGGGACTCAGAGGGGGAAACAATCGGAGCAGCTCAGCTTCTTGCAGCTCTCACAGCAATCCCAAAGCTGTCAGCTCAGGGCAGGCAGAAGGGACGTCCAAACGGAACTGCAAGGACTGCATGCCTAAGAATAGAGCAGCGTATCAGTAACACTCCCTGTACTTGATAAGGCCTTTTGAGAAGCAGGATTCAAAACTGAACATTTTCTTCCCCGCATCAGCCTTTGACAAGATAAATATATGTGTAAGTACTTACATGAATATTTAGCTCTACATTTTTCCATTGACAGAATCTAGTAAACTTGTCACTGTAGAAAAGAAGTTTAAAAGTTATCTGAGACTCCTGTGTAAAGTATCATAGAAAGCATTGAAACTCTGATACTGAAAAGGAGATGTGCAATGCGGTGTGCTGTGACATTCACCAACACAGGCCTGCTTTTAGGCAACCATAATCCCACCCCCTCCACAAAAACCACTACTGGGCAGTGCATCTCTCATGTCCTACATCCCTGTAAGAGAAAGCGATCAGCTCAGAGCATCGCTGCAGATGTCAACGTTCATTTTTGAAAACAACTAACTTTGGAACTAACCAACAATCAAATGGCATAAAGGGAAATGTAATTAAAAGCAAACAGAGGCAGCTCAATTTATGTTAATGAACCTCTGCATCCCCCCAAGGAACGTTTTCAACTCATTTTTAACTTAACGTAGGAAAAACATAAATAAGCAGCACAAGCTGCTGCCAAAAAGCAGTCTCCCATTTCCACATAAATAATTTAGTCTTTATTTTCAAAACAAGGAATAACAGTTCTATGGAGTCGTTCGTAAGGTGTGCTAACTAAGGATTAAATGAAGGTTACTAAGCACGTTCAGCTTATTTTACAGCAATACTTAAGGGATCTGAACGTCTACTACGGCAGATGGAAAGTTCACATAATAGAGCTCATGTCCATACCTTTCCATAAATTTTTGGAATATTTTCCCTCGGAGGCTATCGCAGATCTCTTCTATATATGGCTACAAAGGATGAAGAGGCACACATAACTGTAAGCATATGATGAGCTGGGCATGCACCACCACCTCTCACACACAGCTGGCACACTGAGGTTTGGAGCTGGCTCCCTGCAGCTCTCACCAATCTCAGCCACTTGGCAATCTGCAGCAACCCTAATCCCAGACAGATGAAGAGCTCTCTGCACCCACTGTACACAGCCCTGTGCAGCAGCAGCACTTCCTATATTTTCCCTGGATAAAGCTGAGGCAAGCATTTCAGCTTCACTGAACTTTAGGAACCTGAACAGGTGCCCTGAAGTGAAACACAAAATATTGTCACCAGCTAGAAAACACTGTGTTCCCCTCGGGGAGAGCTGAATGATCCCTGCATGCAGCCCCTATAAATGGCTAACAAGTACAAAGCCATCACAGTACAGATCTCCCTGCTCTGCACTGCCCAGAGCTGCTGGGCCCATCCTCTGCCCTTCTCTCCTGAGTATGGAAGCACCTTCAGTTCCCAAATGACTTCGTCCAAGCAGAAGTGCTTCCTCACGTTGTGTGCCAGCACGCAGAGATCTCAAATCCCAACCCAATTAGCAGGGAGCTGTAACTCAAGCAATGTAGGTATCAGTTTGTCACTTCACCTAATTGCCACGTTAAAAACAGTTCACTGAGCAGTAAAAACAACCAGGCAGGGGCAATATTCACAAAGATTGACATCAAAGAAGTGTAAGCTTGTAAACACTCCCATGATGGGTGAGGTTTATTATCTGCACAAACAAACTGTGAATTTACCTACAAAAATGAGCACAAATCTGAATTTCTTGTTTCTTGTCGATCTGGATTGCAGTGCAACAATACAAAAGTATTTCACATCTCACTCCTTTATTTTCTAAACTAAATAAAACCACTGGAGATTAATAACTCAGAAAGTGGGCCAGAATAGCACATTTTTCTGTATTCAAATGGAGGAAAGAACAGTAATTTATAATTTTTGTTCAGCTGAGAGAAACATTCCGGTATTGCTATCACAGAGAACATTCAGCAGTACCTTTGGATTCTGTCTCTGTAAGAACACATTTGTCTCCATGCACAACGTCTCTTACTGTCAAATAAGTGAAAGAAATGTCAACAGACTGAAGCTCACCTGGAAAAGGCTGGCTGGCACTTGCTTCTTGGATAAATGTGTTTGTACGTGATCTACAGCTTGTTTGGAGAAAGGCTTTGGGAAAAGAAGACAGAGAAAGATTTCAAACAGTTGGAAATGTTTCCTTTACGGTCACAGAGCTGCCGTCCTTCTAAACATCAGAAAAAATGCACATAATGCAATGTAAATCATGCTCCCAACTTTTCTTTTAGTTGAGAGCACGCCAAGGGGGTTCATAGGATCACCAAGGTTGGAAAAGACCTCTAAGATCATCCAGTCCAACCGCGCACCCACCACCAATATTTCCCACTAAACCACGTCTCCCAGTGCAACACCTAAGCATTCACTGAGCAAAAGCTTCGTTTGGAGGAGACGTGGCCCTGTGCTGGCTCTGGTGGCACTTCGGCACGGGTTGGGATTGCTCTCGGCACGGAGGGCTACGCACGTGGGAGCAGGAGAGCAGCTCCTTCATGATGTACGTGTCGTAGATCTGGCGGCTCCTGCTCAGGCGCTCCTCCTCGGAGTCCAGCTTCTCGTACTCTTTGATCTGCAACGCCAGAGGAAGGGCCCATCACATGAGCACATCTTTAATACCGTTCAGGTCTTTGGCAAATGAAGGACTTTGCTTCGGCTAAAGCTTTGCTTATCTTCATTTTTTTCTTAGTTAAGACACGTAGAACCACAATTACACGTGATGTGAGGTTTCCCTCCCAATTCTTTTCTTAAGCAAGAAAGCTCGTTTGCCTGAAATTCCCACAAAGCTCCATTTCCTACAGCTGTGTGACTGCAGTGCGTTTCCCTCAGCTCAGTTTCGCTTTTGTTTTAGCATCACTCAGGAGCTGCTCTATGCACAGGTGGAACTGAGGAGCCCAGAACGAAGCCAAGGAAACCCCCAGCCCAGCCCTGGTGTTCGCTGCCTGCCATTAGGCAGCAGTTCTACTGCCACCTCTGACCTCTTCCCCCTTGGGACCATTTTATAATTATAGTGATACAAAACATCTTTGCTACGTTGTTTTTAATTAATGCCATGCCTCAAAACAATTAGAAGCAGCAGAGGAGCCCCATTGTGCATCACCTGAGCTCAGCCTCATTCTCATGGGCACCACAGACAGCATAACCCACGGACACAGCACCCCAAAGCTGCAGGGACACCCCTGCCAACCCCAGTTCACCTTCACACAGCAGCTGATAAAGAAGCTTTCAAGAACTGCCATTAGCTTTCAAGCACCTTGACGTTCTTTTTTCCTTCTTTTTCCTTGTGTTTTTTTGTTTGAAACCGATCCGGATGAATCACTCATCCACTTAAATGCTCGATCGTGACTTAAGCTACAGCAATGTGTGATCCCTGGAGTACGGAGCCTTTCTGCATCGAGTGATTTTTAATGTGGCAATGCACTCAAATTATTCCACATGTAATAAGTGTGGCAAGTAAATCAAATATATCGGGAAGAAAAGCTCAAGAATCCAGCACATCACAGGAGAAGATGTAATGAACCTCTTTAAATATCTTCAATAGGATTTTTCCGAAAGTGCATGACAAAGCATTTAACATCTTTTTAAGCAACACTCCGCTAATAACCTAAAAATACAATTTCACATTGTTTCAAAGATAAAGAGGTGGCTAAAAATATCTTGCTAAACAATCGGCTGCAACTCGCCTTCCTGATTACTTCTGACAGCAATATCTTCAGCATAGAAAAAGATGGAAATGATGGGAAAAGAAGATCCCTCTTCCTTGAAAGCAGTGCCTCACTGAGTGGGGGAGCAGCGGATCGCCCGTGATTTGTCTCCACGCCGATCCCTCTTCCCCTATTTGTGCTGTTAGCCCACGAGCAAGAACAACTGTAACTCATCAGCCTGACAGCACTCCAGACACAGGGTTATCTCAGGCAGCACTTCTAATTAGCACAGAGCAACACAGGCTGCACTGTAAAGGCACCCAAACCTCACTGCTATACTTAGCAACAGGCAGGGGCTGAACGCAGCAGGAGCACGCGGGCGTCCCTTGCAGAGGCACAAAAATCCTTCCCTACATGCAGTGGATATGAATTCACGTCCCACGTCAGCTGTAGTAACAAGTTCTGCTTTTGCTTTCAGATCTTTCCGAGAGCAGGAATCTACTGCTCTCGTTCCACTGGGAGCTGGCAGACGTTATTTACTTTCGCCTCATCTCTGTTTGTAGAAGAACTCAGATTTATCATCATCTTCACCAGCAGAGATCAAAAGTTTACTCCACTGCTCAAAAACGGGTCTGGCTTAACTCTCAGCTATCAGAGATCCTTTACAAGCCGAGGTGAACCCAGTTGACAACTGAGCTCTTAGCAAGAGTTCAGGTGACCCACAGTAAAAGCACGCAACTCACAATGGAAAATAGCAATAAACCCAAAGATACTTCGATCTCCGTTAGCATCCTCCTCCTCTCCACCACCATAGAATCATTAGGGTTGGAAAAGACCACTATGATCATCCACTCCAACCATCAACCCACTGTCCAACTGTTGACCCGTCAAGTCAATCCATGTGCTGTGCTGGCAGTGTCTGCAGGGTGCAGCTTACCTCTTCATAGAACTTCAGCTGAGGGACGGCTTCATCGATTTCATTCATGCAATAGTCTTTAAAGAGCAAAAATCCTGGGGGGAAAAAAAAATAAAAATCAGAAAAAAATGTATCATTGCTACAACTTGCTCTAATATTGCTATCAGACAACGCCTGGGAGCCCCATGGGCTGCATGCACCTGTGTAAGTATCCCTAATTGCCACAACTGAGCAATGTCGATTCTCCAGCAACTTCACAGCATTCTGAGTAGAAAACCACCGTGCAACTCATTCATCTCCCAGGGGTACGTAAAGCACATCCCAATACCTGCTGAGGAACTGAGGAGATGTTTATACAACACACCGAAATACTCCATTCCTCTTCCCTGTCTGATCTCTGAGGCGTTTTTCACAGTAAAAACCAGATATTATTCAAGCATTTTGCTTCTTGGTACTGGAGTTCCATGCTTTAGCGATGAAAAACCAACTCCTTCAACATTTTGACTTTACAATTGCTGGTTAATGTTACCACTAATGGATTTTACAGTGCCATGAATTACATCAGAGCCTTTATAGTTCCTTTGCAAGTGATTTAAAGCACGGCCCCTGCAGCCCGCTGAGGAGCCTTTTCCATTACGAGTGCTTTAAGCTCTGCCCCACAGAGGCAGTGTGGGCACCTATCATCCAAACCCTGTGCCTGACACTGGTATTTCAAAGCATCACTCAGTAGATACACACATCCATATACACCAGGGCATAAAGTGCTCGTTTTCAACTTACCCAGCTACGCACCACTCTGCTCTATTTTATTTTTATTCAGCATCATTGTCATTTAAACTTACAGGGGGCCCTGAATTTGCGGCAGGGCGGTTGGAGCTTGATGACCCTTGAGCTCCCTTCCAACCCAAGCCATTCTATGATTCTATGAAAACCAACACTGAGCAGACAACAGAAGGCCACGTTGATGCACAACCAAAAGCTTCTTGGTTAATTCTGGATCCCAAGCTAAATTTCCTATTAGCAGAGCTTGTTCTCATGGGCACCCCTTGGTGTAGCCATAAACAGACACCAAAGAAGGGATGATGACCAGACGGATGCAGTGCTTTCCCTGACTCACTTGGCTGATTAGGATGATATTTGGATGATCATACAAACCGGGTTTTGTTCTCTAAATAAGGCCAGAAATCTAATTAAGAAATTATCTTCTGAGAATCTCTAAACTCTCCAATTATTCTCACCAAAAAAGAATCATTCTTGAACTACTTTATAGCCAATTGGGTTTGCTGTTGATTTTCTTTTTTATGAAAACAGAAGGAGTTTGCCATTTCCCTGAAAGCCATTTGCAATGACCACCCAGAGCAGCATCACACGCATGGCAAACGCAGTCCCAAAGCACAGATTACCCTGCAGCCCACTGTCTGCACAGGAAACATCCCATCAACCCCATCTGGAGCAAACCTGAGGACAAAAAACGGCGCATTTCTGGATCTCCACAAATGGCACTCATGGAAATAAAGCTCGCTCATTAACTCTTCTTTTACACATGATCGAAACATCACAGCAAAATAACGCTAAATAGACCGGACTTCTATTTGGACAACGAACCAAAGGAGATTGCAGCTGTGTAATTAAGAGACCAAAGAGCGGCACAAACAGCGATGAATGCAGTGAAAGAAAAATCCCTGGCGTGTTCCCAGACGCTGGCTGCTCACCAACGAAACCCACAAACAAAACAAACCCACAAAGGCAACTGTGGGAGGGGTGTGAAAACACAGCAGCACAACCCCTCAGCACTGCTGCTGCCCACACTGCAGCCCTGTGTGATGGGCAGGGGACGAGGAGCAATGACAGCCTGCTGCACTGCTCACAGCTTCTCACGGAGATGCTTTTGTCTTTAATTGCACTGCGATGGAAAGGGGAAAAAAAGACACATCCAAAAGAAGTTGGGAACTTTGACAGCTCGTTCATCTATCAGCTCTCCACCATTTTCTTTTGAGGGAAAAGAAGTCGATTCGTTCCCGGTTCAGAAATGCTACTTGGGTCGACGTAAAAATAGATCTCTCTCTCTCTTCCTTTGAAAAAACCACTGGTCAGAGCATTTATGTGTGTCTGCTAAGACATACTGCACTCATACACGTTATACAGTCATTAAGAAGCATTTTTGAGACACGCTTCTCATTAACAAGGGATGCTGCATTTCACCTCATGCCAATCCCAGCACTGCTGTTATTTCAGGGCCACCAGTAGCAGAACACACACTGCTTCCCAGAACCGATCTCCCTACAAAAGAAGGTTTCCATTTATGCCTCTTTTCAGAAGTTATGCTATGACCAAACCACAAGAAGGACGAGGCACCACCAGCCTGCAACACGCACTGCTCCATCAGCCAGCTGCACTTCCACCGCAGCATAAAGGAGATCTCTTTTTTCCTACTGATGTTCTGAGATTGAGCGAAAAATTATTAGCCAGGAAGCACAGCTTTCAGATAATAGCACAACTAATTGACAGGAGCAGTGCTGGAGTGGTGACAGCAGTTCTAAGGAGCTCGGGCAGAGCTGACGCAGAGCACAATGAGCACCGGTAGCTGCGCGCTGCAAGTGGGACCCAGAGCAGAAAGCAGGAATTAAAGAAATGATAGCATTAAGTAACAGCTAAAAGGAACCAGCAATTATTTATGAAATAAAGATGTTGACAGCTTTTTGCTTTCAAGATTTCTCCTTCTAGGCTATATAATTGCTGCAACCACCAGATCAGTGGCTGCTAAGGAAAAAGAAACTGGTAACGAACAAAGTGATGGATGGGATTAATAATGCAGACGCGTGAGAGAACAAGAGGGTACCTCACTGCAGGCCATGGCTTCCCAGCCTCTGAGCACTGCTTTTTTCTCACTTCTTTCTTATGGATGATCCTGCACAGCACAGTGTGCCAAATGCCATTATTTGCAGTAAGCCCCATCACCGACACAGCGCTCACGCTCACAGTCTAAAGGTCACCCTGCATTCATCACACCACGTCCCCGTCCTCAATTCATACAGAGAGCAGAATAACCACCATAAAACTAATGAGGGACTCCATAATAAAACAGCCTCGCATCAAACTACTTATCGAATCTGAGCTGGAACTTTATTAGTATCCGATTCAAATTTCCTTTGAACGGGAGTAAATAAAAATCTTATTAAAGCAAACAGAAGCAGCCAGGTAAGTCAGCAGAGCTAAAAATAGGCAGCTGAGCCCTGGTGCAGGGATTCGCAGTGCCACAGACTGAAAGGAGGCTGCCTCTATTTACAGCAGACCTGAACGTGGTCCAACATGCCGATGTCGACTCCTTCCAGTAAGCAAAATAGAAAACAAAAATGTCAAGCTGCTTCCAAATCCTTACTAAACGTGCTGCAAATAAACAGGTGACCAGAGCCCGTGGGGACACCTGTGTGCAGTTGGATGGTTGGGTCCTACTGCTGCGTCCCCAGAGCTCCGCAACACCCACGGTGGGCACTTTAAATCAAGGTCTCTCCCCCGAGTCCCTCTCAGATCTCTCCCCATCTCTGCTGTTTGGCTTCTTTCACCCAACAGAACCCAGAGGAAGGTAAGCAGAGGGATGGCCACCCCGCCTCCAGCAAAGCCATCCTGCAGAACTGCTGGGAAACCGCCTTGTGCTTCAATCTCAGTCACAGGTCTGGGTTTCAGACACCAAAAGTCAGGGACAGAGGTCTATGATTAAACCATGTAAGCACCTCGAACCAGCCTGCGTTGTCCCAGAATACCCAGCCAGGTTCAAAGTCTCGCTCTGCACAGTAAACACGCTCAGTTGCCGTAGCGTAGGATAAGTGAGACCCCCTAAAAGCTCCAGAATGGAGACAAGCAATGATTCCTCATTCAGGCACAAAGAGACCTGAAGTGCCAGGAGAGCCGACCCACGCAGGGAGCCGGGTTCAGCATCACAGAGCTGTGCCCACCTTGCAGCTCCAAAGGCACTGTGGCTTTCCCTACCTCTGTGAGCTATTTGCCTTTAGCCTACTTCTTCTAATAGAGCCTGATGTACGTCCACCCGTTGTTAAAAATAATAGATCATAACAAATTAGAACATAACTCTGCACATAAAAGGCAGGATAAAAGAACAAATTAGATTTTACAAGACAGCACTTGCATACACTGGTGATGAGCGCAGAGCAGTTTCTCAAGAACAGAAGCAAACTGAGCCCAAATGAGTCTGCAAGTTGCCAGGTAGCTGGTTTAATAACCTCCATAAATCATTACATGAAAATAAATTTTGCATCAGTTCAAGTGTCTTTAAAGAAAATCCTTACTTCAGCCATGGCCACTGCAGGGGAGCTGCACAAGATGACCTGCAAGGGTCCCTTCCAACACAAATCCTTCTGTGGTTCTATGCTTCCCAACAGTGTCAGTCCCGCCTGAGCACAGCACAGGGACATCCCCAGCACTGTCACACCTCTGACAGCACCAGCTTACAAGGCAGAGCTCATGCACTAAGCTAATGGTGGCCAACAGCATAAGGATTTCCAAGAAAAGGGGCATATACAAAGATATGTAAAAATATTCCAATGTCTAACGTGACAACTAAGTACATCATTGAGGCATTTTGTCTCAATCAGCTGCAAAGAATGTGCCTGAATTCCTCCACTAAAGCTCACCAAGAAGAACAGAGCGCCTGAGTTCTGTTCTTTTTCCACTTGTGGAAGTGGTGGGAGTTCCTTAGATTTACAAGTAAGTGGCATTAGCAGCTACCAGCAAGCTATTAGCGAGCTAACAAGTATTAGCAGCTTTAAATGTCACCGTTGTTGTTTAGAACTCATCTCATCAGCTCTCTCCCTACGTCACAAGAACTCTCAGTCCCTGGGAAGGATGTGACTGACTCCTCCTGATCGATATTGTTTGGTGAAACGATCATTAAGAATGATCCTGACAATGCAGGTCTGCACCCCCTGATCCTGACCACGCACTGCTCCTGTGCAGCATTCCAAGCCACAACAGCAGGACGGTACTGCCCAGCCCCTGATGCCCTTAGCAAGCAGTGTGAGGGACCTCAACCACTCTAATGAGCCAAACGAGGAACCAAACTGCTCACAGCAACAGCAGAAGGCTGCTACACTGCGGGTAGCACCATCAGGCAGTACGCACCCACAGCACTTGGTGAGGAGGAGCAAAACCGCCCCGATAGTGGCAGGGCACAGAACTCTCCCACGTGAATCTCAAAGCCTTCCTGTGCACTCAGAGAGAGGAAAGCTGCTGAGAGCTGAAGATTGGGCAACAGATGGTTCTCATTCTCTCCTGGCTTTCCCTTCTAATGGAAGAAATTATTGATAGAAGCATCTCAGCTCACTCAGAAACCGTCCTGCGTATCTCCAGCTCCCTTCCCAACACAGACACTGCTGGTTGCTCTGCACCCTCCTTAACAGAGCATTGCTTGTAAGGAACCAGGACAGCATTTAGGGACTTAGGAACTCTGCCTGTTCCCTGACCTGCAATGAATTCCTAATGGAACTGATGGCCAGAGCTCTCTGGTGTGTCTGCTGCAACTCTTTGACTATTGCTGAAAGCCAGAAGACTTCACAGCTTCAGCAATTTATGCTCTACTTACTGTACCCTTGGTAATGGAGTTTTTTTCTGGTTACTAATGAGTTATCCCACTGAGAAGAGTGAGCAGCACTGACAGGGCCAGACAACTTGCTTTGTTATTGCTACAGAGCCATACAGGTAAATCCCATTAATGCTGTTATTATGCCACGTTAGAGACATGGAAAACTAATATTTACCTATTTCACAGTAGGGTTCTGAGCCTTAATTAGTCTGTGAATTGTTTGAGGACACATGGATGAAACCTCCATGGAAGTGCAATGCTTCTGACTGACTGCAAAGGGAGGGAAACCAAGGCTGTGCACGGAGCAGTGACAGAGCACAAGTGAGATGTTCCACCAGAAATGGGCTAAGAAAGCTTAAGTGAGCAACAGCAGATGGAAAAAATGTAGGTAGAAAGCTGTATTTTTGGTAGGGAAGTGGCTGAGCAACATGCACGGTTGTGTTTGTAACACACAATCATAGAATGTGGAGGGGACCTAAAAGACCATCCAGCTCCAACTCGAAATATTCAAGTGAAAATTCATTCAGAAAATTGGTAATCTGTCACCTGTACCTATCTACGTATTGTATTTGTTGTCCATCTTGCTCTCTTTTTCTTTCTCCACTCCAGCTGTAACCCAACCCAAAAGCTGTGTAATTACACTGCATTGCTGAGATGAAGACTATTTTTCCCCACGATTCAAATTTTCCAAGAACTGTACTGTATATAAGTGTTAATACATATCAGCATGTACACATTATCCATTATGTGATGTTCCACAGGATGATATATATATGTATCATCATATATATAAATTTCTTCTATTTTAAAGCTCAGATTTAATCTGTGGCTCCTCTGGGAAATCACACAACCGAGCGTCTCCGACACTTCTAAGAAGAAAGCCATGGGAGCTTATCAGGCTGTATCCCAACAAAGAAATGCTCAATTATTCATGATCAGAAGGAAAAAAATAATAATAAATGCATACATTTTTAATAGTGACTTTGGATGCTGTCTGTCCCTGACACACAAGACAGACATCTCCTTACAACTGCCTACAGGCAAAACACGCACATCTCTCCAGCAGGAAGCTTCACCAGCATCACTCTCAATGATCTCCAATATAATTTATGCAAGTATCATGTTTATTTCACAACAAAATAAAACGTATGCCAAGAGAGACGTAGCCTCCAGCAATGCTTCAATTATCAGATGATAACCAGACCTCAAACTCAAGGCTAACTCTAAGAAAAAATGCACACAGCAGAGCAGGCTGAGCTTGCAGGAAGGCTCTGAGCGTGCATTTTCTCTCCTCCAGCACTCACACCCCACACACAAGAGGAGAAACGCTGTAAGGGAACAGCTCAGTGCAAAGAGCCTTGCAGTTTCTGTTTCAGTTTGCAGTCACACAGCTCCTGACATTTCCTTGTGGTTTGCTCTTGGCGCTGTTTTGAACCCACTGGAGGCACTGCGCAAGGAAAGCACGCGCTCACCAAACCCATACGGGAATCCTGCACACCATCCACGATCCAGGTTTTAGCCTGCACTTGAACTGAGAACAAGGAGACACAAGAATAGAAGATCCCTCTTAGAAGAGCATTTCAAACACCGTCTCTTGTTCAGCCGCTCACTTCCCCATTTTGATGGTGCCCACTTCTGCATGGCGGCTGGCTTCTCTGGGTCAGAAACGGAACGTCCCAAAAAATAAAACAAACCACTTTCATACACCGCCTGCCTCCTTGCTCCTGCAGAAAGCCTTGCTGTGCACACAGCATTTTCCAGTCACAAGCCCCCTTCTCATGCCCACCCAACGCTGGTGCTGCTCCATGCACCCAGCCCTGCCCTAACCTTACCATCCGTGCCCATCCAGCAGCCCAAAGCTTCGCTGACTTTCTCTACTCCCAACCAAGCTTTATTGCTTTCATTGTTATTTCCTCGGAGGACTGTTTCATTACTTGAAAATGCCAATGACACATAGATCTCACACTTAAATTAAACAATAGCTTCAATAACGCTTCAGGGAGGTGCTTCTCCAAGCCTGTTATTTTTAGGCATCAGGGAGCGCAGTGTGCTGAGCTGCCACACTGCACCACAGAAAGAGGAAGAGCAAGGATGTTTTTCTCAACACGTTTTAACTCCAGATCCATCTCATCAGCAGCACAGAAATTCTGAAGTAATGCAAACAGTGGGTCCCTAACCAGAGAAACAAGGGACAGAAAGCGTGATTCCTTGCACCAAAAAACAAACACACAAACAAAAAAAAACCACGGTGCTTTGGCTGTTCTGACCCTACTTGTTTTTTATTATTTCTTAACAGAGCTGTCAGTGAGAGAGCTGCAGGAAACACAGAGCAGAAGGTCAGCACAGCGCTTCTCTCTCACTCCAGAAAGTCCCCTCCCTGCTGCTGCAGGTTGGGCTGTGCAGAAGGAACTCTGAAACGGACCGAATGCTCATCTGGCCTGAATGCTCAGCTGCAAAGAGACCCAAAGACACAGAGAGATGCAGCTGCAGGAGGGAGCAGCTGAATGCACAGGGCACCAAGCAGGAGCTGCATGTGCAGGAAGCAGCTCTGGTGTGGATGACAATGCTCACCTGGGCTGGGACACCTCCTGCTGCAGCTAGCTGGTTGGAGAGCACAGAACAGAAATTAAAGGAAGTTTACTCTCACTCATACTGCAGTATTAGCAGCTGCTGGAACTGCTACAATACATTTGGTTCTCACTTCTCACCAACCCAAACCCACCAGCTCTGTGCAGGTGACAACTGAGGTGGCTGCAGGCAAACTCCCACATCCCACCAGCCTGCAAACCAGGCCAGAAACCCCTGGCTAAGCTGAGCTGGAACTGCAGGATGCAGGACAAAGGGGAATGGTTATAAACTGAGACAGAGGAGGTTTAGGTTAGATATTAGGAGGAAGTTTTTCACCCAGAGGGTGGTGAGGCACTGGAACAGGTTGCCCAAGGAGGTTGTGGATGCCCCATCTCTGGAGGCATTCAAGGCCAGGCTGGATGTGGCTCTGGGCAGCCTGGTCTGCTGGTTGGTGACCCTGCACATAGCAGGGGGTTGAAGCTACATGATCATTGTGGTCCTTTTCAACCCAGGCCATTCTATGATGCTTCATGCCTCTTTTCAGCTCTGTTTCTCAGCTACCAGGTAGATGCAAGCCGTACAAAATCCCACAATCAAACAGTGAACAAAAAAAATAAAACCAGTCCAAGCAAATGCACCTTAATAACCCCAGTAATCCCTTTCTAAAGGGATACTATGACCCAACTTCTGTCTTTAATGCCCAGCAGCCACACGTGACGCAGCAGACCCTGACTCTCCCACCAGCTACACCCATTGCAGCTCATTTCCAAACTGCCCTCTGCAAGCAGTTTGCTTTCAGCATGCCTGCCCTGCAGCTCAGCACAGCCCTGGAAGGATTTCACGTACGGTTTTAACACAGTCAAGAAGCAGAATGGATTCCACGTGTTAATTACAGATATTGGGATAGTAAATAAATAAATGGCTCCCTCCCCCCCTCTCCAAAGCAAACCCATAATCTGGTGTTGTAGCAAACAGGATGTGGTAGAAAAAAAAAAAAAAATTAGCTAAGGTGGTTATGTACTGTGCTCCGAGACATGCTGTACTTCCCCAAGAAGCTTCTGCTGTGGAGGAAGCAGCTTCTGCAGGAGCCGTCGGCTGTGGGGCTGCAGGGCAGCACTTCGCCTCTGACTCATTCTGTAATTCTTAGAGAGTTCATGACCGTTCTGGAGGAGCCCTCCTGCAAACGGCCGTCAGAGATCAGCAGCACATGCAGCTGGTAAGGCCAGTGCCACCGCAAGGCAGGAAAGCATCGCCGGCTGGGACTCCACGCACACAGCGACAGCAGACAAGTGATCAACGCTCTGCTCCTTTTCCATTGGAAAGGAGGATACTGAAAAACGGAACAAACTGGGAACTGGAGCTGTAAGAAAGAGCTGTGGTCGGGGAAAAAAAAAAAAAGAAAAAATAAAGAAAACGGAACGGTCCTCATCTGCACTGCCTGCCAAAGCAAAGGGAGGTCGCTGGATGAAGCTTTACAATGAGTGCATAAAGGAAAGCATTCTAGAGCGGCAGGCTCTCAGATGAGGCATGAAGCAGCAAGTCTATCAGTGATGCTCCCTGCAGGCTGGGTCTGACCCAACCAAGCTGCCCGCACACCTCACAGCAGCAATGCCAGGGCAAGGTGATCAAGCTTCCCATCACCACACCCTACTGATCTTACAGCACTGTGCATAATGCCTGCCTACAACTGAGGGTGCTTCACCACAAGTTATTATGCTAATGCAT
This sequence comes from Centrocercus urophasianus, assembly GCF_019232065.1. Lineage (NCBI taxonomy): Eukaryota > Metazoa > Chordata > Aves > Galliformes > Phasianidae > Centrocercus > Centrocercus urophasianus. The sequence continues at coordinate 5,535,634 of NW_024884867.1, forward strand.
GGAAACAGTACAGATTTAACGGCAAAGAACAAGCTAGAAAACGCAATAAAATTTAAATGAGCCACCACGGCACAGGAGTACAACGTTTTCAAGTGCAATGCAAAGTCTTCTGTTAAAAACAGTCCTATCCCATCTTTCCTCCTTCCCTCTTAAACCTTCCCTCCAAAGGAGCCACCTTCAAGCTCCAGCCCCATGTGCACAGCTGGCCTTTGTATCTGGGACTGCACCACAGAGAGGAGGAGAGCTCTGCACATCTGCAAGCTGTGCATCTCCAGTAATGGGAAAAGCTAATCCCTAACGACAGCCCGGGCTCCACAGTTCCACTTCTGGCAGCTACCAGAGTGGGGAAAATAAGGAGATAAAATCTTTCATTTCTTCCAGGGTCAGTTACCTAACTGTAATTGCTGTGACTTATCAGAATAACAGCAACCATCTTCTCTATCCTCTGGAATCAACTGTTAATGAAAAGTATTCAATTACATAAATACAAATATCCATTACATACAAGCCGTTCCACTCAAATTCATTTTTTATTTTATTTTTAAAAAGACTTCTTCATTTCATTGCCAACAATGAGAAACAAACAGTTTGAGCCAACGCTTATGAGGTTACTTAAAATTCCACTTATTTTGCAACTGCGAGGCTATAGCAAGACATCAGTGCTTCAGCAGAGACCGCACATGCTGAAAGATGTCAGCACAAGCAAAAGATAAATCCCTGCATGTACCACATAATTGCAATGCCACAGGACACCAGCACCATTAGGAAATGGGGCGCAGCAGCACCTTGCTCCCAGCACCTGCTCATCACATTCTCTCCTTTCCTTCAGGCAGGAAGAGATGCACTGAGCTCCTCTCCTTCCCAGCCCATCTTATGGTCTTGTCCCCATTTTGCAAGACAAGAGCTGTTGTGCCATCACTGCAAACTTACAGCAACCCGCTCCTAAAATCTACTTGACAAAGACATCACAAGCTGCTCATTACATCCATTGCACTGCTTTACACCCATTAATTATCAAAAACCAACACATATTTTAATCACATTAAGCCTCTGGAAATCAAACTGTCCTCACCACCTCTGCAACCACCTTTCTCTCTTTCTTAAGACTGTCCACCCTCACTTCTCTCTCTCGCACAGCGCACATCGTGCCCTACTGCAGTACTTCCTTGTAGGTCGCTCTCAGCAGATGCTAAGTAAGGTCTGTTTGCTGCCTCTGCTCCTTCCTGGCTTCCTCCCAGCAGGTCCACGTTCGTTCTGCAGCCCGGTGCCAGGACGGGACGCAGCACTCTGCCAAAGCAGGATTACTTGCCGTGCCTCGCAGGCTGTGATCCCATGGTTATATTTAGTTGTGTGATCGAGCCGAGACGTCACAGCTTGAGGCTCACTGTAACACCCGGCTCTGCTAAAATGCTGCCTGATTTGCAGCTTTCCAACCTCTATCTGTGCCATTCTCCAGCACAGGCTATGGCTCATACCTCCTGTTTATGGAGCTCTTTGGTAACCTGCTCTCAGCGCATTTACAGCCTTTCTCTGAGGTTCTTCATCCCAGCATTCCCACTGATAACCAAATGCTGACATTCGTGCAAGCTCTTTGGCTGCATCCATCCATCCCCACCCTGCATGAGCCACTGGAGCTCTTCTCAGATCACTTCTCCCAGCAGTTCACCCAGCACCTGCCAAAGTCACCCAGGCACCCTTGCCTGTGCTGCTATGGGAACACCTGGCAGACAGACAGGATGACAAGCATGGTATTTTTGTACAACTGCTCCCTGACCAAGGCTTATTATCCTGCAGAAAAAAAAAAACAACTTGAACTGATGTGACACATTATATTGTTGACAAGCCCATACCAAGTAATACAATTTTCTCCTACATGTTTCCAAGTAATTCAATTACTTTTCCAGTAGTTTTCCAGAACACGAAGTTAAGCTGACAGATTGCCTTGCTTCACCTTCTACCCTTCTACATTTCATTCTACCAAAGGCCTTTGTTTCACAACGTCCTGTCCACACTACAGCATTCTCCAGGCCACTCACCACGTGGATTCTGGGCAGCCCATCAGAGAGGTGGCACAAAAGACAGCCTTAAAAGATTCACAGGAACAGCATTTCATTGCAGAACGACTCACCGATTCTCTGATGGAAGATCTTGTCAAAGGTTAATTCACCCCTTTCCTCGAGGTATTTCTGCATGACGCTGCGGATGCTGAAAGGGAAAAAGAGAAAAAAAAGAGGTAGTTGAAGCTGTTTCTTTTAACAAAACTCTTCACACACTTGGGAGAAAAGGATGGCTGCAATGAAACACCCATGCAAAGGCCAGTGCAGACACCACAGCTCAGCCATATCTCCATACTGGGCACTGCTGCCTCTTTGGCCCCGTGTTGGGTCTTAGCCAGCACCATGCAAATAAAAGCACAAGTCAATCGAGTCAGCATCAGGCCATTCACACAGCCATTGCCACACATCATTAGGAGAATTAGCCAGTGTTGGCTCCATTAGGAGCCCAGCTTGGCTGTGGTGCACTTAACATCTCCTTTGGCTAATTTACAATGTCACAACCACTCATCGAAACCACATTAACAAAGATTTTCTTTATTTGTCAAGTAACGTCAATATTCTTTTTAATATAATGCTATAAAAATTTCATATGGGAAACAATACAAGTACATAAATTTTAAAATCAATGCAGCACGGCGGTGCTGTGCCATGATCCAACTGTGCCATGGCAGCATTCAGCCAAAATTCCTTTTTTTTTTTTTTTGTTCTGTTTCCAATTTTAAAACTGGTATTTTCGTGCACACTCGGTATTTTTATAAAAATAGCCACCAATAACCCACACGATGTATTCCTGCCCTAAATAAGGCTGTCAAAATCGCTCGCGCTCTTCAAAAGCACGGCCGAGCACCTGATCCCTGCGAGATGCAGGCTCCACACTACTCCGTGTCAGGGAAAGGAAAGGAACAAACTAGCTCTGAAATGCAGCAGGGCAGGCTGGCTCTCACAGCCTAACCCTAACGCTCCCTGGAGAAGGAAAATCAGATGGCTTGGCTTGTTTGGCACCAGGACTCTCAGCCCCTTGCCTACATGAGGATGATCTCTGCAGCTCTGTCCTGCCCTGGTCCCAGCTCCAGTTCCCATGCGAGCAGCAGACCAGCACTAACAGAATGAGCCCTTCTCATAACAAGGGTGCTGAGAAGGCTCTGCTCTGCCACAGCAAGTGTGCTGCGAGAGATCACATAAATCTGAGTCTAGACAACGGGAGGAGAGAATGAGCAACGTAACGTGCGAGTGAAATGCCCTGGGAAACACTCTGTAATCAACAGATCTGCTCAGCAGGGCTGCTCCTGTCCCTGCTGCTTGTACTGCTCCTGTGCCCGCCTGTCTGACTCTCACCCACAGGCTGGAGGTGAAAATTTTACCCGGTTGGCAAGAAGCAAAGCAGAGCCCACACATCCTTCAGCTGGATGGAACAATCCGCAGCGCAGCCCAGCCCATGCCACAGGCAGGAAGGAAGGCTCCTCGGCTCCTGACGCCGACCCATTAGCTGCCCTGCAGGCCAGCAACCCGCCACTAAAAGCCACATTTTGCAGAGAAGTGGCCGTTCCTCAAAGGCTCTCCCTGCCCAAATGTGCTCTCAGCACTAATGGGAGCTGTGGCCTTCCCGCGGGTCAGCTCGGTTCACAGCACGACCTACCTCGATGGCAACACTCAGAACAAGCAAAACAAAAGCTGCCTGAAAACAAAATCCAGGGAGACTCCAGAAACAAAAGCACATCCGACCACGCTGGAGAAAAACCTTTTGTCTGTATTTTTTTTTTTTTACTTCATAAGGGAAGAAAACAGCAAGCAACAGAAAACTTGGGGATGCTCAGCTTGCTGTCCGCACGCCACGAGTGTGCTGAGCTGACGGGGCAAATACACAGGGCAGAAATCAAAAGGCAGACTTACAATTAGACAATCAGACTTAACATTAAAAGCCTAGGCTATAGAGTAGCTTTGGTTGGAAGGGACCTTAAAGATCCTATGTTCCATCCCCCTGCTCAGGCTGCCCATCCATGGCCTCGGGCGTCTCCAGGGATGGGGCACCACAGCTCTGGGCAGCACAGCCAGGACCTCACTGCTCTCTGAGTGAGGAATTGCTTCCTCACATCCAACCTCCATCTCTCCTCTTTTCATTTAGAGCCGTTCCCTGCTTTCCCATCCCCACCAGGCAGGCAGGTGCCCACCTGCAGTCCCCAGTCTGTGAGCTGGAAAGGAACAGTTCAGCCCAACCCGGGCAGCAGGGCTGCAGGCTGCACTGGGAGCTGAGCTCACCGCAGCAGCACAGCCCATTAGAGCTGATCAAAGGCATCTGCTGAGCAGCAGCCTTCGTGGTTCGGGGGCCTTCCATCAGTACAGAGCTCTTGCTGCCCATGAGCGTGCAGGAAGGTGAGCTGACAGGACACAGATCGCAGCACCAAGGTACAGGCACACAACACCCATCTGAAAACACATCTGAAAAAATAAGGGGGGAAAAAAAACAAAATGAACGATGGGCTTTTCAATGGAAAAGAACATGGGTAGGGCGTGAGGAGTGCACATCTGCAGCCCTGCCCTGCCATGAGCACTGGAGGAGCAGCAGGGCATGGAGAGCAGCCCGGGCTGTGACCCCTCAGCAGCAACCCGTGACCCCAGTGTCACCAAATTTGTCAAAAGAAATCCATCTTCTGACGGGTTTGGGGATGCCTTGCAGCCATACAGCATGATGCCATCTTCCAGGCAGCTTCCTGCCAGCTGTAAGCACTGCCACAGCAGGTGCAGGGAGAAACCAGGAGCTGCAGCAGAGGGAAACGAGCAGCGTTCGTTTTGATACTTCCTAAAAGTTCTGCTATTAATTTCAGAGATGCACGGACTCCATCCCTGTGGGTTCATCCTACTGAATAATGCAGGAGTTGTTCTGAAAGCATCTCACGCCTCGGAAATGGAAGGCTGAGGAGCAGTGCAATGCTATGTGTGCACATGCATACTCTCCCTATTGGAACAACATCAAGAAGCTACTTACTGCTGACCTTCTTACCATGGGGTCTTAGAGGAGCTTTTTATCATTTATCATAAAAGCATGCTGCTTTTTCTTGTAAATCAGTACAAGTTCTGATGGTGGAATGCTGTCTATTGTACAGATGCCCACTAAAGCTTGAAAAATAATCATCAAACCCACCCAGCTTAATGCACCTGCAGGCACTGATATGTTCACCTATAAGGCAAAACAGGGAAAAGACAGGCAGGCAGAGCACAGGGATGCACTGCACGCCTTCCATCCACTTCACTTTGCTTCCTCTCAGACTTGTACCCACTTCAGAGTTCATTACAGGCTCCAAGTGATTCTGTTCTCAGGTATCACGAAGCACATTTTACACACTGCCAATGCTCTTCCAGTCCAGCAGGCAAAGTGAATTCCCAGCATATAAAGGCCCACTGGCCCATCTAATCTGATCTACTTATCTCCCATTTGTGATTTGCCCGATTGGAAGAGGAAACAAATCATTAGGAGACATTTTTGGACAACAATGAAATAACATGGAAAACATATGTGCCTTTGATTCTTCTACTTCCTAGCACCCTATAATATTACTAGAATAACCCTGGCAGCGATGCCGTATTCAATTGACTTAATTATTTTAATAGAGAAATCAAAGCAATCATTGGTAGTAAATTAATTAGCGCACATGCTCATTCAATTCCTCATCCCATCAGCCAATGAATAGAGCACTGATCAGTGCAAGGGAACGCTCTGATCCCTCTCCATGCACAGCACATCCCCACACGTCCCATACCCCAAAGCTGCACTGTCTGCACACCATAGGATGGACCAACACACCAAACCCCAGAGCAGGGCCAGGCCCTGCCATCTTCCATCCCAACTGCACCCATTTCTACCCCACTTCCCATCTCAGCACGCTCTCTTCCATTCCGAACTCTCCAAACCATTCCATTCCCACTTCCAAACCATTCAGCAGCTCCCACAATTGCTAGGGGTGATCACTAGTTTTCTGCCCAAGCAGATCCACATCTGCAACAAATATTAATGGAGAAAGCTTACAACTTAAAGCCTAAAGCAAGAGCACAGAGCTGTGAGTTCAGCATAGACACTACCCTCGTGTTTCTTGAGGACTGCCTGCATTACCATTGCTGAAACCTGAAACTAATACAAAAGCTTCTAAGCACATGAATTTTTCAGGAATAATTGCACTGAATTGTAATGTCAAGGACGTGCCCTTCCACCAGAACGCCGCTACTGAGAAACTGCAAGAAGGAGAAACGGGAACAACATCACATCTCCTCACTCTAAATGCCATTAAGCCATCTGTCAATCACAACGTGCTGGGTTTCTTTAATACAAACACGAAATTAAGTGCAACGTGCCTATTATTTATTTGATTTGTCTGTACCTATGCTTTAGACCTTCTCTAAAAACAGTGTGCAGATGTAAAGGCTGTAAGCAACCGAGAACAACATGCGGCCCACGCTGGCTGGGATGCACCACACCTGGCTGTGATTGACTCATCTACAGCCACAGGATGTGATTTCAGAGCTCTCAGCGCCTCTCTGCACCACCCAAACCCAGCCTGCACTGCTCGTGGATCTGCCCCAAAGGCCTCCCATGATGGTCAGCAAATACACCTTAAGACAAGGACAGAAAGGCCCGCAGTCAGTTCAGACAACACATTCTTTCATACAAGTAAAGGGTTCAGCAATGCAAGCTTTACCAAAAGTGAAACAAGCCAAGGAAGGCTCAGCCTGTAAAAGAGATCTACTGAGAACTTCTTAAACAAGTTAAACCTGGCAAAAACGTTCCTGTGTTTTTTCTCCTCCGGAAGAAACAATCCTGTTTAAACAAACAAGCATCTCTCAGAGCCACACATCCCAAGCACGCCACAGAGATCCTCCTGCAGCAAAACAAAGCAAGGAAGTGTAAAATTGTCTCTGTTGATTTTCTGCACTTCACGGTGGGCTTCTGACTGGCAGTTATTCTTAGGTCCCGAAAAGAAGGGAGATGCCAACAGAGAAACTGATGGCTGGATGAAAAGGAAAATGTGGGTAACAAAATGAAGAACTGACACAGAGAGGAGCAGAACAGCTCCGATATGAAAACAAGCAGAGTATGAAGATGTGGAGAAGCCAGGCTGGGGTTTTTAGAAGGAACAGCAGACGAAAGGCTCAGAGAGGAAAATCACCTCCTTGACGTGGAGCTGTGTCCTGCTAACCCAGTGCTTGCTGGGACCCAATGGCCTGCTGTTCTGCCCATTTAATTCAATTAAACTACGTATGCACCTGCACCTGACAGGTTCTGATAGGCTTTCTTCTAATTGCATTAATTACCCTCAATAGATAAATACCCCCCTATAGATAAGAAGCTTAACACAGACCCTTCTGCATGACCTGACATTGCTCAGCATTGTGCTCAGCCCTTCCCTGGCACTGCAGTGCAGCAACCTGAGTGGTACCCAGAGCATGAGAAACAGCTGGGAGCTCCACCAGCCCTCCACCTCCCCACGGCCATCCTGCAGTGCCAGGCACCTACGCTGCATGGTCAGCAATGGGAGCTTCCCCCAAAGCATCCCTCGGTACGGAGCACGGTAGCAGAAAGCTGAACCTCTTCCCCAGTTGCCCTCATTTACCTTTTGCTTAATTACAGTATCAGCACCCAAGGGAAGGCCCGTGATTAAAACCCATTGCACCTCCCACGTGTTGCTGATTTCTTAACAGGCTTAGCCCCAACTCTGTGTGCTTTAGATAGCAGTGCTGCCCTGCTCTAAGGCTCTGCCTTCTGCCTGGGCAAAGCCCTTCAGCAGCACCTCTGCTGTGCCATGAGCTTCTGCTGTGATCCTGAGCAGTTCAAGTATTCTTATGCTGTTTGAGTCAGAAGGGACCCCCGAAGGCCATCTGTTCCCATTCCCTGCAGTGCACAGGGACGTCCTCAGCTCCATCAGAGCTCACAGCCCCATCCCCTGCCCGTGGCTGTCTGCAGGGATGGGGCATCCAGTGGGAACAGGGGTGCTGGTGGCAGCTGCTCAGTGCCATGCTGCTGCAGGGCCCAGCACACAGCACGGGGCTGCAGGTGCAGAGCAGTGCAGAGCAGCACAGAGCGAGGCGTGAGCACAGGGATGACACAAGTGGCGTAATTGCAACAAATGCAAAAATGGCAACAAACAATTTCCAGGAAAATTTTCTTAAGAGACAGCATTGTAAATCAAAGAGCACAAGAAGGAGGCGTTAGACAAAACCAGAGGAAACAATGTCAAAGGAACCAGGACTGACAGCACAGAGACGGCGAGGCGCTCTGCCCTCTAACCTGGAGCGCTGCTGATGTTTGAAGAGGTGCAAGAACTCAGGGATGTCCAAAGATACAGCTAAGATTCAGAGAAAGAATGCCACAATGCCAAGAGAACAGAACTGCAAAAGCAGAAGTAATACAGGAGAGATCACAAATGGCCCGGGATGCAGTTGGGAAAGGAAAATCGACCTCCATGCATCCTGTGAAGCTCAGCCAGAACTTTGCTGATGCTGGAATGCCAGGTGAGGAGGAAAAGTGTATTGCAGGCTGATCAGAGCCCAGGGGTGGCCTGGGAACACCTCTGGAGATACAACAAGGATGGGATAACCAAAAAAAAATCATCACAGCTGGAGAATGATTTTTAAGTGTCTGCAACAGGGTTTGGTTTTCCCCTGGGAGGGCAGGATGGGGGGAAGGCTGGAGACCAAAGAGACCTGGAAGAATCAATCACAGAATTAACGTCACAGAGAGCTAACTAGTGAACATGTACGTTAGAAGAGATGATGAGAAACTTCTACAACCGTGGCAGCAGAAGAGAAGCCCAAACAGAACGCCTGCTCTGCTCTGTTCCCATACACCAAGAGTGAGCCCCGCACCCACCCCGGCTCCAACCTGCTATTTCCTGCCCCTATTTCCTGCACCACTCGTCTGCACTTCCCAATATGCAAATCTTCATCTCAGAACAGAAGGGGCCAGCAAATCGGAAGAACTATAACTTAGTTCTCTTCCACTCCCAGTGACCAAAATAAGGGGAACCTAAAATTGATATCTAAAAGTGAAAGACTTCAGAAGCCCCATGAAAACCCTAAAAATTGAGTGCAGTTCACTGGCTCCTCCCGACCCTAGAGTTAAATATCAAGGCTGACATTTCAGTGTGCATGCCCTCTCTCCCACTGAGTTCCCAATCCTGCAGGCCCTTCTGCCCACCCACCTGCAGGATGGCCCTTTCAGGACACGCAATGAAGAGATGCTGCAGTTCTCCCAGCTCCTGGGAATGAACGGAGGAAATGCTGAAAGGAAGGAAAAGCAGACGACAGAGAACACACAGAGGGTTGTTTGGGTTTGGTGCTTAAAATCACCAGCCCAGCCTCTTCCCTAGGCACACGTGTCCCATTGGCACGTTCTGCCCTCGTTCTTCCCGAGCTGTGACATTTAACAGTTCAGGCACACAAACAATCTGAGGATGCTCCACATGAGCCCAGCAACCAGCAGCCCCTCAGCCAACAAACTTCACCCTCACAGCTTGGTTGCTGCTGAGCCTTGGCCCGCAGCCTTGGAATCTGCTCTGCCCTACAGCTCTTGCCTCGCAAACAGGCACTGCAGCAAACCCATCCCTTTTGCTTTGCATCACTTAACCCAGAGACACAAAATGGTGCCAACAGGTGCAGCGGGCTCCAGCAAGAGCACGACCTGCAGAGAGCAAGGAGATCTTTGCAGCATTCCTGGAGCAGACGGTGCTGGAGCTGCAGCACATCCCTGCCATCACCTGCTCCTGGCTATGCAGCATGGCTGTGGTGCTGCAGGGCCCGGCTCTGCACACAGAGAAAGCCAAAATCTCCTTGGGGAAAGGGCTCAACTGCAGACCCAGAGAAGAACACAGACTTTCTGTGCACGGCGGTGGGTTTTTGCTGTTACTATACCAACCTGCATGCAAGCAGTTGATTTGTATTATATAATTGTACACGGATCCATCTGCCAGTAGCACACAGTATTTCAGTATGCCCAACGCATCGTGGCCATTCTAACGAAGGAGGTTGAGAGGGGGGGGGAGGAAAAAAAAATACACCATCAAAAAAACGACCAGAAACCAGTACGAAGACATCTGACACCAGAGCAACAGTCGCTGCTTCCTCCTGCGTGAGGAAATCCCTGCTCTGGGCCAAGCTGCGCCCATTGCCAGGCCCCCTGGCCCCAGGCAAGCCGCCGCTTCCCGTGCCAGCAACGGCTGCAAACCGCTTCCCACCTTCCTCCGAGCACCGGAGCTGCCAGTATCTCCTTCGATCATCAGCGCGGTTTGCAGACGCGTCCTTGCACAGTCAGCCCTGCCCGTGCGGCGCTTCGGCCGCATCACCTCCCCGCCGCTCACAGCCCCGCACGGCGCCCTGAACCCCGCGCCACGCAAACGGGCAAGGAGCGCGGCACGGCGCTGGCGCACCTGCTGGGGCTGCAGCCCGCGGGCGGCTCGTGCCCTGGGCACGGCGGGCGGCTGGCACGGCGCACAGCCCAGAGAGCGACAACCGCCGCCCGGCGCGGCAACGGGGCGAGCAGAAGCGAAGCGCTCATCTCCGGCTGCGCTCGCGGGAGCGCAGGGCGAGGGCTGCAAGGGCAGCGCCGGGCCGACGGCCGCCCGCCCCTCTTGCGGCACGCACTATGCGGGATTTGCCGTCCCGCCGGCTCGTCCCGCTAGCCGGCACGGCGCCTTGCCGGGCTCCATCCATCGGCCGGGAGCGCTCAGACCACCGCTCCGCCGGGAGCTCCGGGTCACGGCGCTGCTCTCGGGATCCCTCATCCCCGCTCCCACCAACCCCCCCGGCCGCCCCGAAGGAGCCGGGCTGCGCTGCCCACCCCCCCACCGCCACCGCCCTCGGTGCCCTCCGCTGCGGACCGTTAGCCGGCGGTACCTGGGCTCGGGCAGCGTGATCTTCTTGCTGGCCCGGGCCGCCGGCGTGCTCTTGCTCTTCTCCATCGCCATCAGGTAGCTGACATCGGCCAGCACCGCCTCCAGGTCCGCCATGTTCCCGCTCCCGCCGCCGGGCTGCAGATGGAGGCTCGGCCGGGGGCAGCAGCCCCCGAGGCGGGGAACGGCGGAACGGACGGGGCGGCGGCGGGGCTCGGCCGAGCGCCTCCCGCGTGCCTCGGTGCCGCGCGGCGGCTGCGTGCGTGCGGCGCGGCGGGGCCGCTCCCCGCCCTCCCT